>NC_056736.1:64896047-65104210 GCF_019279795.1 Protopterus annectens | reverse complement strand
TTCTTTGCACTTTATAAATCTAATTGATTACCACGTTAGTTTGACTAAAGACAAGAATGTGAAATGGGCAGACCTAGGAGAAAAAGTCACAAAGTGAGAAACAGAAAGAGTTAGAACGGTCAGAACAGGGAGTACAGAAGCAGAAGTTAAATTGGATAACTCAGACACACCCAGCTGTACACTTGCAGTCTAGCAAGGACAGTTGATTAGCACTCTTACTAGAAGAGGAAGACAATGCCTTACTGAGCATACCAGAAACTCTCTGGTCAACAGGGGAAATCAGATGTAGGACTCATTCGTACAGCAGGACCAGTTACTATCACGCCAAAATCAGCATTCAGACCACAGAAGAGACAGTTTCCCTTAAGGAAAGATGCAGAAGTAGGAATCAAACCTATAATAGCAGCTTTACTTAAGGAAGGAGTACTGGTAGAATCTCCCGATTCACCATGTAACACACCCTTATTTCCGGTCAGGAAAGCAAACGGAGAATGGCGTATGGTCCAAGATTTACAAGCTGTAAATGACGCAGTAATACCTTAGAGCACCTACGGTGCCAGATCCACACACCCTATTGAATGATTTGAAGCCTCAACAGAAGTATTTTTCTGTGGTAGATATTAGCAATGCGTTCTTTTCGATACCGATACACCCTGACAGCCAACATTGGTTTGCATTCACATTTCAGGGGAAAAGGTATACATACACACGACTACCACAGGGATATTGTGAAAGTCCAACAATATTCTCACAAGAGATAGCAAGCAACTTGGCAGGATTTACCCCACCGAGAGGCAGTCAGATTTTACTTTATGTAGACGACATCCTGCTGGCAGCCCCCACCCAGCAAGAATGCAGAGAAGATACCATAGCATTATTACATTTTTTAGCCACTCAAGGACAAAGTAAACAATAACAAGTTGCAGCTTTGGAAAAAGCAGGTTAAATACCTGGGATATGTAATATCCAAAGAAGGCAGAACATTAGATGAAGATAGGAAAATAGCAATTTTACAAGCACTCAAACCGACTACCAAGAAGGAAATGATGTCCTTCCTGGGTACGACTAATTTCTGTCAGAGTTGGATTCCAAACTATGCCTTGGAGTCTACTCCACTGATCAACTTGATATACAAGAAGCCTATGGCAGCACAAGATTTATTACAATGGACACCAGAAGCAGAATCAGCTTTCTGCAAACTAAAACAATTGATAGCATCCTCATTAGTTTTAGGATTACCAAACTTTCATAAACGCTTTTTCCAAACTGTAGATTGTAAGCAAGGTTATATGACATCAGTGTTAACACAGCAACATGGGGACAAACAACGCCCCATAGCTTACTATTCATCACAGCTGGACCAAGTGGAGCGATCCCTGCCCCACTGTGTGCAAGCAGTAGTTGCAGATGCAATGGCAGGCTTCGGCCTCAGTAGTGTTGTTCCACCCTCTCACATTGAGAGTGCCCATGCAGTCGCATTTTACTGCAAGAAAAAGTAGCATATCTTTTTCCTGCTAGACATCCTTCCTGTATGACTATACTGTTGAGCCAACCTCATATGACAATTGAATGATGTACAACTTTGAATCCGTCTACCTTGCTCCCAACCCCTGCGGACGGCACACCACATAGCTGCCTACAGGAGACTGAGCAAAAGACACTGCCTAGAAAAGATCTAACGGATGTTCCCTTGGATGATGCTGAGGTGACATATTACGTGGACGGCTGATGCAGAAGGGGTCCTACAGGGCAGAACCTAGTAGGGTATGCAATAGTTTCAGATACTGAGATTTTAGAAGCAAAGTCTTTACCACATAACTTATCTGCACAAGCAGCAGAACTGATTGCCTTGACACGGACATGTACTTTGGCAAAGGGTAAATGTGTAAACATTTTTACTGATAGCCAGTACGCTATTTCCACTGTACATGTTTTTGCGCAACAGTGGAAGAATAGAGGAATGATAACATCTACTGGCAAACCGATTAATCATGCGCAGTTTATTTTAGACTTGTTAGAATCTATTCAGTTACCTCAGAAAGTAGCTATTTGTAAATGCATAGCTCATACCAAGCAACAGGATAGGATTTCAAAAGGTAATGCGAGAGCTGATACAGCTTCAGAAATATTTCTTTTTGAGTGAGGAATTAAAACCTTCTGAGATTTTAGATTTTAGATTTAGAAATGTTGAAAACAATGCAGACACTTACTACGAAAGTAGAAAAACAGAAATGGATAAAACGAGGAGCAATTCTTGAGAAAAGGCTGTACATCTCCAAAGAAGGAAAACCAATTTTGCCGTCTAATTTGTTTAGATATGCAGCTTTGTTGAGCCATGGGCAGTGCCATATCTCAACAGGGGGGATGGTACAGTTAGTGAACAGAGTGTTCACAGCATATGGATTTATAAACTACACTAAAAATTTTTGTGCAGCATGTCATGTTTGTAATAAGCATCATGCACAAGGGGCGTTGAAGCCTAAGCAAGGGAGTTTCCCTGCACCACCGTACCCATTCCATACTATCTGTATGGATTTCATAGAACTGAACAAATGCGAAAATAAGTATTGTCTTGTCATTATACATATGTTTCCCAAATGGTTGTAAGCTTTTCCAACCAAAAATCCCGATGCAGCTACTGTTGCAAAAGTCCTTGTTAGGGAAATTATTCCTAGATTTGGCATACCGGAAAAGATCTACAGTGGCAATGGCACACACTTTGTAAATCAAACTATACAACAGTTGAGCCGATATTTTGGAATTTCCTTGAAAAATCATTGTGCATATCATCCACAATCTGCAGGACTAGTAGAGAGGAATAATGGGTTTTGAAAAGTAAACTTAGGAAGTTAATTAGTGAGACACAAAAAAATTGGGTGTACTGCCTGCCTCTAGCACTGTTGAGCATGAGAACTGTTCCAAATGCAAAGGGGTTAACTCCTTTTGAAAAATTATTTGGGAGGGCATATTATATACCTCAGTGGAAACCTCTCATGCCTGCAGACCAGGAAGCCGACAGTTCACTCGCAGAATATATGAGACGACTTCTAAGTAATAAACAACTTCTGCAGTTAAATTCTGTTTCAGATAAAGAACAAACCAGACCATCGGAAGCAGCAGTAGCCCCAGGCATGTGGGTCTGGGTGAAAGTCATCAAGAAAAAGAATTGGACGTCACCGAAGTGGGAAGGGCCATACCAAGTGCTACTGTCAACACCCACTGCAGTCAAGATCGCAGAGCGAGCGTCTGGATTCATCGGACACACTGTAAACTGGTTAAAAACTTTGAACTGGACAAAAAACTTGTTACTGTTACACAACAAGAACAAAATGACCAGATATGGAGCAAATAGAGAAATGCAGAACAATCTCAGAAGTATTGCATGATAATTCTGTTAACTATACTGATAATAATCTTTTTGCTGTGGCCTTTCCTTTTTCCAGCCACATGAGCTAAACTGAATAAACGTGATGCGATGTTCATCGTGTTACCCTGCTGCAGTCATCACACTTGGGTTATCCTGTCGTCAGGCGGTCCCGCAGTCGGCCGGGATTCCAAAGTCTTGGCCCGGCATCGGTTGCTGTCGCTTCTTCCCTGACGTCAGTGTGCCAAGGGTATATATAATGCAACCAACGCCATTTTCTTCAGTCTTTCTTGCCGCACGGTGCCCAAACAGAAGCAGTACGCAAGTGCCGGTCGGCCGACTCCTGAGATTTTCGAATTCGAATTTCAGACCAAAGTCTTCTATAAAGCTAAGTACCCCGTTGGGGAAACTTTTCTTGCCTCAGACCGATGTCAGAAAAAGTTAACAATTGTATTTCTTGTGGGAAGCAAATACCTCATAAGGATTTTTCATTCTTATTGCATACCTTGCCTAGGCCCAGACCACGATGTCACTAGCTGTCGTTGCTGTGCTAGGTTTAATAAGCGTACTATTAAAAGACGCTTTGATTTCGCACGACACTACTTCGGTAGAAAATTTAACTACACTATGCCGTCGGAGCAACCAACTACTGGCGTGCACAAAAAACGCAAGGATAAGGACAGACAGCCCAGGCCTAAGCCAGATTCAGAGGCCTCGGCTGGTCCGGTCTCCGGTCCTCAGTGAGGCTCCGACGCAGCCCCTGACTACCGCAGATCTGGAACCTGAGACCGCTTCGGAACTTTTGGCAGAATGTACCAGGCCGATGCAGCCATTTTGTTCAGGCCCTACCGACGACATTGCTGAAAAAGATGTCGGTGCTGCAGAAACACCTTCTGTTTCTGAAGGCGTTTTCAGACCGACGATGCTCACCATTAAAACGTATCCTAAGACGATGACTCCTTTTAAACCTAAAAGGAGTGCACTTCAGTCCCCTGTTCAAGGCCCAATGCCTAAGAAACAGATGCTCAAAATGGCTGAAGATTTGATCTCTTTAATCAGGGGTACCCAGCCCCCTCCTGACAAAAGGCCTAGACAAGAGGAAGGTTATACATCCTCTGAACAAGTGTCCATTTCTTCAGACTCCTCTGTGGACCAAGATTACTCCTTCTCCTCTTATGAAGATTCTGATGCTGAGGATTCCATTCCCTCAGCTTTTCCTCCTGAAGACTACTCCTTTGGGGAAACTTTACACACTATGAGGGAACATTTTCACTGGGAAGGTCAGGACTACTCTGACTCGAAGAAAAGGCTCAGAGAGTTTCTTTTACTCCCCCAGCACAGACCACTTGCCATCCCACCAGTTTTAAACATTGTGAATGATGTTTACTTAGAATCCAGTTTGAACCCAGACTCTCTACCTCCTGCTCCGGCCATGCCTGACAGATACTATAGAGTGCCTCATTCCCATAAATTTCTTTATAAAAGCCCTGTTGCTGATCCAGAGACTATCTCCCAGGATCCCAAAGGGGCTAAGGCTTCTATGGCTAAAAATCCGGTACCCTCTGAGAGGGATTTCAGAGCACTACACAGGTGGGGGAAAAAGGTTTACACCTTAGCCACTCTAGCTATGAGGGCACTAAATTGCCAATTTCACATGCTAAAGTATCAGCAATTTCTAATCTCTCAGTTAAAGCAAAGAATGACCACTCTCCCTCAACAGTAATGAATTGAAAGAAATGCAGGATCTGCTGCATGCAACTGAACAGGTGGGCAAACATACCTTACAATGTGGGTTTGATTCTTTGGAGGCCTCCTGCATAACAGCTGTCAATGGGTCTGTTATACGTAGGCATGCTTGGTTAAAGGAACAAACTCTGCCTGATCATGTTAAAGCAAAGCTTCTAGATGCTCCCTTACAGCAGGATGTTCTTTTTGGAGTTAAAGTAGAAGAGGTCTTAAAGAAAATGGAGGATAAGGCAAAATCTATGCAGACAGTCAAAGATTTCCTACAGGTACAGCCCCCTCGCTTCAGCAGAAACTGGCCAACAAAAAACTGGTCCTTTCCAGCTACTGACAGACCACAGAGGGCTAAATACAGAAGCCCAAGAGGCAGAGGACAACCACAAGCCCAGTACAAACCTCGTCAATGGGGCACTGCAACACAGAAGGGAGGAGAAGACAGGTCCCAATCTACCAGAATGCAAACTCAATGACTTGCACCTCATCTGGCCAAGCAACACTCTCTTGGTAGCCCCCCTGGGAGGAAAACTCACACTTTTTTCAGACAACTGGCACATTGTCATAAAGGACAAATGGGTCATAGACATAATTTTACGAGGATACAGATTCCATTTTCACACCTTGCCAATGAAAAGAGGAATGCCAAACCTGCCACAAAATCAATGGGCAGAGGCACAAAAACAAATTACAGCTCTCATGGACACGAGAGCCATTCACCTGGTACCTACTCAAGAGCAAGGTCAAGGATTTTACTCAAGACTCTTTCTACTGCCCAGAAAGGACAATGCCTGGAGACCAATTCTGGATCTTTCAATTCTAAACACCTTCTTACAAGTATCCAAATTCAAGATGCTAACACTACAGCAGCTTCTTCCCATGTTGGGCAAGGAAGCATGGCTAGTAACGTTGGACCTCAAGGAGGCATACCTGCATGTCCCTATCAGACAAAGTTGCAGAAGATACCTTCGTTTCATTGCAGGTTCAACCCATTGCCAATTCTCTGCACTGCCCTTTGGCTTATCTACTGCGCCCAGAGTCTTCACAAAATGCCTGCACCAGTAATTGCATACTGCAGACAAAGAGGAATTCAAATATACCCATACCTGGACGACTGCCTCATCCAAGCAGAAAGCAAGGACATTCTCTTACATCAACTAGTACCCTCACAAAATATGACATTCCTGGGTGCCAGCTTGAATACAACGGCACAGAAGGCTTATGTGACGCCAGACAAACAACTACAACTGACTCAATATTTCAAAACAATGGCAACAAAGACCCAATTAACTGCAAGAAAAATTCTGCAGGCCTTGGGCTTCATGGCATCTTGCATACTACTAATACCATTTGCAAAGCTGCATATGAGGAAATTACAGTGGTACCTAAAATGCGTATGGTCTCAACACAGCCACAGCTTGGACACAATGATATCTCTCATTCCCTGCCTACAACAGGAGTTTCTATGGTGGTCACAGGCATGTCACCTCAACAAGGGTAAGCCTTTCACCTTGCCCCCAGCCAGGCAGACTATCACAACAGATGCATCAGACTACGCCTGGGGGGCACACATGGCAGGACAGTGCGTTCAAGGCGTATGGACTGCAGATCAAAGGAATCTGCACATCAATCAAAAAGAGATGCTAGCTGTACAGAATGCTCTGACAGCCTTCAAGAATCTATTACATCCAGGACAACTTACAATAAAGACAGACAACACCACAGTAATGTGGTACATAAACAAACAAGGGGGTATTCACTCCTACCCTCTATGCAGGCAAGCAATGACCTTATGGAACACAGCTCTGGCTTACCAAGTTCAGTTACAAGCTCAATTCCTGCCAGGAAAGAAGAACACATTGGCAGACGACCTCAGCAGAAACATCATGGATCCCCACGAGTGGAAACTAGATCCACAAGTATTTACAATAACTCAAAAATGGGGCCTTCCAGACATAGACCTGTTTGCCAGTCCTCAAAACTATCAACTAACAAAAGTTTGTACAAGGACACTTCACCATCAAGCTTGGAAAGTGGACGCACTCTCATTCAGTTGGAAAAACCTGACAGTATATGCCTTCCCTCCATTGCCTCTCCTCACAAAGGTGCTTCTGAAAATCAAAAAGGAGAGACCACGACTGATTCTCATAGCCCCAGACTGGCCACGCCAGCACTGGTACCCACTATTGAGGAATATGGCCCAGGGCCCACCTTGGATCTTACCACAAATTACCCATTTGCTCACACAGCAAAACAATCAGATTCTTCACAGCCAGCTCAAAACCTTAAATCTGGCTGCATGGCAAATCACCTAAGCATCCAGCCAGCTCCTCTTTCCCAAGCAGTTATGGATGTTATTCTGGAAGCTAGGAGGCCAAGCACCAGGAAGGCTTACTCGGACAAATGGAAAAGGTTTTGTGCCTGGAACCAAGCTAAAGGCCAAGACACAATTCAGCCTCACATGCCTCACATTCTACAGTATTTAACTGAGATGTTGCACAAAGGACTTTCTTTTTCCTCCATTAAAATCCATGCTTCAGCTATTTCAACCCACTACAACACGGATCCACCCTTATTTTCGCATCCACTTCTAAGGCAGTTCCACAGAGGGGCAAAAAACATTAGGTCCCCCAGGAGAGCACCTACACCAACATGGGACCTCAATTTTGTTCTGGAAAAACTAATACTACCTCCCTTTGAACCAGCTTTCTCTGCAGATCTTCAGTTCCTATCATGGAAGACTGCCCTGCTGCTAGCAATAACTTCAGCTAGAAGAGTCTCAGAGCTGCAGGCACTAATGGCAGTGGAACCTTTCCTCATTTTTCATCAAGACAGAGTTTCTCTACGAACTAATCCTTCCTTTATGCCTAAGGTGGTTTTCAGTGTGGCTTTAAATCAAATCATCCACTTACCCACCTTCTTCCCAAATCCACAGAACAAAGGTGAGAGACTCCTGCATTCCTTGGACATTCACAGGCAACTTCGTTACTACTTGGGCAAAACTAAGGCTTTCAGAAAATCTGACCAGCTCTTTGTATCCTATGCTACAGCTTCACAAGGGAAGGCTATATCAAAACAAACAATTTCCAAATGGATAGGACATTGCATACATTTCTGATATACCCATCATGGAAAACCAGTTCCTGCTACCATTAGAACCCACTCTACCAGGGCAACAGCTACATCTACAGCCTTTCTCAGGGGGGTTCCAACCAAGGAGATTTTGGAAGCTGCAACTTGGAGTTCAGTACACACCTTTACCAAACACTATCACTTACCACTTTACTCTAAGACTAGGGTGGGCTTCGCCACTGCAGTTCTGCAGGGCCTTCTAGCCTCCTCTAACCCTCTAGGATTCCTCCACCCATCCTTAGCTTTAGGATTCAACCCAAGTGTGATGACTGCAGCAGGGTAACACGAAGAACATAGTACAGTTTTGTACCTACCATAAATGTAGATATTTGAGTGTACACCCTGCTGCAGTCCAGGTTACCCTCCCTCCATCCCCTCTGATCTAACTGGCTAAATCTCTACAATACCTTCCTGATGTATTTGCTTATAGCTGGAGGGATTTTGTGTTTGTGCAAAATTTACTCAAGTTGGTACTAATTACTGACCCCCTTTTTGGGGGCACCTGACATCTGAGGCAAGAAAAACTGAAGAAAATGGCATCGGTTGCATTATATATACCCCTGGCGCACTGACGTCAGGGAAAAAGTGACAGCAACCTACGCCGGACCAAGACTTTGGAATTCCAGCCGACTGCGGGACCGCCTGACGACAGGATAACCCAAGTGTGATGACTGCAGCAGGGTGTACACTCGAACATCTACATTTATGGTAGGTACACAACTGTACTTTACTCATTGACTGGCATCCAAACTTTAACACTTACCAAGCGATCCAACATGTGCATGCTGAGACTTTTAATGTTTCAAATTGTTGGGTTTGTACAGCTATACCAACAGCATACCAGGGATTATTAATGACTGCTGTCCCCCTAGGGGTCAATGAGACCTGGGAAAATTTGATTTTTGATACTACAACTGTAAAATCACAAGACAAAATAGCATTGTACCTGCCTGTTACACAAAAGGGAATTGTGTGTTTTTACAAAAATGATATTGTTCAGGTGGGTTGGTGCAATTGTACTGTGACTGTTCCTTACAAATGTTATACCAAAGCTAATAATGCAGGTTCTATTTGTGATACAAACTATGACTCATTTCTTGAATCAATGCATAAAACAGTTAATGAAGTACAACATAATCCTGTTCTTTTTAAGCAACTATCTATCATTGATAGAAAAATGTTTCATGCAGGGCAAGTATATATTAATACTAAAGTACAGGATTGTTATTTTGTGTGTGGGAAAAAAGCATACAAATGGTTACCTGAGAATTGGTCCGGCGGTTGTTTTTTGGGTTACCTGGTTCCGGCCATACGACATACTGCAGTTTTGCCTCAGGGAAGAATTTGAAATGTCAGAGAGGTCACCAAGAAACCTGGAAATCCAATCAAGAAACCTGAGAATCCAGTGGGATGAATCGAAGCAGGCTAGAGAAACCATAACTCCGTAAAAACAAAGATAAACTGACACACATGGACTTCAGTGACACTATTATATCGTGGGCAGGTATAGCAGCCCCTGCATATGGCGCAGTAAAATCGATTTGGGAGCTGAGAAAACTGTCCAAACTTCTTTAAGTAACGAGCAATGCAACTTTTTCTGCTCTCGAATTAGTAACTGATGAACTGAATGCTATGAGAACTGTGGTGCTTCAAAACCGCATGGCTCTCGACTTCACCCTAGCGGCAAAAGGTGGTACTTGCGCTTTAATAAAAGAGGAGTGCTGTTCGTATATTCCTGACAACCAGCATGAGATAGACGACCACCTAGAGGTAATTCAGGAAGTGTCGGCCATGACCAAACCAGGCCCAAACCCACTGACGGATTTTTTCCAGAATTTGTTTGGGGGGTGGGGTACCATCCTAATGAACATCCTGATTGCCATTTGTGTGGGATTACCCCTATTAGCAGTGTGTATTTGTTGTGGTATTCCCTGCATGAAAAGATTAAAGATTTTATAGACATGTCAGTTTCTGAGACTTTGTATCAAAGTACTGAATTTGAAGAACTGTTGAAAAATGAAACACTTCCATAAGTTTAAACTGAATGACTCTCTTAACTGCAAATTCTGAACGGAAGAGGTTAGGAGAAGAAGCAAACTGTTTATGCTTTTGAAAATAGAATAAAAAGTATTAACAGGGGGGAAATGTCAGAAAAATATGTATTAATGTATGTGTTTAGTGCTTATTAGAAGTTAAAAGGGTTAACACATTTCATTCTATTTTATGTACAGCTTAGTTTTGAATGAAACTACGAGATGCTTTCTGAAACTGCAAGATGCTCTCTGACCTAGTATTTGCTAGCACAGCAAAATTCATGTTTATGCCTTTTGGAAATTCACTGAGAAGCAGGTGATTATCTGCTAGGTCAGGAAAATAATGAATGGAGCAATACTGTTTACTATAACGTTACTGAACTTGAACAATCAGCTCTGTTCATGTTATGAGAACATGCACAGCTTCAGAAAAAGATAGATACAGTTGAACAAAGACTGCTTGAAGAAATAAACTATAATCTGTGCTTGCTTTGTGCTCGAAATAGCCATAGTACCTTGAATGGTAACATCATATAGTGAGAAGTTGTATCTAACTGGTGGTCTCCAAGGCCACGTTGTTTTTCTTAGGAAGTTTTTTTCATAAACTTGATGGTGTCAGCGGAAAATCATGGACAAACAGCTGCTATGAAATAGTATTGTAAGAACTTGTGCTTTATTACGTCAGCTTAGTAGGCAATGTCTTGTAAGAAATGTATAAGAATGGCTTCACTTCCTGATTCTAGTTAGATAAACTATGTATTAGCACGTTTTTGTCTCCTTGCTGCAAGAATTAAAGTGCCTTAACCTGAACCTGCCGTGTGTTGATCTTTTTGAAGTTGTTTTCTCCTTTGACAACTACCTTCAAAGGAAGGATGTCTAAGAACAAGATGGCTCCTGTTGATACAAGAAGTTACCTGGCCCTTTGATAGACAGACAGTGACATTCCCCAGCATTAGAAGAGGAAATGAAGTAATATCCCATTCACTTTTGACAGGAGCATACAAGTATCACAGGATAAAGTGTTAGCAAAGGTAGTTGCATTCCAAACTAGCAGTGTGTGCATTCACTCCACTTGCTCTTTTTTTATGTTTTGATAAAAAGGGTTAGTACCACTATCTTAAGACCTATTTTTAGTGAAGATCTAAGGAGGTTTTCATATTGACTACGAGATCTTCAGTAGGACACCAGAGAAACTTTTCTACTCTTTTCTAAAAGCGCATGATCTTTTACACCCACTTGAGTTACCATTATCTCAGGAAAGTGGGACCTTGGTTTAGTATCTTATCCAAAGGATGGCACACTCAAGTGGCATGTAGCAACTCCCTGATGCAGCATTACGTAATGGAAAATTATTCCAAACACCTTCTATTCTCATCTAGCTTCAGATGTCAGACAGTTGCTTAGTTTATAGTACATTTTCAGTTCCTTATCCATCAAAAGAGAGACTTGGGTCTAGCAGCTTGTATTCCCTCTTTGAAACTTTGCATAGTTTTAATCCCTGCCAGCAAGATAAGGTCTATACATAGTATGATTTGGATGCCAAGCAAATCCGTAAGTAGGACATTTATTACTATTGAGAAATGATTGGGTACCAGTGAAGATCCCTGTGGACTGCAGCCCTCTAGCTCAAATGGGTCTCAGCATATTAGAATTCATCATATCTTTGATTGTTCAGCCTCCCACACAGCTTTCTGAGGAAAAAAAAGTATACTGAATCCTGCCAGCAGTAATACATGAACTATGGATTCAAGGGCTCTTCATAGGTCAGTAAATATGCCTGAAGTAACAAACTAGATGACCTTTTTTTCAAATGTGTATACATTGTGCCTGCTATGTGGTATACCACACTCACTGTATATACTATCAAGTACAGTTGTGTACACTTACCCTAAATGTAGATGTTGTGGCGTATATTCACTGTTGCAGTTCTAACTTATGGGATTTTCTGCAGTGGAGGCCCTTGTCTGCCCTACTACCAGAGAAGGTTCTCTTCCTCCTTAAGCCAGCTTACACCTTGTCCGACATTACAACATTTGGATATAAAGGGAGTCTACAGTGTCATGACCTCAGAACTTTGTTGCCCCCAAGCAGGTCCCTGAGCTCACAGACTCCAGAATATCTGATGAGGAGGAGGGTGGAACCTGGAACTAATAAAGAGAATAAGCATCTCTACCCCATAGGCAAGAGGGGCAAGGAGGGAAGTAAAGAATACTGTCCTTTTTGGATTGCCATCAGTTCTTTTAGGTTGATATGTTTGTATTTGAACTGAGTCCCATCTGCCCTAAGTCTGGAAATTGTTGTAGTGGGCTCCCCAGGCTAGTTCAAAGGCATCTGTTGTCAGAGATTGGCCCTGAAAAGATGAACCTGAAGGGAAGACTTGGATTGAGAGAGCATGCTTGGAAGCACCAGGCAAACTCTTTCCTGGGACAAGGAAGCAGTTTTATCCTGAAGGTGAGAGACTAAAAATGTTGGCACCACAGCAGTTTCCTCATATGAAGTCTGGTTAGGTGGATCATGAGGATGCAAGAGGCCATGTAAACCAGGGCTCTGAGACGCTCTCTGGCTGTGAGGTATTCCCTGACGAGGAGCTTTCTGAAGTAGCAAGTTAGAAAGGTAACCTTGTCCGGAGGAAGAAACGTTTTCTTAAGAGATGACTCCAGTAAAGTTCCAAGAAATACAATCCTGTTTCTGGGGTTGATCTGAGATTTTTGTGTATTGATGGTGAACCCCACTGAAGACAGTATATTTTGAGTGTAAAGCATATCTGCTTTGAGTTTTTCTAGAGCTGTTGCCTGAATGAAGCAATCTAAGTAGGGGTAAATCTGAATGTCCTTTGTCCTGTGGAAGGCCATCACTGGGGCTAGGCATTTTGTGAAAACCCTGAGTGCAGTAGACAAGCCAAAGGGCAGAGCAGAGAAATAATAATGCCTCACACCTGCTCTGAAGTGTAAGAACCCGCTTTGAGATTTTTCTATGGGGGATGTGGAGGCATGAGTCTTTTACATCTATGATTACCATGAATTTTGTTTAATGCCTCTGCATTTTGGTTTGGAGGGATATCTGGGAAAACTGAACAAATTAGGGGCTGTTTGAAATGGAGTTTGCAACCTCTTTGATTGATATTCGGAACCCACATATCCCTGGTAATGAGGGACCAGTTTTTGAGGAAGAAGGATAGTCACCCTCCTAACCTGGGAAGAGAAGAAGGGGGAGGGGAGGGGAGGGGTGGGTTTGAGTAGAACGGGAAAGGTATTGTCATGTAAGAGTCATACTTGCTCCCTTCTAGGTCTCTGGAAGTGCGATTCCTCAGAACTATTGGAGTAGATTTGCCACAGTCTTGCACACTGGTGCTGATTTGGGCTCTTTTCTCTTCAAAGTTTCCTATGTCTAGGCTTAGACTGGGAAGCTAGAAAAGACTAGTGTTTGGTAGGGTAATTGCGGTTGAAACAAGGAGGATGGACCTGCAAAAAGTCCTTGACTGTTTGCATGGATTTGGCCTTATCCTCCACTTTCTTAAGCATGGCCTCTGCCTTACGACTAAATAGAAACTCTTTGCCCAAAGGGGCATTCAGGAGACTGGATTTGACATGTTCAGCAAGGTACTCTTCCCTCAGCCAGGCATACCTTTCAATGATAGATCCTGTGGCTACTGCTCTGCTGGAAGCTTCCAGGGGATCATAGCTGCAGTGCAAGGAGTGCTTAGCTACTTGAGGGCAAGAATTGCATAAGTCCAGCAGCTCATTCAAGTGGTTCTTATTTTCACTCTCCATCATTTTTTGTTTCATCTGGTCTAAAATAGTTTCATGATACTTCATCATATGAAACTAGCAGTTCAAAGCACTCACGATGAGATAGCACAGCTGCAGACTTTCTTTACAAACCTAAGGCATTGTTTTCTTTGACCATTGGTAAAGGTTTTTGCGAGTACTAGGTTTTGCTTCCTTAGAGCCCCAACTCACCACTTCAGGATCCGAAACAGGGTTTTTAAAAAGATTTTATTGGAAATCTAGAACTCTGTAAATTCTGTCTGGTTTTTGAGGGGGCAGGGGGAAGGGTGTCTGGATGTAAAGAGAAATCCAGGAAGACATCATCAACCACCTCCAAGACTGGGGGAATGGCAAGGGATTTACACTCAAAGAGATTTAGGAATTCACTAACTCTCTTCTTGGATTGTGGATAGTCCTGAGCTTTGCATTTGAAGTGCTCCCTGACAGTATGTAAAGATTCTCAAAAAGAAATGTCCTGGGGGTAAGCTAAGGCAAGGTTCTATTCAGAATCCCCACAGCAGGCAACAGATGAACCCTTCTCAAAAGTGGGTTCATCATTATCATAATCATCCTCAGATTCAAAAGAATCAGAAAACTCCTGGTGGTGGTATCTCTCTCTATTTTACCAGTAGATGATTCTGGGGGAAGAAGGCATCTGGATCTGACCAAGGAAATCAAATCCTCAGTCAACCTAACTAGGTCTTGTTGATAGGCCCGAGTTTGGGAAAAGGTAGGCCTAGGCTGGGACAAGGTGAATGAAGTTTTTTTATGTTAGGCCTTAGGCCAATATCCACACTATGTCCCAGATGAGGATGCACAACTGACTCCTGAGGGAGGTAACCCAAGGTGATCTGATGATGACAGGAACTATCTTCAGTTTTAGAGCAGTCGTCGGAAGCCAGAACCTGCGAGGCAACCCTAGACCCAAACTGAAGAGGTAAGTCCTTCAGCTTGTAAGAAAGTAGAGTGACCCTGCGGCATATTGGACTCCGAACAGGTCTCAATAGATGCCAGTGACACAACTTCAGTCACCTCACCTTCTTTGACAATCATAAGCTTAGGAGGACTGGCATTCGAGTCCCTAAGTCTGAGGTACTTTTCTTTTTTACACCTAAGGAGATCAACTTCAGCTCGACTAATGGACAACACAGTAAGTGAAGGGCCTAACAACTCATTAAAATGTTTTGCTAAAATCTCATTCTTATGCTTGATAGTTCTACTATTAAAGTGAATACAGAACTGACAGTTAAGAACATCGTGTTCTGGGCCTAAACAAGTCACACAAAAAGAATGAAAGCCTCAGTGTGGCATTTGCTTGCCACACCATCGACAGTTATTAACTTTCTCTGACAATCAAAAAACACATGAGAAGTTCCCCAGTGGCGTAATTTGCTTTAGACATCTTCTTTCTCTGGTGCAGGCTGACCAATGCACTGACTAATACTCTGCTTTAGGCTCTGATGGCAAGAAAGAACAGAGGTCACAGTGCTGGCCAACTCCTGTTATATCCAGACATCCTAGTCGGATAAGGCAATCCACCAGCTTCATGGGGAGGAGAAAATCCTCTGGTAGTCGAGCTAGCTAAAGGCTTCCACATCAGGAAATTCCATAAATTAGGAGTGCAACAAGGAAACACAAAGAACATCTACAACTATCCAGGACTCAGTAATCCATATTTAGAAAAGTAGACTAGAAGATGCCAACAAATTATCTTTTCCATAGACCTGGAAACTATTCTCAAGTTTCATACAAGGCTAAACTCATTAACAGTACAGGAGTAATGTATCTTTGTCATTAGTAGAACTGCAGTTTGAGCTGCAGTACAACCGCCCCTGGCATACCTCTCAACCTCTAAGTAGTCTGGATAAAGCCTGCAATAACAGTGTGACAAAGGCCCAAAAATATAGACAGATTTTAAATACTGTTCGTAAAGACTTAGAAGGTCACTAGAATAACATGTTTTGTGTTAACAGGCATTTTCTAAAGGATATGAAGCCTGAAACTAAATGTCTGCCATTATTTAGTGAATTCAATCCTCAGTGATTTGCCGGAAAACAAATTTCCTGCAGAACAGATCAAAAATATGAGGCAAAAATCTGGACAGCTGAGCGGTATGACCCTTGGGCTGAGAGTCAGAATAATTATGTGGGCAAAAGTCCCTGCAATTACTGGGTCAGCTAACTTTAGAAATGGTGAGTGACGCTCACTCTCAGTGTGACTATTTTTATCTTTTAACTCCTGCACAATTTGTCTACTCCTTTTATGAGACTGCCTTAAAATGAAATGGGGTTGTAGTTCAGGGTGCAACTTACTATGAGTTTGAATTAAGTCTGTTTTACTGGTAGAAGTGAAAACAGATGGTACAGTCAAAACATCTGAAAAAAATGTGTACATAACAGATCAAAATTTGTACAAACAGAAGCCCTTGGGCCAGCTAATGATGCTGTAGATGATCATACATGCAAAGGTCCTGTAAACTGCATCACTACCTTCTAAAACTGCCTCAGATTACTTCCTGAAAAGACATGATTTTTCCTTTGGAAACCCAATCAATAATGTGCCTTCTGGTTGAGAGAGAAGAGGTCACTGTGTTTATTTCCTACTTTTCCAGAATTTACCTCTTATCTTAAGGTGTTCTAACTTTAAAGGGGACTTGTCAGCCCAAGAACAGCCACTGCTTTCGGTCTTCTCAAGCTAAATGGGAATAACTGATCCTATACTTTCATAATTAGCACAACAAAAATTTCCAGAGCAGAAATGACACTAAGCTCAGTCATTTCAAGACTTCAGTTAACCACCTCTGCTTCTAACAAGAGAAAACGTTCCTCTTAAGGCAAGACAGATCTACCTTTTACACAAGATATAAAAGTTGCTGATTAAATGGCCAAGGGGAGCAGGCCGCTCCACTCACCATGACCGAGGGGAGCAGGTCGCGCCACTCGCCGGGACAGAGGGGTGCAAGGCCGCGCCACTCGCCGTGACCGAGGGGAGCAGGCCATGCCACTCGCCGTGACCAAGGGGTGCAAGGCCACGCCACTCGCCGTGACCGAGGGGAGCAGGCCGCGCCACTCGCCGTGACCGAGGGGAGCAGGCCGCGCCACTCGCCGTGACCGAGGGGAGCAGGCCGCGCCACTCGCCGTGACCGAGGGGTGCAAGGCCGCGCCACTCGCCGTGACCAAGGGGAGCAGGCCGCACCACTCGCCGTGACCAAGGGGAGCAGGCCACGCCACTCGCCGTGACAGAGGGGAGCAGGCCGTGCCACTCGCCGTGACAGAGGGGAGCAGGCCGTGCCACTCGCCGTGATCGAGGGGAGCAGGCCGCGCCACTCGCCGTGACCGAGGGGAGCAGGCCGCGCCACTCTACGTGACCGAGGAGAGCAGGCCGCTCCACTCTACGTGACCGAGGAGAGCAGGCCGCTCCACTCTACATGACTGAGGGGAACAGGCCGCTCCACTCCACATGACCAAGGAGAGCAGGCCTCTCCATTTTACGTGACCAAGGAGAGCAGGCTGCTCCACTCTACATGACCAAAGACAGCATACCACTCCACATGACCAAGGACACCAAGCTACTCTGTCTATTTTCCAAAACTGCCGCTTGAATTATGTGTATGGTTAGTTACTTGATCAACATTTTCCTTTACGTAAAATACCATTTATTAGGCTTAGATAACTGATGTAGATTATACATACATCTCTGATGTTTGGTATTGTCTCATTTTAGGGGAAAAAAGTAAATATGCATCACCTGTACAACCCAGTAACAGACGCAACTAACTCGAGGCATTTTAATAATCTACTGTCAAAAAGGGCCTCCTTAACAAACTATCTATATGCATAAAGCACATTACACACAGCCACTCTGATAAACTCTTCAGCATAAAGCCTACTCGCTGTCTTGTAATGTGTTTGCGCAAACCAATTTGTGCATTAAATTCACTTCAGTTTCTTAAACAGAAATATTTAATTATTTTTTCACCAAAACATTTTTATGATGGCCTTTTTCTTTGACATAGTACTCCTGCTACCATCTTCCATACTCATATCAGTGCAAAGTTTTCCTCAAGTTTACTGTGTCTTACTGCTCTTTTCTTCCCTCCAAGTCACCAGCCTAAACTTTTGAAAACTACTCCACACACTATTCTTAATAATCACCAATATGCTGTGTCTAACTTAAGTTGCATATACACAACATATTACAGATAAACCTAAGCCACACCAGAGAAATGCTCCATGCCTTTTTAATGCTGTTTCATCTCCAAGTTCCCCACCACCACCATCAGGTGCACTCAAACACAACAGCAAGCCACTATATACACAGCACTGCCAGGACCTACTAAAGTTAATAATAAGATTTCTGGCTCAATAACACAAATTACTAATATGCAGCTTAGCTGAAGTGTTCTCCTTCCAGTCATAAGGTAATAGGAAACTAATTAAGAAAATTAATTGTTGTTCACTGTTGGAAGCTTGCATAGTAACAGATTCTAACTTATGGCCAAAGAATGTTGGTGTGCTTTAAATTCACCAGGTCAAACACTGATCAAAATGGCACAAACGTAACAGGTCAACTCTGATCTTTCACCAGCAACTTCACCAAGACAACTTACAGGAAATTATAGTGATGATAATCTTGGTTAGCTCCACTTGTTCAACCACTTCCAAACAGCACTCTAAATGTTACTCCTGGCTTTAAATTTTGAAGAGTTTCGGGTTTCCATCAGCTCTAATTTCTTGGGTGGTGATGTTACAGAAAGATGTTACCCTACATCTTTCCAGGTTCAGGGAATGGAGAGTTCTCCATGTGCACCAAAAACCTTCAGATGATATGCACTTTTCCAGTAACTGCTCATAGAGCAATCTTTGCCAAAGCAGTGGATGTGTTCTGTGTGCTGGTACACTTGGGCCTAAGAATGCCCAGTGCTTCACAATCCTTTCACCTTGACTTAACAGCATTCTAGCCCATAGGGGGGCAGCCAGTAGTATTCATACACATATATTAGGCATATAAAGCATATATACCAAGCTGAGATCACTTTTACAAAGACAACTTACCTCTCCAGACAGATCTCAGCATTGGCTAACCAACCAGCTATACTCTTTTGAGTGGTGATCCTAACCATGCATACTATTACCTGCCCAATGGACCCTTGCTCATTAAGGGTGGTCCAAGCCAGCATGATGTCTTCAATCCAATGACATGTCAGGTGTTGGTTTCCTCACTTAAGTCTACAGTTTATCATTCATGCCTTCAGGCATAGAGACAATTCATCTGCAGCTCATTAATAATCAGTAGAAGCTCAATACCTCCAAAACTGACGCCATGACAATTCATACTATTGTGAGAGAGACTTCTGCTTGCTCACTCCATAACTACATCATTTACAGGGGAAGCGTGAATCTGTGGACAATGTACATAATTTAGTTGTGATCCTAGACTGCCAGCTGACACTGCGAGATCAAGTGTCTGCTGTTGCTAAATCTTCCTTTTTCATTCACAGAAAGCCATCTATCAGAAGAGATAAGAACTGAACCAGATCATACGTTCAGGAAAAAGTTTCTTTAAAAACAAATGTAAGTGCTGCTGCCTCCAAGACAAAAGCTAAAAATGAATTAACCCGCATTTAATAAAATAGAGTAATCCATCCTTATCATGTTGCTCCAACATAGGTTTTAAATATGTACATTCTTTGACTTGTATGTTTTTCTAGAAAATGACATCATACTAATTTCAATTCAGATCTACTGTTTCTTACAAATACCAGACACCTGATTATGCATTTATTCAAATGATTCTTTACTGCACATACTCTTATGTTGCCATTCTGTATGATCCTTATGTCCAAGTCAGTATGGAAAATGGACTTGGACACCCCAATTTGATAACCAGGAAGCCCACTGGACAGACATGACTTCTCAGGGGCAACCCAGTAATACTGTCTGGTTAAGCGACAAGCTCAGAGTCCTACAATAAGAGAGTGGAGGAGAAAAGAGCAAAATCCTGTACCCCAAACAGCAGGAAGCAGGTTAACAGCCCAGAGTTTTATGTTTCTCTGTCTTTCAGGTCCAGCCTCCTTGAAATTATAAAATGTTATCATAAGCAAACCAGAGAGTTTATATCACGTTATTGAAAGATGAAAATAGCGAACGTTACTTCATCGGCCCCAAAACATCTAAACATGAAAATATCGAACATTCAGAACAGCAAATTTTTTCTCATGGAAAAAATTTGCTGCTCTGAAACACATACACACAACACAAGCATATCAAACAAACAGCAACCATACACATACACCTAAATTCCTACATCTAACGGTACAATAAACTAAACATACACTACTATCTACCCACTTACCTTAACCCTAACCCTAAGGTCCGTCACTATCGCACACTCACCTAACCCGCGCTCTAACCCTAACTCACTTAAACCTCCCCTAACCCTAAAGTCTGTCACTATCGTACACACGTCTAACCCGCATCCTAACCCTAACTCACTTAACCCGCTCCTAACCCTACGTACAAAACAATCGCACACTTACCTGAACCCAACCCGTAACTTTCCACCACAGTGCTAAGAATAGTGAAGCCACAGCAACGGCCAAACGAATTCTTTCCCGAGGAAAGAATTTGCTGTTCTGCAGCTTCGCTATTCTTATCGTTCACTGAATAGTGTTCGATATCAGAACATTCTAAGTTTTACTACTTCGATGTTCTGATATAGACCCAAACCAGAGAGGCATGTGTTCCCAGACAGAAGAACTTTCTAAATTGTGCTGAACTGATAATATCAGAAGAGGAAATGTAATCAGTTGTAGCACAAGGTCACTTCTCTGATCAGCTCACACAGTGAGTACATTATCTCAATTTATTTTTCGTACATCTTCCATATACATCTTATATTTCGTTTACTGGCAGTGCTTCTTGTTTTGATTAGAGTTGCTCAGTCCTTTCCTATATTTGCTTTTTTATTGAGCATTCCACTTCATGCTTTTTACCTTAGAAAATATACATTACACAGATTTCATCATAATTTCAACTGGGTGCATTACGAAACTCAAGAATAGAAGCAGAAGGTTAAGAGAATCAGCATCAGTGTTATAACCTCTCCTGGGCTGAATATATGGCTTGGTGAAAAATGGTCTTTTGAGGGGTATTGCCATATGGGTGGATTTGTGTTGTTTTAAGGAAAAAAAATGTGCAGCTGTTATTTATGCATGGCCTGTAATTAGCAAACATTACAATTTTACAATAAGACTTAATAACATTTACTAGCACCAGGTGTATGGTTTAACATGTAGAGTTGTTAAGGATTGAGATTTCCTCAACACTGGGGTGCATGCATCCTTGCTTAAGTTACAACAGCAATTTTACTCTGTTCTACCACTTGCCGCTTCAGTTTTCTACTGTAATTCCCGGGGTAGATATTATTATTATTAGCTATATTTGTGAACTGGGGTAGACCACTGATATACATGAACGTCATTCAAACTCAGCCAAAGAGCATTGTCTAGTTAAGTGACTTGCTCAGCCACACTTCAGGCAAACTGTTGGGGAAGGAAACAAACCCTGCACTTCTGATTTATAAGCAGCAGCACATTAACAGTCTGGAGACTTATTCTTCTGTGCTAAGTGCCAGGCAACTGTACCAGTGCGCGCTTCTGACTCCGATTGACTGTTTTTGTTACATTCTGCAGGTGCACACTGCTTACTGAAATCCTTTCAGAGTCTGCTGGTTAATAGTTCCTACAGTCCAAGATATGATTTCCACACCTTTTACTGTGCAAGTTAAGTAAGCTGGTTAAGTACTACAGACAAGAACCGTGCTTCCTGGCATCACTTAAATAACAAGGATAAAACATTGTTGTGCAAGCACTGTAATATTGTTTAGGTTATACAATATATAGCAATATATGTGAGGCATGTTTGTTATGTTAATATAGTTCAATTACTTTAATATGAATGCAATTTTGCCTCTGTCACAAGTGATAATTCAATAAAGGTGTTTGGAAAAAGAAAGGTTTTGCAAGCACTGACGATGTCCATAGATTTATTGCTCAAAGTCCGATGCTGTAACTCCTTTATAGCTTTACTTCTTCCAACCTTTGTTTTTGTCCTGCAACCAATGACCATGAAAATTAGAAATCAGCAAGCAGCTATCATTTCACATGTGAATTCTGGATCCTAAACAATGGATACTCACTGCTTGCTGTATATGCTTTAGATTATTATTTTTCAGAATCAAGGTTATTTAAAACAAGTTAATTTTTAATTTTCTTCTCCTGAAATTAATATTACAAAAGAGCATTCTAATTAGTTATGATTTAGCTTTATTATGCAGCCATTTTTATTTAGTGATATAATTGAGATTTTAAGTAAACATTAAGATAGATTTCTTAAACCATTATAGCCTGATAAAATGTTCTCTGCACTTAGTGAAAATGATTGCTGTAATAAGTCTTCATATAACAGTACAGTAGGTCTATGATTAAACCTCAGGATGACTTACTGCTAGCCACCCTACATTCATCCTGTAGTTTAACCATTTAAGCCAATATCACTTCACTAGAAATATGAACACAACAGCTCTCCAGTCAGCATCAGTTGAAATTAAGCCATACAGAAATATACGAGAGTATCAGGTCATGCAGGTTTTTCAAGACCCTTAATGAGAGTTTTTTTTTTAATAAAATAAAGTACATTTACAAAACTAGTGGAAAATAAAAATCATCCAAGAAGAAAATATGTTTTTAGCAGCTACTTCAGTTCTGTCAATGAGAAAATGTTTGCTTGTTAGGAAATTACTTTTACTTGATTTAAAAATGAATATAAAACAAATGAGTTGAATTTACTTTTAATCTGATCATGCATCTGTTTATCTAGCTAAAAAAATACATTTGCAATATGAAGATTTCCACTGCAAATTAAACACTGTAATAGTTATCATTTAGGGTATAAATTGTTTGTTTACAGTATGGTTTATGAAAAGTAATTTATATTCCAAGATGAAAGACTGACCACTAACCCTTTAATGAATTGAAAAAGTGCAGGAAGGCCATAGTAATCATGGGAAGTCCAAGGCTACTTAGTTGCACTTTGCCACTTTTCAGTCTAGACTGTACTTCCCTTCAGAGGGCTATACCAGTCATGCACTGGGTGAATTTATGAATGTCCATCCAATTATTCAGGTACCGTTTGAAGGAAGATAGTGTATGAACACTGTGTTATCTGCAATAGGGAGTCTATTCCAGAGGCGAGGGAGAAGCCGAGTAATGGTAGCTGTCTTTCCATCTTGTTTTATTGATCTGCTGAAGCAGATTTAGATCTCTTGTTTTGGCATTTGTGGGACTGTGTGATTTGTGAAGGTACAAAAGATCCTGGACTACTGGGTCTCCGATTGCACAGAAGGCAAAGCACATGTTTCCACTGAAAAGCCTTTAAGACATAAAAGTATTCTAGTTTTTTGTGGTAGCTTACACATTTAAAGCCCGTGAGCCTCTTTGTTAGGAACCTCTGAGGTATTACCATCTGTTTGATATGGCTGGAGAGGTACACCCCAAAGAGGGGATTGTATTCGATAATCGGTCTGATCAGTGCTGAATACAAGGGGATAATAACCTCTTTAGACCTGAATGAAATTAACTTGCAGATTATCTGCACCAAGTAGAAGGATATCCTGACAACGTTTGTTGCACATTGGTCAGGGTAAAACTAATTATTAACCCAGTTTGCCAGGTCTCTAATTACACCTTCATTTTGAAGTGGGGAACTGTCAATGCTATATGCTGGAGGATGGTTTGCAGGCGTCTTCAAAACCAGCAGGGAAGGTACAAAAACAAATGTTTCTGAGATAATAATGAAACTGTTGATATGGGCAACCATTTATTAAAAAGGCTAGCAAGTATAAGTGGTTGTGGGAAGGAGTCTTGAAACACTGAGGTTGGTAAATACAATATACCAGAATATCAGTGCAGTGACCTGACTTGCCGATTATTAAGTAATATCAGATTAATAACAGATCAATGGCTGCTGGTAGCAAAAGGCTACATGAACTACAGTGTGTGCTAATATGCAAGAGTAAATGGAAACATGACAGCTCATTAGGCATAAATACAGACTGCAATGGTACACAAAGACTGCTTGGCACATCATTCCTGCCCATTTCCCAGCCTTTCCAACAAGCTACAGATTACACCCAACTCAAAACCTGTTTTCTTTTTTTTACTATATTCAGCACAAGAACTATTTGATATTTCTATCCCCTCTTCAGAAAAAAAAAACTGCTGTAATCATCCACAAATTCTACCACAAAAATATTTACAAGTGGTTTTCTATTGTTCTTATGTAGCTCTTTCTTTGAGGAGACAGTACCCACTTGGACTTCAAGAGGTACACAATTAATTTGAACATGTGCACCTTGTGCCTTCTTTCTTCAAGGCTAACTATTAAACTCTAACAGTCATTTTATGCAACTTCTTGTAAAGACCATCCAGCACCTTGTTACTTTTCTTTACAATGCCTTTAATCCTGTGTCCTGCTAGAAACTAGTTTTCCCTAAATGTACAGTACTCAAGGTCTATTTTACCAGTTGTATTCCTATGCATACCAGTATACTGACTTCACTTCTGTGCTGCTTGCTCACCCTGCTTATTTCTCCTTAGATCATCTGATATTAAGAAGCAGAGCAAAACTGTTTTCATAAACGCTTGTTTAGTTCTATGTTAACTAGCCCTGAATAATCCTGTAACATGCTTAAAACATCGTCTATGTTTTTAATTTGAAAAATTAACTTGTCATACTTTTACATTTTTTATGTATTAATTTACACAACTAATACAAGTAAACAAACATTATGTATTGTGAATCATTGCAATTTACTAATTGTACTCTGTATGAGCTCCATGGTGAGTCTAGATCATAGAATCATAGGAAGTTACTGGGCTAATGCCTCTGGGGCCCTTACAAGCCTAGTCAAGTTCTACCCTTATTTCCATTTTATTTTCACAGCTGAAAAAGGTCTGCATGCCAGTCCACCAGCCCAGCAAACAAATAGCTAAAAAAATAAAATAAAATACAAAAATAAAGATTCCAAGTTCCTCTCTGCCACTGTTTTTGTTATTGTTTCCCTATTTTTCAATAGTGCATTCCTTTTATGAGTTACTATGACCCATATGAATTCTTTCACAATTAATTTGTATTGTCAAGAGTTAGACATAATCCTTCATTATTGGTCTCTCTTCATTCTTTCTAGTTTATGTACCAAAACTATTGCATAACTTCATGTCACCAGTGAAATAACCTACATTTCCTTCCAGTCCTTTTGAACCATAACCTGTAGAGAAACTAAGCACCACCATTCCTAAAACATTCTCTCATGGAGAACTTAACTGGCAAGCATTTTTTCATTTGTGCAGACTTCATTTGTTATGAGCTTGTGCTGTTTTGATATATTCATGCCACCATACTATTCCACGTTCCAATGTTATCAGATCTGCTCTCACATTTTCTTGTATCACTGTATCAGATACATTTAAATTCTATTTTTTATCCTATTTTGTGCCTGAACCAAATTTAACTGGCTACCATTCAGCACTCAATATTTATCTGTTTCCTCAATCACTGTGCCCCAGATTTCCTAAAACATTTCTTTCTGGACAATCCCACAAGTGACCCTTTGCAGCTGGCCCACAACTTAACAGAAAGTTTGCCTAGTGGTGTAGTACTATGTAAAAATTAGAGATAATACAGAAAGCTTGAGTCAGTTCTAGTATCCCACCTGTGACCCAGAGGGACTAACAAGAAATAAAGATTAGTCCAGATAACATCACTTTAGCTAGCAGATCTTGGAGACTGTCTCTTTCTCTATCCCACCTGTGACCCAGAGGGACTAACAAGAAATAAAGATTAGTCCAGATAACATCACTTTAGCTAGCAGATCTTGGAGACTGTCTCTTTCTCTTCCTGATACCCTCCCTGTGGGTGGAATAAAGACACCTTGTTGAAGTTTCAAGTAGTTTATTCAGTTAAGCAGGTAGATGGATGAGTGTTCTACTCATTTGAACAGCATGTCAAACTGATACAGCTAAAATTTATTGGTAGCGCAAAGCTTTCAGGAACAACCCTTCTTCAGCGCAAGATAAAAGACAAACTCATTGAGTTATTTAAATACCAATTAAGCAACAATCATTCAATAAAACAGTCAATAAAAATAAGTCATCAATTTATACATTGGTTAAATAAAATAAATCTAATTAAATAGAATAAAACTAATTGTTCTTTCTTAAATGTGACATCCTATCTGAGCACAGGTTTAAGTGTAATCATTTTATTAACACCAGGCAAAACATCAGCTTGCAGGAGGGTGATCCATTCATATTCTTTCAACTCCAATTTCTTATTTATATCATCTCCCCTGATTGTTTTTTGGAGCACAGTTAACACTCTAAAGGTAAAGCTATGTAACACACCATTCTCATTAATATGTCTGGCTAGTGAATTTAAGTTATTCGGTTTTATATCAGACCTGTGTTCCACGATTCTATCCCTAAGCCATCTAGTAGATTTTTCTACACAGAAGGCGGCACAAGTCCGGCACATTGCCGTTCTACTCATTTCCCAACTGCTGGACATGTCCAACTTCAAGAGTACCAGGTTCTTTACATCCACTGACATTAAGGTTTTTTAGCACACCTCCTGAATCTGTAAAGGTCCTCATCCCTCATAGAGAGGTGGTCAAGTGCACTAGGTAGAAATGATTAAATATTAGACTCCGTTCCCTGTAATTTTCTGTGCCAGAAAACAGGCAGCATACATCTGCTGTGTTGCTAAAGGAAAATCAAAATAGTCACACACTCTGGTTTCTCAATATTTTAAACTTAAGCCCACTTGCCAAAGCTTTGTGAAGGCCATTTCCCTTTCTACATATGTAGCAAAGCTTAACAGGAATGACTATGGTTTGTAGTATCCATGCTATCTAATTTGCCATCTCTGAAATAATTTCTAACCCTTGCAACTATGTCTATTCAGCTTTTTTTTCTTCTCATAAAGGTAATGCAGTCTCTACCTTCTTGGCCCTCTGGTATGCCACTGAACAGAAGATCTGTATGTCTCTACCTGTCTTCATTGTCTGCCATTATAGAATCCACCAGTTCAAGTTGAGTCTCTCTACCACCAACTTTGTTTTCAGCAGTTCAGCATCATTTATTAGTGCTTGGAGGGGATCTAAATTCTCATTAAAAAGCTTTAGTAATTTCCTTCATCTGCACATAATTATCTTTCATATAGTTTTCTCTCTGAAAGTCCAACTTCTGTACTTCAAAAACAGAAAACAAAGTTCTCCTATGACTTAGCCTAACTACCCACTACTTCTTCCATGATGATTGTACAGGAGACAATTTTTTTTTATTTGTTCGCTCAACTGTAGTTTCCTGAGAAATGCACTTTTGCGAAACCAGACTAGCAAAATTGAGCTTCGCTGAAACGTAAATTCGATGGTCAAAGTAGACCCATATTTTATATATATATATATATATATATATATATATATATATATATATATATATATATATATATATATATATAATGGAATCACTACTTAATACCAAAACTACACAATCCCGAAGCCCACAATACTGAGACCATAATCCCTAAACCCCACATTACCGACATGTTAAAAGCGCGAAATTCAAAATCGCGAAAGTACTACATACATACAGCACAAACACAAACATATACACAGCCTCCCCCCATAACCAAACAAACCACCCTACACTAAAGCCCCCCTGCACGCCCCCACACCTCCGACTTTAATATTCCAACTCCGAGATCGCACAGACATACACACAAGGCAAACTCACACCCACACATTATAGCCCCTCACACACACACACACACACACACACACACACACACACACACACACACACACACACACACACACACACACACACACACACACACACACACACATACTTACCTGAACCGCAACACCAGAAGCGCTAACTCAAAATCCCTTACCATCGGGATTTTGAATTTCACGCTTCTGGTCTTTCGGTAATGTGCGGTTTCGGCTACATGGTCTCGACCTTTTGAAATTCGAGATTTCAAAAGTTCGAGATTTAGTAGTGTTCCCATATATATATATATATTTATTTATTTATATATGTGCGTGTATGCTGTTAGCCAGTTTATTTGGTGCACACACAAAGGATATTTTATTACATTACTTGTTGCCTCTTTCCATGAGGTACATTACTGCTAAGCCAGGAGTGAATTTACAGTTTCTCATCTAGTCATCCAAATTTCATTTGAATAGGTAAGAGAAGTCCTTCACTTTACGTGGAATAGAAGATAGTTCCATAGGAGCAGTATTCTCCAAAATACATATTTACTCCTACAACATGCCTTGATCATGTTGCAAAAGAGCTTTGAGATTCCTTGGTCAGGTGTTTATAGCACCACTGGATTAACAAATGTGCAAAAGGTCCGACAGGATAGGGGCTGTTCACACTCTATACACAAGGTAGACAGCCACCCCTTAATAGTCTCTAGGATACTGAGAACAGGGACAAATCTTTGAGATGGTCTGCATAGTTTTTGAATTAGACCCTTATTTTTCTTTTTTAAGTGAGAAAGCATTGTGGTTGTTCCAGCTGTGGTAAGTGTTTTGAAAGGTATAGGCCGAAAAAGGTATTATGTTTAATAACTGGCCTAAGGAGAGCAGAGTACAGTTGAATGATTACATTCCCAGACCTGGATGTCATACTTTTAGATATAAGCTCTATGATGAAAAAGGACTTACTTAAAATAGTGGATATGTGATAAATAAAGGACAGTTCATTGTTAACACTTTCCAAGATCCTGGACTATGTGATTCATGCTATAGTTCATATAATTTAAAATGTTAATGCTGCACTAAATTTGCACACAAAATTAAGTAAAAAAAAAAACATTATTTGCCACCCTTACTTGTGTGCTAATCTAAACCACAATCCTGTCCCCAATCACACCCTACACAAAAGAAAAGCCTGTTTAAAGGACAGTTATTTAGAGTATCCACAATGACCTTGAGAGAAGATGCCTTTGAGATTAAAAATATAAAGGTAGAAGACATGTTCTTGGCCAGAGGATATCCGAAGGAAATGGTGCATAACATAAGTAATGAGGGGTCATAGCTTAGGAATACTAAATACAACCCCCTTTTATGGACTAAGCTTACTAAACAAACCTAAGAAAACCAACACTGATAAACAGCTCGAATGATCTTTTTTGTTATCATACAATCCTAATTCAGGAAATATTGTGAACATTATCTAACAGAAATGGAATATTTTTAAGACCAGTGATGAAAGTAACATTTTGGGAAAAGGCCTGCAATATGTTTTTAAGACAGGACAGAACATTAAGAGTTTGCTAGAGAGTAATAAGCAAATCCTATTATATAATGATAAAAAACACAATTGGACAAAAGTGTGGCACCTGTCAGTAATGCCAATGCATACTAGAAAAGGAAAAAATTAAAATGAATTTAAATCTGTTATCTACTTTAAACAAGGAAACTGTAAAGAATGTTTGTAAAACAGAGACAGCTTTGAGAGTTAGAATTTGCGAATATAAAGGCCACCAATAGCTTTGGGAACTCTCTCTTCTCTAATCAGATACTCAGCAATGGAACTCCATTCCCCAAAACATTCAACACATCTCCAATACTTCCAACTTCAAGTCTCTTCTTAAGGAACACCCACTTAACAGCTGGTTATGCTCTTTCTCTACACCAGGATGATCCTTTCAATACCGCCTTCACTTCTAATCCACTCGTTGCTCTCTTTCTCTCCTTTCCTTTTTCTCTAGTCCTCTTATCTTAGCCCAGCCTTTTTCCACCTGATCCCCTTTTCTGCTTCTCTGTCTGTTTCCCTCCTATACTAGACAAGGAGTATATACTTTACTTCCACCAGAGATACTACCAGAAGGACTGTCTAGTGAAGTAGGTCTTTTCTTAAATAGTATCAATACTATGTTCTCGCTGTAAAATACTGTTTAGACTCTTCCTGTGGACGTGTTGTATTTTTGTCCCACCTTGTAAATAAGCCTTATGACTGTAAAATTGTCCTCATTTACCTAAACATCAATTATTTCTCTACAATTAGTTTACAATTACTACTGCTAATTAATGAGGTTCATAGGTTAGTACTAAGCTAACTGCTCTTGCGAGCCATTTTAAGCCTAGCCAATTATCCCTTGTGAGATTCAAATCCTGCACCTTGGGTTTGTGAGGCAAACACCTTAAGCATTTGGCCACCCTCCCAACTACTGGCTTAATTTGTTCTTTGATTTATTGTTAGTGGGTCTTTTTCAACTTATTAGTTAATAACTATGGCTGTTAGTTTTTTAGTACTATTGCTATAAATGTTCATAGATGTAGTATAGTGGAGCCTTTTTCCCCCAGGCCTCTGCTTAAAACAGGCTTCTTGCCCAGTTGGACCTTCCCAGCAAACAAATGTAAAATAAATACATATTTCTAGATGTAACAAAAAAGTACAGTTTTGTACCTACCATAAATGTAGATGTTCGAAGATCCACATTGCTGCAGTCCTAACACTTGGGTAGTCCGCTGTCCCAGTCGGCCCGAATACCAAAGTATAAGGCTGACGTCGGTCAAGGCGCATTTGTCTGACATCAGGACGTCAGGGTACAAATGCGCATGACCGACGTCATATCCTCAGTCTTTTCTTGCCCCAGATGTCAGAAGACCCTAAAAAGATAAGGCCAAAACCAAAAAACACCAAACACTCCTGTACCTAATATATGTACAATATATACAAATTTACAAAAATAGAACCCCACCCACACAACCACCCCTAAACATAGAGGGAAGGAGGGAGGGTATTGACTGCAGCAATGTGGATCTTGAACATCTACATTTATGGTAGGTACAAAACTGTACTATGTTCTTCATCTCACATTGCTGCAGTCCTAACACTTGGGTAGAATCCCAAAGCAGAGGTAAGGGAGGATGGCTAAACTATAATGAAGCAGGAGCTGCCAACATGCCCTGCAACACAGCAGTGGCAAAACCAGCCCTGGATTTAGAATAGAGAGGAAGGTGGTAATGCTTGGAGAAAGTATGCACTGAACTCCAAGTAGCTGCCTCCAAAATATCCTTAGTTGCCACCCCTTAGAAATGCTGTTGAAGTGGCAGTAGCCCTAGTGGAATGAGGCCTAATCCCAGCTGGAATCTCCTTGCCATGATGGGAATAACAGAATGCAATGCAAAACCCAATCCACTTAGATATAGTTTGTTTTGACACAGGCTTGCCCTGAGAACTCAAAGCAAAAGAAACAAACAACTGCTGAGACTGCCTAAAATCTCTAGTCCTGCTTAAATAATAACGCAACTGCCTGTGTACATCTAAAGTGTGCAAAATCTTTTCCTCCCTATTTTGGGGATCTGCATAAAAAGTAGGCAAATGAATAGTTTGGTTTAAAGCCACACTAGAAACCACCTTAGGCATAAAGGAAGGATTAGTACGTAATGATACCCTATCCTTATGGAAAATCAAAAAAGGCTCAACCGCCATAAGGGCCTGCAATTCAGAAGCCCTACTTGCAGAAGTAATGGCCAACAAAAAGCAGTCTTCCATGACAAGTATTTCAATTCAGCAGTAGCCAAGAGGCTCAAAAGGTTGTAGAGTAAGTTTCTCCAACACAAAATTGAGGTCCCAAGCAGGAGTAGGAGCTCTACGGGGGTCTTATATTCTTTGCCCCTCTAAGAAATTGCTTGAACAAAGGATGAGAAAACAATGGTGGGTCACAATCATAGTGAGCCGAAATTGCTGCAGCATGAATCTTAATGGAAGAGAAAGACAAACCTTTGTCCAATAACTCAGTAAGATATTGAAGAGCCACACTCAAATTAGGCTCAGAAACATCCAAATCCTTTGCTGCACTCCAAAATAAAAATCTCTTCCATTTTTCTGCATACACTTTACGTGTACTAGGTCTTCTGGCTTCCATAATCACATTCAAAACTTGTTGAGGAAGTTGAGACCTGCTGTGGTTCAAAACAGAATATGCCAGGCTGTTAGATGAAGAGAGTGAAGCTTGACATTGAGTAGATGACCGTCCCTCTGAGACAAAAGGTGTGGAATTAAAGGTAAAGGCCAAGGAGGCTTCCTTACCAGATTCCTCAGTAATGGGTACCAGTGTTGCCGAGGCCAATCTGGAGCTATCAAAATCATCCTTGGCTTGTCTTGTCTGACCTTTAGGAGTACCTTTGGGAGGAGAGGCAGAGGTGGAAAGGCATACACATGAAGATTTTCCCAACTGAACGAAAGAGCATCCACTTTCCAAGCTGTGTGATGAAACCTTTTCGTGCAAAACTTTGGCAGCTGGTGGTTTAGTGGAGAAGCGAACAGATCTATGTCTGGAGTTCCCCATGACACTGTCAATTTTCGAAATACATGAAGATCCAGTTTCCACTGTGGGGATCCATGATTTGCCTGCTTAACACATCTGCTAAGGAGTTCTGTGCTCCTGGCAGAAACCTTGCCTGAAGATTTAGCTGCAAGCTGAGCGCAGTCTCCCACAAAATCATTGCTTGCCTGCATAGAGGATAAGAATGTGTTCCCCCTTGCTTGTTGATGTACCACATGACAGTTGTGTTGTCTGTTAGAATCAACACCTGACCTGGAAGAAGTAACTCCTTGAAAGCCATTAATGCAAACTGGACTGCTAACATCTCCTTCATGTTGATATGTAGATGCTGTAGTCTGGCAGGCCACTTGTCTTGTATCCACTTTCCATTCAGATGAGCTCCCAAGCTATGTCTGAGGCATCTGTCGTTAGAATCTGACTCGCCTCTGGCCGGGTCACAGAGAGTCCCTTGTTTAGGTGACATTCCTGAGCCCACCACAAAAATTCCTTTTGAATGCAAGGTATTATTGGAATGACAGTGTCCAAATCCTGGCAGTGCTGTGTCCATACATTTATGAGATACCATTGCAGCTTCCTCATATGCAGTTTGGCATTGGGAAGCACCAGAATACAAGATGCCATGAACCCTAAGGCTTGAAGGACTGTCCTTGCAGTCAGCCCGGACTGATGAGATAGTTGATGGAAGTAAAGGGATAGACTCTTTTGTTTGTCCGGGGTTAAAAAGGCCATCTGGGCTGCTGTATTCAGTCTCACACCCAGAAAGCACATGTCTTGAGAGGGTACTAGACTGGACTTTATTTCGCTCACAGAATACCCCAGGCATCTTAGCACTGCTATCACATATTCCAGATGCTGCAGAAGCTCGCCCTTTCTTGAGCCAGAATCAGACAGTCGACCAAGTAAGGATAGATTTGTATTCCTTTTAGCCTGAAGAAAGCTATGACTGGAGCCAGAACTTTTGTGAATACTCTGGGCAGTAGATAAGCCAAAGGGCAATGCAGAGAACTGATAATGGGAATTCCCAGCTCGAAACGCAGATACTTCCTGCAACTGAGTCTGATAGGCACATGAAGGTAAGCCTCCTTGAGATCTAAAGTTACCATCCAGTGATCTTTGCCCAGCAGAGGTAAAAGCTGTTGTAACGTCAACATTTTGAACTTGGGAATGTCCAGATAAGTGTTGAGGATAGACAAATCCAAAATTGGTCTCCACGTGTTCCCCTTTTTTGGTACTGGGAACAGGCGAGAATAAAATCCTAGGCCCCTTTCTGGCACAGGAACCGGCTGAATGGCCCCTATCTGGAGTAACACAGAAATTTGCTTGTGAGCCTCTTTTCTTTGCATAGGAGGAATGTCTGGCATGCCTTTGAAAGGAGGCAAGGTATGGAAATAAAACCTGTAACCGTGGTGAACGATATCCAATACCCATCTGTCTTGGGTAATAACACTCCAATTTTCTTTGAAAAGTGCCAGCCTTCCTCCCAAAGGTGCTGCCAGACGAGAAGGCTCTGGCAGCTGAAAAGGCAGGTCATTGGGTCTGCTTACGAAAGGACTGACCCCTGCCCTCACCAGAAGACTGGGCAGGTGAACTTCCTGTTCTAGGCCTAAAAGAACCTTGAGCTCTGCCCCTACCACGTCTAGATCTACCCCTAGACTGAGAATCATAAGAAGGATATGTCCACCCCTTAGTAGGCCAATTTCTACTAAACTTTGGAGGCTGAACCTGCAAAAAATCTTTAACAGTCTGCATAGACTTAGCCTTGTCCTCCATTTTCTTTAAAACTGCCTCCACAGGCGCACCAAATAACACATCAGATTGTAAAGGAGCATCTAAAATCCTTGTCTTTACATGTTCAGCTAAATTCTGATCCCTCAGCCAGGCATGCCTGCGAAGAACAGAACCAGTGGCTGCCATCCTCAAGAGGCCTGTACAGCATCAAAACCACATTGCAAGGAATGCTTACCCACCTGTTCAGAAACATGAACTAAATCCTGCAACTCTTTACACTCAATACCTTCCGCCAGAGCATCTACCTTAGACTTCAATTGTGAAAGGAGATAATTTTGGTATTTCAACATGTGAAATTGGCAATTCAAAGCCCTCATGGCTAAAGTGGAAGAAGTATACACCTTCTTTCCCCATCTATCCAAAGCCCTTGCCTCTTTATCAGAAGGAACAGGATTTTTAACAACAGAAGCCTTAACACCTTTAGGGCCCTGAGAAACAGTTTCTGGGTCTGCCCTAGGGCTCTTAAAAAGATACTTATGAGTTTCAGGCACCCTATAATACCTATCCGGTTTAACTGGGGCAGGAGGCAAAGAATCAGGGTTCAGGGAAGCCTCTGCAAAAACATCCTCTACCACATCCAGAACAGGAGGTATAGCCAAAGGCCTATGCTGGGGTAGAAACAAAAATTCCCTAAGCCTTTTCCTGGAATCAGAGAAATCTTGACCTTCCCATTTAAAATGCTCCCTCATGGAATGAAGAGTCTCTGAAAAAGAAAAATCCTCAGGAGGAGAAGTCAAGGAGTAGAATCATCTACATCAGAATCAGAATAAGGAGGATACTCCTGCAAGTCTTCAGTCAAGACTCAGAAGCCTCCGAACACTGCTCAAAACTCTCAAGCTCAGGTTCCACCCTAGGCCTCTTATCAGGGCGCATAGAACCTCTAATCATAGTAATCAAATCTTCTGCCATTTTAAGCATATGCTTCTTAGGCAGAGACCCTGAAGAACTAGGGGAGACCCCACTGAAGTTAACCCTGGCCTGCCTCTAGAAGAAGCCTTGGAAACAGAAGGAGGGCCTAACCACCTTAGGAAGGGAGGGGAGAACAGCTACCTGAGAAGCCCCTTCAGCCTGGCCTACCTCCTGAGAGGACACATCTTGTAACAGTAAAGTCTCTCCCTGAGAATCCAAAGGAACTTCTGGCAGAACCACCGGCTCCACCGAGCCCTCTAAAGAACCGACGTCCGGGACAGACGGTTCTTCAACCCTAGGCTTCGCTGCTTTGTCCTTGCGCTTTTTAGACGAAGCGGCCGGAGCATCCGACGGCATGTTGTAATTACAACGCTTCCCAAAAACTAACCTGGCACAATCTAATCTTATCTTAATAGTGCGTTTGTTAAGTCTAGCACAAGAGCGACAGCCAAGAACGTCGTGCTCAGGCCCTAAGCAAGGTATACACAAGGTATGATAATCCCTATGAGGTATCTGTTTCCCACAAGAAATACAGTTATTCACTTTTTCTGACATCCGGTTAAATACTGAGGCAAGAAAAAACCAAAATATTCCCAACGGGTACTTAGCCAACTTTGATTCGGTCTGAAACTCCGACTTCAGAAAATTTCAGAACGCCAACCTGCACTCGCAATACTGCTTCTGCATCGGACCATGCGGCAAAAAAGACTGAGGATATGACGTCGGTCATGCGCATTTGTACCCTGACGTCCTGATGTCAGACAAATGCGCCTTGACCGACGTCAGCCTTATACTTTGGTATTCGGGCCGACTGGGACAGCGGACTACCCAAGTGTTAGGACTGCAGCAATGTGAGATGAAGAACATCAATGCATTACATAAGCATTCATTGATTTCTAACTATTTTAACAAGGTTGATTTTGCTTTTCTGCAGTATGCATTAAAAGATCCTAGAGTTGGTATGTGGGAGACAACACTCGAATATAAAAAAAACTTGTGGCAACTGAAATCAAGTATTCACACCCCTCCTGAACTAAATGATAACAGTTGTATAAGCCCAGCTGTTCAGCTTAGAGCTGCTAAATTGTAATTTTTATTGGATTTTTACAGTTGGATTTTATATTTAATATAGGTGCTGCGGTAGCGTTGTCACCTCACAGTTAGACGTTGCCATTCGATTCTCAGTTAGAGCGTCTTCTGTGTGACGATATGCGTGAATGGGCGTTCCTTCGTTGAAGGTTGTGTGTTAGGCCCGGCAAGCCAGCACGTTAAAAAAAATCTACTGTCAATAATTAGCGGACCGGAGTTCCGCTGTGGCGACCCCTAACCGGGAAAAGCCGAAGGACACAAACAAACATGTATGATATAGCTCAAATATTTGCATAAATGACTTGACATTGCATGCTTAATTCATTATTTAATTATTGGAACTGTATATTATATATGGTAGCCTACAGGTATGTCATTTAGTTCTGATGAAGTCTTAACATGTGACAGGACAAAAACACATTTTGTTCAATAAATTCGCTAGTTTGCCCATTTTGACATTATTTTGCTCATCTGAATTTACTACACATAAACAGTAAAGGGTTCTTCAGTTGAATACCACTGTTCAAGCAAAGTGTCCTAGTGTTTAATCAGAAAAGGATAGTATAGATAATTTTAATGTTCAATAAAGTGTCAACAAGCAGAAGTCAGCATAATGACCACAGATATTCCTGCATGTTATTTAAATAAATAGATCCATATATTCATATACAATACAGGAATTAAATATACAACATATACATCCTAGATAAACCTGTATAAATATAGCATATATATGTACACACACAAACACAAGTGTATGTCTGAATAAATGTGTGTGGAAATGTATATAAATATATATGCACACGTGTATGTTAATATACACACACACAAAATATATGCGTGCGCACTCACAACTATGACTCTGATTACATTTGAACAAAAAATGTATTGCTGTGTACACTGATAAAAGTGGTGTACAGCTGTTCTGAACTTCCACTTCACATACAAACTGCCAAAATATTATGACAACCACACTGGCACTAATAGTGTAAGAATGTTCTGTAATACCACACAGTTCAACTCCATGCAAAAAGCTCTAATGCAAACTGTGGAAAAAATATCAACAAATTCCAGCATCCAGGTATGTGCATTACATCCTAGCAGCCATAAAGAGCAATTAAAATGCCAACATAACATATCATTCCATACTACCAACTTCATTCTTAAATGTCAGCTGGAACTGCAATGCTGTTAACATCATATGTTACCTTCTTACAATTCCTTAGTAAGTGTGTTAAACACAGCCCTCTTAAAATGCTGCATATTTTTTTTCGTTTTCAGAACATATACACTGTATAAATGCTGCAATGCTGAAAGTATGCATTTGAGTGTCATTATCTGAAATGTTCAATGTTGAATAGTGTGGAGCAAAATTTCAGACAATCATCCACAGCCCAGCACTGTCAACATCAAAGCATTGCACTTCCAGTGCTGTTAGTGGAAGTACACTGTTGGTATTACATGACCGGTACCTTATAACCAAGAAATATGGCAAGGTCCGTATACCATATTATATTACTGGTGTTCCTGTTTGTTTTATATGTCTTTTTAATTGTCAGTTCATTTATTATTCATTTTCCATACTGTGTAGTTGTGGCAAAAAACAAAGGGTCCCATGACTAGTAAACCCATCCAATTAACAAGTTTAAATAAAACTATGTATATCTGCAAACACAGTTATATGCGCGCACACAACGACACAGACACACACCTATGCTTACATACAACAATAAGCATAAAAGAAAAACTGTTTACACACAAATAATTAGCTCTTTGAATGTGATTTAGTTAATTTAACTAACATTTTTACTGGTGAATAGACATGTGACTTCTGTTTTGTACTGAACTGTTTTAATAAGTAGTTGTTTATCTGAAGTAATTTTGAACACAGAAGGATGAAAGTGCTCATATTTGTAAAGTTTATTTTTCCAGCAGTACCTCAAGTGAATTCTTATTTTATGCCTCACACAGAATAAGCAATGTTTTCAGAAGCAGATAAAAGATGCTGGGGGAGTAGATTGAACAGAAAATGTCATTGGGATCATTTCTACTGGTTCTGTCTAGCATTAGTAAGGTTCAAGGAGGACTTACAAGATATGCTAGGTCAGTTATTTGGTGATTCATTCATACCAACTCAGGAAAGTTTGCTTCTGGGGAGGAAGATGGACCAGGATTAATGTAAGCAGCGTGAAGCTTTAGTAGGCTTAATATTGCTAATACCTAAAAACATGAAAATGGAAATAAGAAAGTAATCCTAGCAAAGTGGAGATAGAAGAGATCATGAAGGACATGAAATTTACGAAGATGAAGATATCACAGAAAGAAAATTCACAGACTGAGCATAAATGATTGACATGGTCCAAATGACGAATGTAGAGGAAGGGCAGACTAAAAATTAATTAAAAGAAAAGAACCAAACCAGCTCAATCAGAGAAATAATAGGAGTAGCAAAGTGGTAATTAGGGAGAAAAATGACAAATTAATTCCTTGCTGGGTATAAGAGATAAGGAGGCTTTGCATCACCTATTTTAATAAGGATACAGAAATGTATGTATTTTCTGATTGCTCAGTAACTCATAGAAGTGTGATCCCTGGTACTGAGTGAAGTTTAGATGTACATTTTGCATCAGAGGTTGATTCATAACATTTAGTAGTAAACAAACTGGACAGCAACTAGGGGAAAAGTACAGTGCACCATACATGGGAATAGCACAGCGAATGTAATGATTTTGTTCTGGACTTGTTAATGAAGATGAATGTGTCTTTCATTTTTAAAGGTCATACAGTGCACAATGTACACTGGCTGCATGTTTTGTTTAAAAACATTCTTAGGCAATACCGTTTAATTTCTTTTAATCTTTGTTAGATCACTGCAAGCTGGAAAGGGCACAATCTGCAAAAATAGAATACACGCACTTAAAATTGCTGTCCAAGATAAAAAAATATTTTTAACTGAGTTTAAGAATATGAGTTGGCTGATAATCCACTCTAAAAACGAAACAACCAAAGCTATCACTGTAAAGCAGTATCACAGTCCCAAAAAGAGCATGGTCAGGACACCAAATATAGATAGAACCTTTTATTTGTAATAACAAAAGTTAAAATTGGTTGAGCGCTTTCATCTACTGTTAGTAGACTTCATCATAACACCAAACAGTAATATCAGCTGATTTAAATATATGCATACAACCAATCCAAACACAGACTCAGTTGTGTAAAATAACTCATTAAAATACGGTTACTGAATGCACGTTATATATTATATTTTGAAGTATAATTTAAAACTTGGAATTTAAAATTAACGAAAACATAACACTTGGACGGGAGTTAGATAGTAAATAAATGAATAATAACTTCAATCATCTAATATATTGTGATCTGGCTTCAAGTATAGGCTTTATTGTGATACTATCACTAATGCCCGGATGCTCAGTAGTATTTAACAAAATTTGCCATTTTATCTCCCTCTCCCCTAACTTAATCCTAACATTCCTTCGCCTGGAGTTAGCCTTAACCTGTTCTAATATGGCAAATTTGAATGTATTACATTTAGGACTTGCTACTTGATGTCGATAAAGTGCATTATTTGTGTCATTCTTCCCAATGCTATAGTAATGGTCATAGATTCGATTTCTAAGATGTCTGTCAGTTTTCCCTACATAGTAGCATGGACATTTGTCACATTTCGCCAAATATATCACGTTTGATTCTACAGTTTCCATTTTTAAATCTAACCAATGTACCGCTGGCATCAGGCAGTACTAATGTGTTATCTTCCATTATGGCAAAACATTGATTACACTGTCCGCACTTTTTTGTACCACCCTGAATTGCTGACATGTTGTTACTAACCTTTCCAACTTCCAGTATACCTTTTAAGTTAATACCAGTCTTGAACACAAACCGTGGCTGGTCACCTACTAATCCACTCTGTCATATATGAAAATCATTGTAAATCTGATATTAAACTCAGTCAAATGAGAAAGTTGATGGTTGTAAAGTACTGGGTTATAAAGAAAAACACAGAAATGTATAAAGCAAAATAAAATGAATATTGCAAACAGCAGAGCAGAAAAGTGCCAAGCGGGCAGAGGTTGACACATCACCACCACTACCACTTTGATAGAAAAAAGGAGGCTAGGGTGATGAAATCAGCAAGAAAATTAGAGGAGTATCACTGTATTGTTGGAATTGAATGGGGAGCACCTTCAGGTGGTGGGCCCTATTTTTACAAAATCTCACCAAGACAACACTGATATATGGATTGTATTTTATATAGGATATATCATGGAGAAAGGAAGGTTAAAAAATAAAGAGTGGGTGTACAGGTCCCAGGATAAAAAAGTGTCCACAAAAACTGACAAGCCCAAAGAGATGTAAGGAAGACAAAGCGGACTGCTGATAAGGGAGAAATTATGTATTGTTGTTACTCGAGAAGCCCATAACAGGAAGACAAAGAAAGAAATCAGAGGAAAGAAACATGCTTGCACATAAAAAACATCAAAAGCTACAAATAAAAATGTGTACTCGTTAATGCAACAAATCTGTGAAAAACATTATATAGAAAGAGAAACTTTTGCCCGCATGGAAAGGGGGACAACAGCAGTGCAAAAATATAAAGAACAAAACTAAAAGATTTTTGAAAGGTATAAAAAAGAAACATGGACATGGGAAAGAAAAAAAATCAGATCTGATATGGTGCAATATTTATGCAAAGGAGAAAGGCAAGCTAATCAATAAAAAAAGCAGCTCTAAAGATATTTGAAGAGAAATAGAGGCTAAGACATTCAGATATGGAAACTTTCACATTAGAAAAAAATAACAAAATAAAGGAGAGTGTAGAAATTAAGATTAGTAAGGTATAAGTTAAACAAACAGAAAAGTAAGTTACGATTTATCTGTAAAATGAAGGAGTTAATGTGGAGAAATCAACAGAGACAATGTTGCAGCATAATGGAACAATGGGCCACCATATTAAGAAGAAGCAGGTGGAGAGGGAGGCATCTGAAGAATTTCCACATGGTGCTACTCTGGAGTCTTCTGTAGGAGACCAGTACAAAAATACAGTCTAAGATGGATGACAAGGGAAGGAGCAAGAAACAGTGGAAAGTATGATGCAATGTTGCAGAGTGATAAGCACATGGGTTCCCACATAAAAAAGCAGTAGATGAAGCAGGGTGCATTTAAAATGGATAGGTCACAGAAAGTTATTCTAGAACTTTCTTTAGAATATTCAAGAAAAAGAGAGCAGAGATATTCTCAGTCCAGAAGAAAATGATCTATGGAAGACCTGCTTGATTTAATAGAGATGGGTGGACATATTAAGATAGATGAAAGAAAGAGATTACAGAAAGTAAATAAGTCCAAAATGTTAGACGATAGGTAAAACAGAACAACACAGTAATCAGGACTATTAAGAGAAAAACTTGATATTAAAAAAATAAATAGTATATATTAATGTGTAACTAAACTAATAACAGATAAAATGTCACCACAAAAACAGAGTAAAAAAGGAAAGGAAAGGAATTAGACAAGTAAAATGCTACTGAGGAAGCATCGAACAAAGAAAACTCCAAAACAATTACGACAATTATCATCACTGTTAGAAGAATACAGAAAAGGGAACAGATAATCAAACATACTTAGAAAGACTGATGTGGTAAAAGCAATATACAGTAGTAAAACAAACCATGATCTGCCATACACTATTGCCAATAATAAATTAAAACTATCATTACAAGCAGAGAAACTTAGAAGGCATTCAGATAAATATAAACAAAAAATAAGTAATTCATTGATGAGACAAAAAGGTTTTATACAGAAATGGGAATCAAGGCAAAAGAAACAGAGACACAATCAAAAACAGATGTAGTACACCCATTTTCAAGAAATATTGATGAAGAAATACTGCTGATAGTAACAAAGATGCTGAATAGACAGAAGAATTAAAAGAAACAATAAGGAGCTCTAAAGAAGAGGATATGCAAGTGGATGAAGTAACAGCCAGAGATGACAATACAAAATTGAGAAAAGCTCTTACCTCCAAAATCCCAGTCCCAGATAAAGTATCTAATGTCTGGCTAATGATATTAACATCGTAAGACAAATATATACCCCTGAGCAAGAATTATTTATATAAGCATCCCTAACAGACACCAATATTGTTAACAGGAAAAATGATACTTCTCCATTACAGTGAACCTGCAAGACATTCAAAGAACTATATTCCAATAACTTGCCTTCCGACAGTAAACAAATTATTTACTGGAATTGATGCAGAAAGACTTTATAGTCATTTAAAGAAAAAAAAATCAATTATGGCAAGAGAACAAAAGGGTTTGAAAATTAAGTCATATGGAACAAAAAATAATTTGTTCAAAGTTTCATACGTATATACCAGGCTAACATCTACCAGGGCCTTTATGAGCCTAGCTGTGCAATCCAGCCCAATTGTGTCCCTATGTATCATGGACATTTATTAGGAGAGGGCGTTAGGAAGATTCTAAAGATTATTTTTTGGGGGGAGGCATATGTTAGTTTGAGCATTAGTGTCTGCCTCTGTCTGACACATGGAGGGGGGAAGCAGACCCAGGGTGAATTTCTTATTTCCCATCCACTGGTCAAGGTTACGCTTAAACAGGATTAGAGATGGACTCACTTAATGTGGATGGGGAGCCTGCTTCAAATCATGGGAATCCTTTGAGACACATCTCTCTCAAAAAACTTGTCTTATTTATGTCAGAAGCAAAATTTAAATCCTTGGATCTAGTGGTTCTGGTGCGGTTTGTTTTGCAGATGTGCAAAAGGTCCATTAGAGCTGAATCCGACAATGCCTTGTATACCAGGCATACATCAACTCTCAGTAACCTGTAGGAGACAGAGTATACAGATAAAGCTTTAAGGTGATCTGTACAGGACAATGTAGCTATATCCTAGATTTTCCTGGTAAGGAACCTCTGTGAGCGCTCCAACTGTTGTATATATCTGGTCAGGTACATGCTGAAGGGGGCATTATGCTCAATGATGAGTCCAATAAGGGCTGGGTACAGTGACACTATGTCTTACTTGAACCTGGATGCCACACCCTTACTTTTAAGTTGAGTAACATACAATGATTTTCTTCCTAACTTAGCCACATGTTGGTCAAAGGCCAGATTACGGAGTACACATGTTCCCAGATCCCTGACTCAACTGGTCAACTCTTAGGGATGTCTTACTAATGCAATAATTAGCCTGGTTGGCAGTTTTCCCAAAAGGCACTATAATGCACTTCTTGGCATTCAGTTTTAGTCTGCAACTTTGGCACCAGTCATATTAGTTACACCCTCTTGTAAGATGTTTGTGTCATGCAGGGCATCTATGACAGCTCAAAATTTGCAGTCATCAGCAAATTTGTCAGCCAAAGGCTGTTGACATTAACCTTTACCTTTGGTGGGCCTCACCTGTGAGGAAACTTTGAAATATAGACATACTAAATTCAATTCTATCTTGACTGGTGCAGAAGGTTGCTGCAATCGTAGCAAAAACTCAATCAAAAACAAACCAGGGACTTTGGATACAGATTCAGCTGTTGTTTTACAACTTACTCTTTGGAAACAAAAAGTATTTAAATATTAACTGGAAAATAACTGTAGGAACACAGAACTTAGTCAAGTAGTAGGAACTCAGCCTAAGATAGTTATTAAAAAAGACAGAATATCAAAACCTTACTAGAAAGGAAGGAGGGTACCGTTAAAATTTGGGAGAAGGGGCACTATTCCATGTGGTGCTTGTAGACAATGCATGTAGATTAGTGAAAGTCAGTTATTACATGAACACAATGATGAGAAATTTTTTAATGTTTCAAAGTATTTTTTGTGTACATCTAGAGGAAAGGTTTATTTAGCTACTTGTGTTTTCTTATCTTACATTTTACGTGGATAAAACTATCAGGTCTTTAGCAGAGAGGATCTATGAACACAATAATGTTATAGTGTGTGCTGATAAAAATAGAAGTTATGTTCTAACCATAACGTTCCATGTTAGTTGTCTTCTTCTCGCCTTCTTCTTGCTGGATGGGTTCGGAGCCAACCTCGGCTCCGAATCGGCCACTCTAAAAGCTCGAGAGTTGGTTCCACCGGCTCGAGGCTCCCCTTATATCCCACAATGCTAGGCGTGAGTTACCTCAGATCTCGTTTGTAAGCTAGACCCAGCTTATACTAGTAACAGAATAACTATAAACAAAGTCCACCTCTATAAACCAGGGAGAAGAGAAGGGTGACCTACATCCTGATCCAGGACAATATGCACAGTAGCATATACCTAAAGTAAGAGGTGGTAGAAAGAGAGGTCACAATCATCACTCCTCTAGGTCTGTCCAGGCCAGGGGGAAGGAAGGTGGGACGCAAGAAGAAGGTGAGAAGAAGACAACTAACATGGAACGTTATGGTAAGAACATAACTTCTATATGTTAAGTTGTCTATCTCGCCTTCATTCTTGCTGGATGGGACCGCGTCCCTAGCACCTTGTCCCGGGTGGCCTAACGGAACAGACTCTTGAGAACAGTGGAACCAAAGTTAGCTCTATGCCTAGAAGCTAAATCCAACTTATAATGAGAAATGAAAGTGTGAGGAGTAGCCCAAGTAGCCGCTGCACAAATGGTGTCAATAGGCAGTCTGTCTTGGAAGGCTATAGAAGTAGCCAAAGCTCTGGTGGAATGGGCTTTAGGTTTGTTAGGCAGCTTTTGGTGTCTAATTTCATAAACAAGGGAAATCAGAGATGTTAGCCATCTAGATAATGACACCTTTGAAACTGAAAGTCCCTTTCTGCCTTCTGCATAGGAGACAAACAGCTGGTCAGATTTTCTGAATTGTTTGGTTCTATCCAAATAGTACCTTAACTGACGATGAACATCTAGCCAATGCAATTTTTGTTCAGACCTATTGGAATATTCTGGAAAAAACACAGGGAGGTCAATGCTTTGATTTAGGTTAGACGCCGAGGCTATCTTAGGCAAAAAGGACGGGTTGGTTCAGAAGATACCCTGTCCTTATGGAACAACAGATAAGGAGGTCGACAGCTGAGTGCATGAAGTTCTGAAACTCTTCTAGCTGAAGTAATAGCTACCAGAAAGAGTGTCTTCCATGATAGCAATTTTAAAGAACAGGAGGCTGCAGGTTCGAAAGGGGGAAGAATCAAAGAACTAAGAACTAAATTTAGGTCCCAAGGAGGAGGAGGATTTCTTATAGGAGGTCTGAGTAGAAAAACTCCTTTCAAAAAGGCTTTGCAAAGCTTGTGGGACATTATGGCAGACTCTGAAATACCCACATGAAAGTTAGAAATAGCTGCCAGTTGAACTTTAAGAGTAGAAGGAGATGAACCTGCATGGAAGAGTTCAGCTAGAAAATCAAGGACCATTTGGATGGAAGCAGTGAAAGGATCTATGTCCCTTCCTTGAGCCCAATAGGAAACGCTTTCCACTTACTCAAATAAATCTTTCTAGTGGAAGATTTATGGAAGCTATCAAAATATCTCGAACAGAGTGAGATATTTGAGGAAGCCTGGCTAAGGTTGGAATTGGAGGAACCAAGCAGTGAGGTTCAGAGAGGGAAGGGAGCGATGAAACTGACCCGACTGATGGATCAAAAGATCTGGAACTAGGTCCAGATGCCAAGGTCGCTCCAACAGAAAATGATGCAGAAAGGGGAACCAAACCTGTCGAGGCCAGTAAGGAGCAATAAGGATCAACGAGGCCTTCTGAGCGATAGCTTTCTGTATCACTTGAGAGATTAGTGGGAAGGAGGAAATGCATACAGAAGTCCCGGGGCCAAACTTGGACTAGAGCGTCTCTGCTGGGCTGGCCTGGTAAAGGGAATAGGGTGAAATAATCTCTGCACTTGCTGTTTTGGGGAGTAGCAAAAAGGTCGCAGCAAGGCTGACCCCACTTGAGAAAAATTTCTCTCACAACAGAGTCTTTCAGAGACCACTCGTGAGGCATGAGGATAGCTCTGCTCAACTTGTCCGCGATTTGATTGGACTTCCGGGATGTGCGTTGCTATCAGAAACCGCTGAGAAGAAATCGCCCATTGCCACAGTCTGAGTGCTTCTCGACACAGGGGTAGGACCTGGTTCCGCCTTGTTTGTTGATATACCACACTACAGACATATTGTCCGTCTGGATTGCTATCGTTCCCAAGGGAAGAGAGTCTTGAAGGGCTTGCAACGCTAAAAGCACTGCTCTCATCTCTAGAACATTTATGTGCAAGTGGCATTCTTCTGGTTGTCATGTGCCCTGGACAGTTCTGCCCTGATAATGCCCCCCCCACCCGATCAGGGAGGCGTCCGTTGTCAGTGTAGCAACCGGAGGGGAGGAACAAAGGGTCTTCCCAATAAGAGCTGAGGGAAGACATCCACCACAGAAGATGATTCCTGCATGTTTGCGTGATCATAATGGTGTGGGACATCGGAAGTTGCTGGTATGACCATTGTGTGAAGAGCATCCATTGAAGGATTCTCATGTGGAATCTGGCTAATGGAAGCAAAGGTATGGCAGCCGCCATAATCCCCAATACTTTCAGAACTAACCTGGCTTTGACTCTGTTGCTGCTGAAGATGAGCGAGACCAGTTTTCGTATGTCTGTTATTCTCTGATCTGTTAGCCTCGCAGACATGTTGACTGTGTCTAGAATTGCGCCTATGAAGGTAATAACACGACAAGGCGACAAAACAGACTTTTCGCAATTTATTGAAATGCCTAACTTTTGACAAGTGCGAAAGGTGTAGTCCCTGGCTGTGAGAAGAAGATGCTCGGTGGGAGCTGTAAGGAGCCAGTCGTCCAAATATGGAAACACCTGGAATCCTTGACGTCTCAGGTGAGAAGCTACCACTGCCATACATTTGGTAAACACCCGGGGGGCAGTGGTGAGTCCAAAGGGCAGGGCTCTGAATTGAAAATGACTGGTTCCCAGCCTGAAGCGGAGAAATCTTCTGGAGCGTCTGTTCATTTTTATATGATAGTACGCATCCTGAAGGTCTATGGAGCACATCCAGTTTTTTCTTCCCAATAGGGGAAGTATGGACTGTAGCGTGACCATCCGAAATCGTGTTTTCTTGACTGACTTGTTCAAGATACTGAGATCCAAAATTGGTCTCCAGTCCCGTTTTTTTTGGAACTAAAAAGAACCTGGAGTAGATTCCGGATCCTTGCTGGTCTGCTGGAACTGGTTGAATTGCTCTTTTTGCAAGCAGTTTTGAAACTTCCAAAGCTGCAAGATCCCTTTGAGCGGGTGGAACATCTGGAAGGGATTTTTTTGATCGGTTTGGAATGCAAAGAAAGGGAATGGAATAGCCTTCGGAAATGATGGACTGTACCCACTTGTCTCGAGTTAGGGATAGCCAGGCTTCTGGGTACAGTGACAATCTTCCCCTGACTGCCTCCGAAGGTGGACAGTCGGGCAACACCTCAGGGATGCTGAAAGGGCTTATCGGAGAAAGTTTCTCGATTGCCCTGGTTCTGCGGACCCCCTCTGCCTCTAGGGCGACGTCTACCATTGTTGTTCCCCCCTCTGCCTCTGGCGGGGAACCGACTCTGTGCATCAGGCGAAGTCCCTTGAGATTGTTTGTGGAACCACATTTTTCCACTTTTCTGGCCCTTGGGGTAAGGCCTAGAAGGAGTAGAAAAACGGACTCCGACGGCAGAAAGAGTCTTGCCATCAGTCTCGCACCTAGTCAAGGTTTCTTTCACTTGAGGGCCAAAAAGAGATGATCCATCAAACGGGGAATTAGTGAACGACGTTTTAAAGGGGTCCGCAAAGTTGCATAACCACATCCAGGCATGCCTACGTAAGGCCACTCCTGTTCCTGCGGCCCTGCTCGCTCCATCAGCCGCATACGAAAGGAGGCGCATGGAGGAGTTAGCTATGGAGTTCAGGGTAGCCAGCTGAGTGTTCATCTTGTCTTGAAAACCCGCAGCTGTAGGATCCTTCAACATATCACTCGCTTCTTTGATCAAGTCCCTTTGAAGACGAGTAAGATGGCATAGGTAGTTCAGCGAACGCATTGCAAAGGTCGCTGACGAGAACATCCGCTTCCCGTACCTGTCCATGGACCTAGATTCCTTGTTAGGTGGATGGACAGGCACTGAAGGATCAGCTAGTTCCTTCTTAGTGGCAGCAGCAACCACCATAGCATCCACAGAAACTCCTTTTGTCAGAAACTGTTTATCTGCTGGTGCTGTAATGAATTTTGAGGGTCTCCTGGGAGTGGGGTCCACTGAATCAGGAGCCATCCATGCCTTTTTTGCTACCACCTGCATGAGGGGGTCAAAGGGGGGAGACACCCAGGAGGTGGAAGGACGAGAGCCAAACGCCTCAAGGTACACAGATTCATCCTCCGAAGGGTTGAGGGCTGGCCAATTTCCCCTCTGCTTAAGGATTTCTAGAATGTCTGCAAATGAGACATCTTCAGAAGGGGAACGGGGGGAACCCTCAGAATCCTCTAAATCTATGTCAGAGGTGACGGACTCAGGTGAGTCTATGTGTTTCCTCTTACACTTTCTCTTCCGAGGGGGCTCTTCTGCCAAATCAGGAGAGGCCTCGGAAGAGGATGAGATCCCCACAGGGGATTCCTGAGGAGCTGGCTCTCTGCGGTCCGGGATGAGGGAGTGAGTCGACTTGACCTGAGGCACCGAAGAGGGAGGGGCGGACGGAGCTGACTGTGGAGTAGAACCAGGTTCTAACACACTCCGCATGACCTCGAACGCACCCCTGTCAGGCAGAGCCAGAGATCCCCGCTCCGAAAAGCTAAAAACCTCCCTCGGCACCGACAGTGATGGCTCCGAGGCCGATGTCGGAGCCGAACTCACCAGCGCCGAAGCCCGAGAGGAGAGCGGGTCGGAAAGGGCCCGATGCCACTCACCCCCTCGGAGCCGACGATGGAAGTCCGGCGCCGAGATTCTTCTAAGGAAGAAATCGGAGCCGACGATGGAGCCGAAGACATTTGTATCGGCTCCGACGCTACCACAGTCTCGGTTCCGAAACGCCCCGGCTCCGAGCTCAACGGAGTCGGAGGAGGAACATAATGAGGGACAGGGTCAGGCATTGACTGATGAGTCGCGCCCTGAAGCATTTGGGCCAGTGCCTCGGACTTAAGAAGTCGACTCACTACCCTCTGAAGGTCATGGTCCGACAGCCTCGATGACCTAGAGGAGTGAGATCTATGGCTCCATTCAGATAGCAGAGGAGATGCTGGAGCCGAATGAACGGAGCCAAGGGACGGTGACCTAGACCTCTTTCTAGATGTCGGTTCCGAAGGTCTGGTCGGAACTGACACAGGAATTTCCAATACCTCGGCTCCAGCCGGAGCCGAGGAAACCACAGAAACTGTAGACTGAGACTCATCGGCTCCAGCCGGAGCCGATGTAGACGGAGGTTTCGTAGCCTTAGGTCTCGGCTCAGTAGCTGGAGCCGAGGACCTAGAAGCCTTGGAGGGCTTTCCCGAAGAGACAGTAAGGGAACCCTCAGGCTTGAGTAAACCTCTCAAAATCAGTTTGTTTTTCTTTCCTGCAGGACCCTGGGGCTGAAGCCGTGGCATACAGCACAGGAGTCCTGCAGGTGCAAAGGTCCCAGGCAGTAGACACAAGAAGTGTGACCGTCTGTCAGAGACATTTTCTGACAGCACGAGTCACACTTCTTGAAGCCTGAGACCTTTGAGTCTTTAGACATTTTAGAAAAGTGTAATCACACACACCCAGTCAAACACACTGATTACACCCTATCCTATTTTAAACTCAAAAATAAAATAAACTACCAAAGTTTTAAATTTTGAGAAAAACACACACACACCACTAGGGATGGAAGAAAAAGGCCCAAAGGCCCGAGGGAAGAACTTATAAGTTCTTGTGGAAAAAATGGGATTTTAGAGAGAAAGGGGTAGAAAATCCACTAAACTAAGGGAAACAACTTTTAAGATTAAAACTAAAGGGGTTTAAGTATACTAAATTTTACTCCAAAGTTACTCACCAAGAAGCCGGTAGAAACCAAACACCTCGATCGCTGTAGCGGCAAACGAGATCTGAGGTAACTCACGCCTAGCATTGTGGGATATAAGGGGAGCCTCGAGCCGGTGGAACCAACTCTCGAGCTTTTAGAGTGGCCGAGTCGGAGCCGAGGTCGGCTCCGAACCCATCCAGCAAGAATGAAGGCGAGATAGACAACTTAACATCAAATGTTTTTCAAATGATAGAGCAACCTAAATGTGACTTAATGGTTGGTGATTATAAGGAGCTATATATTGGCAGTTTACATTTGGGGCAATGCTCTCCGCATGACTGAATGATGCAGTCCCTTTAAAATGTGGTTTGATACAAGGAAGCTTTATATGTTTTTGATTACGTAGTTGATTGGATGGTCATATGCTTTGTTATTCTTGGACAAAAGATGCTAAATGGTGATTGCTAATGCTTCTGAAGTAGCAACGTAGAGTGGCCTTAGTGTTTCTTCAACAGCGTGCTTTTCATTTAGTAAAAACCGCATCAAAGACTCAGTAAAGTCACTGGCATTCATAAGTCATGTAGCTGAAGCACTGGTTTGTCCTTAATGTATCATTTGCATATATACCATAGACCTCCATTAAATTAGGTTTAATGTAATACACAGTGAAGATTCTAGCTTTGCTGTCTTTCTTGTATTTTTTTACTAAAATTACAGAGCAAGACCACACAACCAGTACTTGATTTTCTTTCAAAGGGACAAGTATTGATCTTTAATGCTTAACATTCCTAAAGTGTTTTACTGTTAAACGCTATACACATTTTTTTATATTTTCGAGGCCATACAGTAGTTAATAAGTTTGTAAAAAAGGCTATATCTGTGGAGTCTTGGTTTTGTGCTTTGACGTCTAAGCAAAGGTAGTATTTTACAGATAAATACCCTGATTTAAAATGGATAACTTTGCAATCACTGACCAAAAAGGATCTATTAAGCTGGACAGTTCACATCTGGAAATCTCCTCCAAGGATACTGACTTGGACTAGTTTTGCTGTGAGACGGTTGTGCATTACACTCTCACCTTACAGATGAGTGCCGATTTCTTACCTTCTACTGACAGGCACTAAAGTAAGGTAGAAAATAAGCTTCATTTAATTAGCCTCCAGGTAAATTCATTTTAAATTAATGTTTTATAAAATGCATCAAGATCTTCTGCACTGTACAACAGACTGTGGTGCTCTCACCTTAATCCTGTCATGTTTTATTAAGCTATTACAGAATAAAGTCATTACAGCAAACCAGTGGACCAGAGAACAAGGCTGGTCTAAACAGTCACCATTCTAAAATATTAATATTTTATTCATGACATAAGAACATACAAATAGACAAGATACATGTGTAAAATGTTTAAAATCAAGCAATTTTTTTCTTTAATGTTATGTTAGTTAACCTTATGTCTACTAGGACATCAGAGAAACCCAGAACTGTGAAATTAAATAGCTATCCCTGAAACCTTGACCTATAGTTTACTGTTGTATCCAGACTGTCACTTTACTTTCTAGTGTTTATGATGCTAAGAAAGATGAAATCCATTGCTCATTTAAATGAAAATAAAAACATTTCATGCTTAAGTACTGCTTTCATCTGTATTCTTTTTATTTCTAAATATTTAGGTATTTATTTTGAAATTACAGTAGTAGTTGTCTTTATAATATGCCCTGTAAAGGCTTTCAGAATTGACTGCCAAGGTCAGTCATGTAAAAAACTCTCATCTCTCACACACTGTAATTCATTCCATAGTGAAGTTTTTTTTTTTTTTTTTTTTTTAAGGCCCTCATAAATGATCCTTCATCCATTTCTGTATTGCTTTCTGGTGCTGACACTACTATTACAAAACAGAAGAGCCTTCTGTCTCTGGGAGATCTGCCTGCTTTTTGCTTGAAATATGCAGCCTGTAATACAGGGAGCAATACAACTGGAGTACTTGATGCTCATTCCAAAAACACAATGCTGCTCCCATCTGGCCTCCTGGACTGATACAGCAGAGATAGGTTCTGCGACTAAAAATTATGATGCATTTTTCATACTGGGCTTGTTGCAGTGTGAACACGATTATGTAAAAGCATCCAATTACATAAAAGCCATCTTAAAAGGACATAAAGATCACAACAAAAAAATACCAATCCACCAACAAAACTAGCACATGCATTATTTATGCAAGTTAAGACATCTCACATACAGTCATACAGCTGCAAACATAAAGCAGCCACAGCTCCATCAACACTTGACTAACTGATCTTCTATCTTAAGTTCATCAAACCGTCTTCACCTTTTTAAAAAAACATTCTGAACTTCTGTAGTCTGCCGTACATTTTGCATGTGATGTCAAATCATCATTCTAATTACGAACTTTCTTTTGTATAACTTAAGTTTCACACTTCAACTCACAACTCTCTCTCTAGGCAGTCTGATAAAAAAAGATTTAAACGCCATATCCTTCGTTCCCTTTTCAATCTCTGATCCTACCTTCTTTTAACTGAATAGCTGGTGTCAGAATACTTGGTGCAATCCCAATTCCGTAAGGCAAAGGGAAGGGGTAGAGATTATTCTGCCAGAGGAATTAAGAAGCATACTTGACTCCCATTACTTCTTAGCAAGAAGTTTTCGGGGGGGGGTCCATCTCATTCAAGAGCTCAGAGATTTCATTCTTACATCGTTTATACAAAGCATCACATGGTCATGTTCCAAACCTTGATGCTCTTTTTTTTTTCCTGGAGAGATGAGGTATGCCATCGGTAGACTTAATGAGTACCTGCTGCTACAGTAACCATCTGGGATCGACAAAGAAATTTATTTTTTTCATTTTGAAGGTCAGCACCTTCAGTCAAAAATGATACCATTCAACCCTGGTGACTGAAAGGGTTTTCTTCAAGCTGCTGGAGGCCTCAGTGATGGCACAAACACTTAATATGCACAACACCTTTTATATCTGTATTTCGATATCAGCTCTCATTCCTACTCTACCCTTGTGGAGATGCTTGTTTGTAATCATTTGGGGGTCAATATCAACTGGTAAGAGCCTTGTTTTGCTTGTCTTACTATATACATCCTTCAGGAGGGAGGTCCTGGATAACATTCAAGGTCATTGCATTATCGCATTTAAAACAATCCCAGAAGTCTGAGGATTTGGCTTTCTGGGTAGTACTTCAGAGATGGGTACTGGTCATTCTTGACTCAACTAACAGTGAATGTTCACAGCTCCATTGGAGCACTGTCAGACTGGATCCTTTAGTGGGAAACTGCTTATCAATGGCTAAAATGTTAAAACTCCCTCTCGAACTTCCTCTTCTTGCTGGGTACTTACTGCCATTTCCTACTATGTATGCTAGCTCCGAACTTGGGGATAAGGTTCTCAGATCATCACCTTTCTTTAGCTCAATTACTTGTATCACACACATTTTTGGAAGGATACTTCAGCCTGCTCTAGACCACAGAGAGTAGACTGCACTGAAAAAGCATCCTTATATCAGTTTAATTGACATGAAAGTAGATTTGCAGGTTCTGCAGGCACTGACCTTCTTTTGAAATGCATGTGCTCGTTGATGATGCTAGGCACTCAGGATGCAGTAATAGTACTAGTGGTAGTATGGCACATGGACAGGGGTGGAACTCATTTTTGCAACTTGCAGGTAAGTTGTCCACATTTGCAAGTAGCACACTATCCACTGTCAGCTTCTTGGTAGATGTTCTCATTCCGCAGGGAAGTGAATCTCCCAGTGATTGTCATGAATCTCATCTCAAATTCACTTCTGGAGAATTGGTTTCATTAGGTGAGTTCTTGGGTTGTTTTTAATAAGTGGGCTAATTTTGCTACTTGAAAGAATGTTATGCTACCCAACTTCTCATCTCAGAAGAACAAATATTATTCAGCAATAGACAGGTTTTCTCATATTTCCTTTTAATTTTTCGTGTGTCCATGAAGTTCTATATAGAAAATCTAAAACTAATAAATGTTGCCTGTAGTAACGCTATAGGCCCTAATATGAGGCCATTTAATTATTGACCTCTCCAGAGACGGTTCTAGTTCAGGAAATGCAAAATCTCTGAAACGTATAAAGACAGTTACCTACATCTGACAGCACAGCTGCTGCAGTAGTACCGCCTTGGCAGGGGATATATGTTAACAATATTCCTTCAAGTCTTCTCAAACTTGCTCGTGGCAACACTGTCACTTCCAATTATTTGGGACATCTCAGCCAACAACCACAGTTAAAGCCAGTAATGTAAAGAAAACGAACACTGGCCGGTGAAACTGGATACAAAGTTTAATTAGCGCTTTCGTCTGTTGTTACACTTGACGACTTCAGATTAAAACAGGAATTTTTCATACATCACTTCCTTTTATAGCCAGGCTAATCACAAGTCATTAAAGCAAAATACACCTAAAAGTCACTGGTGGTTTTATTATACACAGTTGAATTTCACCTTATAAAATGTATTAAAACCATACTTCTTTATTTACATATTGCATATAACCCATCAACTCCCATCTCAAAATTAAAATAAAATACACTCCAAAATACATTTCCACATAAATAAATCGGGTCTATATCAGAACATCGAAAGTTTAATGGTTCGAATAACTAAAGGTCGACCTTTACTGATCGAACCATTAAAATTTTGAATGTTCCGAAAAAAAAAAAAAAAAAAGAAAATCTAAAGGGTGTAGGCAGAGGGCAAGCCCCCTGCACCCCCCACACCTCCCGCTACTTAAATATACCAACTCCAAGACCGCACTACATTGAAGTAAACGGAAATCTCCCCTTACAGAGATTTCCGTTTACCCATTCAACGTTCTGCACTTTCACTACTCTCGTGTCAACAATGTTGGATTTAACACTGTCGGCTTTTGAGAATACAATAGGTAACCAAATAAATCATGTACTTAAAATAGGCAAATATTATTGTTTTGCCACAAGAATATACATGTGTGTCCTCCCCCTAAAAATATAGCTTCAGCTTTTAATTTTAATTAGCTGGGGAGAGAAACTACATCATTTATTCCAGGTGGGGTGGTGGCATCTACTCTAAGTTGCCACATAAATTCTTTAAATTCTAGAAACAGTTCCTTCCGTCCGTCCCCCCCTACTAGTAGATACTACTTGATCAATGACCACAAATTTAAACTTGTGATCTGGGTTCAAAATAGTATGTACAGCCAATACATTCTTTTCATTACCCTTCCTGATGTCATACATATGTTGGTAAATGCGAACTTTAAACGCTTTCTTAGTCTTCCCTATGTAAAAACTTTCACAGCCTTGACATATTGCGACATATACGTGTGTACTGTTACAGTTCAACTTAAAATTTAGTTGAACCATACCAAACCTTGGAATAAAAACTTTTTCTGTTTCTAATGTTAGCACATTGGCTGCAGTGTCCACATTTTAACATTTTGCCTTTCTTATAGTTTTTGTTCAACTCTTTCTTTCCAACAAATCTTTGACACATGCATCTTTTTTGTATATGACACATGGTCTGTCACCAACATTTTTAAGGACCTCTTTATCACTTTTGAATATAAACCAATTATTTTTTAAAATATCTTTTATATCATAAAACTGCAAATTGTACGTGAGAATAAAGGCCCTGTTAAACTCATGTGTGTTCCTTGTCCCCACATCCACGTCTTTATTATTGCTTTTGTCACTTTCCTCTGAGCCCAACAATGGAAAAAAGTGTCCTTTGACTCTCTTTTCAGTAACTTCACACAAAACTAGTTCAATTAAACTATTAGGGTATCCCCTCCTAAGTAACATACCCCTTAACTTTTCACTTATGTGGCAACTTAGAGTGGATGCCACCAACCCACCCGGACTAAATGATGTAGTTTCTCTCTCCAGCTATTTAAAATTATAAGCTGAACTATATTTTAGGGGGAGGGCACACGCATATTCTTGTGGCAACACAATAATATTTGCCTATTTTAAGTACATGATTTATTTATGTGGATATGTATTTTGGATTGTATTTTATTTTATTTTTGAGATGGGGGCTGATGGGTTATATGCAATATGTAAATAAAGAAGTATGCTTTTAATGCATTTTATACAGTGAAATTCAGCTGTGTACAATGATAACAAAAATACCAGTGACTTTTAGGTGCATTTTGCTTTAATGACATGTGATTAGCCTGGCTATAAAAGGAAGTGATGTATGAAAAATTCCTGTTTTAATCTGAAGTCGTCAAGTGTAACAACAGATGAAAGCACTAATTAAACTTTGTATCAAGTTTCACCGGCCAGTGTTCGTTTTCTTTACATTATTTGTGACATCTGTCAGACAGCATGGATCAGTGACAATCCCTGGTGTGCTCCTTTGGGAAGGGGGTTTTCAGCTTGGGAATAAAGCCCTGTTGACAAAAGGAAATAATCTCTTCCTACAAAGGTCAGCGGTGAATCAAGACAAGAAGTGGTGACTGATAACTGGCAAAGAAAGCCACCAGAATACACCCCACCCCACTCCTATTTTCCCTCTTCTCACTGAGCACTTTGCTTCAACCTCAGCACAAGGATAATACAGATCATCTGTCCTTGAAGGTCATTCTGAACCCAAGGTAAAGAGCTGCCTACTAATACTTGATCTTTCCAACCTCAGTTTGCTATTCACTAGCTTAGACTGGTCACCGAACCTGTGCAATTGGAACTTTTGGCAGAGCCCCAAACCTAGGTTCCAACAGTCTAGATACTGCAGTAGTAGTACTAGCTGAACCACCTAATCTCTCAAAAGATTTATTCCCTTCTGGTACTCTTTTTAGGGGTGTGTGTGTGTGTGTGTGTGTGTGTATATATATATATATATATATATATATATATATATATATATATATATATATATATATATATATATATATACACACACACACACATATATATATATAGAGAGAGAGACAAACATATGTCCTCCATAACTGAGATTTGAACCTCTAACTGCAGAGTTAAATCCACTAAGTCCTTGGTCATAGGAAAACCAAACACTTGCTTGTCTCCTTTGTTCACAGCAAGGAGAGTGGTGCAATAGCCAAACACCATCAGTGCATTGTACACTGGATCATCATTTGTAATCTGAAAGTCTACAGACTTTGGGTCAATGTCACAAAAGAGAATTTCTTCAGCAGATGATGACGCCTGGTGTTTGTTTCAAGAATGTGTTTACAGCAGATGTCTATGTCATGCCCATCTCATCTCTGTACAATTTGATCCCCCAGCTTAAACTACATGTTTTGGGACTGCTGGTCCTGTTAGCAATTTGTCTTAAAGACTTCTACCACACTTTGGAGTTGTTTTGTTAAACTGCTTGAACTTCTACCAAAGTGATCAAGTGTGAAAGACCTTTCTCAATAAATAACAGACAATGAAATATTAGCCATGTCAGATCATTTGAGAGAGATGTCCCCAGGCTGCTTTTAATCCTTGGCTGTACTCCTCTCCTATGTGGAATCCCCAGCTGATAATAAATCCCAGGACTCCTCCTTTAAACAAACATCATGTTTAGATTTTTTTTTCATTAAATAATTTGTTTCCATATAGGTAAAACTTTGTTGAGTAGTGACTTAGACATTAAGTGCTTTGTGTGTATGCTCTCTGATACAATGGTAGTGTATATGGGGGTCAAAGGCAGCATCCCATGTTGAGCATGGCAACTTCCAGTTTGCAAAAAAGTTGCAAGGCAGGGCAAAGTCATCTCCAAGTGCTCCATTCACTTGCACTTCTTTTTCTGGAAGATCATTTGATATGGTGGTTACATAGCAGAATACAGATACCAGCACCAAAGTGTGTGTTTTGTAGACACACTGGTGATTTTTATTTAATTAATGAACAGGAATTAAATGCACAGCATAAACACATGCAAGATATTGTGCACCTTGCAGTCATCAGAATATTTACATGCATTGTCAGTAATGGTACTTCATTAAGCAAGCACCAGAAAATGCTAGCATTATAAATGTTACTTACTTTTTGTAAATCTAGTTACAACAGACAAACATGGCATAAAGCTCAGACATGTTTTAATTCAACAGTATGGGCCTGAAACTAATTTGTGTCTACCACTTGTGACAACAGGATATGCAGTACAAACCGTGAGCTTCAGTAGGCATACTTCCCTGTGCAAGTTTTACAGCTTCTGGCTTGTATGATGCATTAAACTGCAGGCACAGCAATGCGTGGATATGACAAGCATCACCATTTCATAAAAAACTCTGCCATTCTGCATGTCATCTCAGTGTTTTCAGCATGTACTCATGCTGTCCCACATCTTTTCCTAATACTTTAATAATAAAGCAGTAGACATGGAACCCTGGTATTGTGATACAAAAGTAGATGAGCATGAGACAAGAAAATAGAATCTGTGCCAAAAAATCTCAGCTTTGTGAAAAAAAATCAAAATATTTGTACGAGCAATAGAAGATTTGCATTTGTCATAATTTATCTTGCGTAGTTAACCAGTACTGGCATGCTGGTTTCTGTCCAGCTGTGTAACTTAACAGACCATTTTGCTCTTCTGCTTGTAATTTTTAGAATGTCAGACTGAAGTGACTCAACACAACATTAATTCATGTTTATGAGCACAAAACGTCAATTCCATCCCCTTGTTTAATGCTTTCTTTTTCTGAAGATCACAGAGAGCAGGCACACACAATCTTATCTAATACTGATGCACTTATTAAATGACATCTGCTGCTGCATTTATTACAACTGGACACACTGCATCAGATGTTTATAAAAAGTACCACACATTTGTACAAATAGCTGGATAGAAGGAGAGAACTACAAGTCTGGTTAAAAATAACAGTAGTCATTGCAGCTGCCCAATTTGCATCTTCTACTTCCACATATCCCCCTTCCTTTTTCTACCTCACATACCAAAACACATGTACGACGTATCAAATTAGTTCAAATTGGCATTTTTAACTCACTTCGTGTTAAGCGCACATAGTAGCGATTCAAACAGATGTGGAGAAGACTTTATCCATAGCCATACTGGGACCTTCTCACAGTACTTCTGGAGATATGTTCTAGATGGTGATGGAATGAGACAAGTAGCATAGAGACCAGTTATTATTTACAAAATGAGCAACAAAGGCAAGGGTTCTGGACAACTTAGAAGTCCACTTGCTACTAGTGATGCACCTATCATGTCACACCAGGATACTGCAGGGTGTAGGGAGTGAGAAGGAACAAGACAGTGTTGTAGCTTTTATAAGAAAATCAGTCCAAATGTTTTAGTACACATCCATGGTAGTCTTTGCCATCTGAATGGGGAATTGAAGGACCAGGGTGCCACAGATCCTTACAGAATATTGTAGCAGCTATGAGAATGATCAGAAGATAATTGCACAGTGCGTAAGAACTAGATTTTATATAGTCATTACTAAGCATATAATCATAAGGCCTGTGGTCTGACAAAAGTTTACATTAGGGTAGCCATTACTTTTTCTTAGCCATTTATTTAAAGGATAATTGGTTGTCAGATTCAAAACTCTGACTGTAACAACATTTTCAAAATACTTCTCTTCTGTGATGAGTTCTACCATTAGAATTGCATTTTATTTTATAGAAACAACTACATACATGCAGTCTAATGTGGTGTCAGCAGCATACTAGCTCTTGGCCCTTGAATCTCCAGGAGGCTTCTACTGCATTACTTTTTTAAACACCTTCATTAAATTATCACTTAAGGAACAGAAAGACCAACATTAATATTAATAACGAAGTGTGCTATGTAGCATAAGCCTAAAGCCAAAGTTGTTGCAATTTTCTTCATTGTTAGCACTCTGTCACATCATTTTGTATATTTAAGAGTAGTATGTTGAACATTGTTTTGATGCTATTACTTTACAATTCTGTTATGTTGCCTTTCCATGATCATAAAATGCACATCAAATCGTGATAGCTCAACTTTGTAGAAATCTGTTTCCTAGCTAACCTGTGCATGAAAATCTCTAACAAGCAGCAACACAAGATGTAGACTAAATCAGGTCCTTAGTACTTCTGTAGGGCCTAGCACTGGTATACACTGCTATAAATGATTAGCACTAACATAGACCTGAGACAGGTGAAAAGCATCACTGTAGTCTTTATAAAAACAGATTTCAGAAATAAGACTGGCCCACTCCCTACCATCCAAATCTTGTCAGGAAACAGAACACCAATTGGGATTCCTAGGCAGGAACCAATGGGCTTTAGGGTTCTTGCCTAGCCCAGAAATTCCTGACTCCTGTGCCCAGTCCCCAACAAATACGCTGACTGCAAGATTTTTAAAATAAGATAATAAAGACTTTATTATCTGTCTAACTATTACAGCTCAAGTACCATTATACCTAAAATATGATATGAGAATAGACTTTCAACCAGTGCGTAATAAAATGACCACAACAAAGATATGGTCATTGGTGGTGGATTATATCAGCTTGGCATAAAAACACACAATGACATATCTACCTGAAGTGAGAAATGCTGCTAGTAGAGATTTACCACTTATTTGGCAGGAAGAAAAAAAACCCAGCAGCTCACATCACAAACAAATGCACAGACAGACTGACTTACAGAGCAGCTGAGCTACATTTTAAGCCAAATGCATTATTTGTGCATTTCAGTTCAAAGTTCACATCTTATAGAAATAGCAGTAAACAGTTACTTCAAGGAAACAAAATAATTATGCAAACAAATATGTTGTAAATCAGCCTTAAAATGCAATATATTAATACTTTTGCACTCAACTCTGATACATCAGATCAACATTATTATAATGCTTAAACACAAGCACTTTTACACAAGTACTGAACTTAAGCAAGCAATTCAATGAAGCATAAACTATAATACATAACAAATAAGCATCATTCAATGAAATACCACTCTGAGTTAAACAGTTGTTTGTAAAAAGAAGCAAGGCCCATAAAAAAAACAAAATTTACCAAATAGCCTTAAAAGAACAAATGATCATAGCCAAAAGAAAATAACAGATAAAAAGACGTCTAACAACCATACCTCTCAACTGTCCAGATTTTCGCAAAATATCAATTTTTTTGGCACATATTTTTGGTCTGTTCCTCACAAAATTTGTGGTTTCCTGGCAAATCGCTAGGATGGTGTGAGGACTGAAGTCACTAAATGATGACATACATTTGAGTTTCAGACTTCAAATCTTACAGAAAATGTATGTTACACCAAACTCTGCAATGTTCTAAATGTATAAGAGCAATATTTAAAATACACCCCTATTTTTGGAGCTTTGTTCCCTGTTTTGTCAGGCTCTGTCCAGATTTCTTGCACTAAGATGTTGAGAAGCATGATAACAACTGTCTAATATTTGGATTAATGTTACTAAACACATTTACAAGTCTTGAGGTTTTCTTAAATGTGAGTACCAACAAAAGAAAAACAGTTCCCCAAGCAGCAAAAAATATAACAGTTTCTACAAAATGATAGTGGTCCCAAGTCCCAAGAAGTGAAAGGACCTCATAAAGATAAACATCAAGCACACTGCAACATAGCTGGACAATGACAACAATAAATTGATGGAAGAAATGTGGCATGGAAGGATAAAGCCCTGTCAATGACATAGGTGAACAGAGTTCTCCTAATGGCTCAGGTGCCTACAGAATGTGGCAGAGAAAGATGGGAGGGAGTGGCCACCGTCAGCTCTCCCATCTTGGAAGAAAGGAGGTGGCTCTCTCTTACTACTTGTGTAAACCTAGTGGGAGTGCATGGTGTTGCATGTGTGTAGCATGACACTGAGCACATGCTACAAATGTGAACATGCACGTAGCCCATACAGCGGATGAATATCCCTGAGGCAGGATCTAAAAGGAGAGATCCTTGAACTGCCACAATGGTGAGTGACACTCCCTAGGGGGTAGCCTGCCCTACCAAACCTGGAAGCTGGCTATTACCTACCATCCAACCCTCTCCATGGGGGGTGGGGCTGATGAAGCACCACAGGAAGGAAAAAAATGGATTACAGCACTCTCTCTTAGCCCAAGGATGTCAGTCTCAATCCTGAATGATCAAGGAGACCAACTGTCTAAAGTCACTGTGGCCATCAGGCAGGTCCAGTGGGAATGATTACAAAAAAAAAGATGGAAGAAAATAGCTGGCAAACAGGCAGAGTAGCACAATGTTAGCATCCCCAGTCAGTAAATGAACAAAAATCTAATCTGCATCCACTGCGGTTCAGTTACTAATGCAGTTCCAAACTACACAAAAACAGGAGACTGAAAAAGAATGTTGAAAGCCAGAATGCAAAATCCATCCAAAATTCAAGAACTCTTCCAGCCTGACTGAACAAGCGAATTCTTCCAATCTGCAAAGGTACAACTAATCACTAAATTGGTGCGTGTTAACTCTAACCCTGCTTTAAAACTTCGACCCTACACATTGTTGTTGTTTGTCTTTCGGCTTTTCCTGGTTAGGGGTCACCACAGTGGAACTCCGGTCCGCTAATGACTGGCAGTTGGTTTTTATGGTGTTGAGTTGCCCATTCAACACATGTCTTTCGAATGCCCATTCAACCGCAGGGAGGACATGCAGACTCCACACAGAAGGCACTCCCAACCCAAGCCGAGAATTGAACGGGAGAACCTCTTGCTGTGCGGCAACAACGTTACGCTGCACCACCGCAAAAGTTCGACCCTACACATTAACTTATGAAAAACACTTTTGCTAATGGTACCACTATATTCAGTACTGTGAGTGCCCCCCACCGCATTTACCAATCAGAAAAGAGCAGCATTTGTTCTTTTTTGATTGATGTGCATTCAATAATTTGATTTTTTAATGGTAGTTTTTGTCTACATGCAGTGATAAAAAAAGCAGTGCCGATCTTTCTGCGCATCAGCAAATTACATGCAGCAGAGACCAACAGTCTATAAAATAATGTGTTTTTATTGCACAAAACAGAAAAAAATACACAATCTTCCCAAACAATTGTGAAAAATTAAGCAATATTTCTTAAAATTGCACTGTGAATTACATTCTTGACAGGTATGACAAAAGGGAATGAACATTTAGCTTCACATACAACACTTAGGGACAGGGAGTGCAAACATTATATCATCACTGTGTAGTGCTGATGTTTAATTCTGACCTTTCCTTATTGAAATTATGCTTTGTAGGTTCCCCTACTCTTTTATACTGATGTTATGTGGGTGATGGATGCAGTGAGTAATTTTTCTGGCCATGATCTTATTGTGTGATGTGGCTTTTCTGTTTCATTCTGTGTAGTCAGGGCTGAATCGTGGTGCTGGCTGCATCCCCCTCTCAAAATAAAGGCATACTTCACATTTTTTTTTTATTTAAAACAATAAACAGGTGATACCCCATTTCAGGGAACTGGAAGAGTTCCACTTTGTTTACAAAAAATCAGCGTACTTGTTTGGGTTGTTCTCTAAGAAAAACAAAAACATGACAAACTTACACTTTGAGACAGCCTGAAAAAGCAAATGAAGTGGATAGAGGGATGTAGTTGTTGGAGTGAGCATTCCTTTTATATCAAGTTAAACTTTAATTATTGATTTTTAACAACACTGTGTGTGCCAGGCAGTCTAAAGGACTGTGTGTGTGTGTGTGTGTGTGTGTGCACGCATGACGACACATGCTCACAGTGGTAGGTGAGTGCTATTGGTTGAAATGCATGGTTCTGAAAAAAAGTAAACAAATAAATTACTGGGGCATTATTTACATATTAATTAATGAATTTTATTGCAAGCAGAGATCTGAAGTGTCGACGCAAGTGGCTATAAACTGTGGTCACATCAATGTGTGCACTCATGTGCGTGGGAGGGGATAACAATGGGTTGCACTGCATGATTCTAAGAACAACAAACTGAAATACATTTCTGGGCTGTTATTTATATTTGTAATCTTTTATTTGATCACAAGCAGACATCTCAGGTGTACAGAGATACACAACTAGCTGCAATTGTGGTTTTGTGTGTGTGTGTGTGTGTGTGTGTGTGTGTGTGTGTGTGTGTGATGCAGGTATGGACATGTACTGCAGGTTGAAATAAATTACTGTGGTTATTTATTTTATTTTTTTTACAATCCTGCATCTTAAATCTATACAAACAACAAATCTGTCTTTAACTGATTGGTAGTGGGGCTCTCTATGGATTAAAGTGAATGACTCTAGTGTCATTTGAAGTTGAACAGTTGTTATTCTGACTTTTCAGAATTAAAGCATAGTTGTATGAAGAAAGTAAGAATACTTTACTGTAGTGACTGTATGCGGCAAAGGTGAAATGCATAACAGTGGCCATTTTATTATTACCCAGCAGCAGCAGTACGTTAAGTATTGCAAAAGTGCAGGGCCAGAATAAAATCAAAAAGTCAAAAAAACACACACCTGGCTAGCACAATTGAAGTGAACCACCAACAACTATTTATTGTAGCAGCAATAAATAGAAAAATGCTCCAAAATATTACAAACTGGTTTCAGCAAAAGCCTTCTTCAGTGTAAACTCCAACAGAAATGAAAATACCCTACAGAGTAACACTTAAATACTCCAAACAAGACACACACCCTCTCCCCACCTTTCACAATTATAACACATCATTTAAACCTGTAGGGAATAAAGCTCCTAGTTTAATTATCCAAAACTTTTCTTTGTACTTCAATATATTATGCCAACCTAGAGTGCACAGTGTGGATAGATCAACTTTGTTGAATTATATATCCCAAATGGAAGCCACACATTCTACAGCCAAGACTGGAATAGCTGATCAAGAGAAGGTCAAAACTTGCATCGCACCACATGGAACACATAGCCCTCCAGAACACACATCAGCATTGCCTTCACATAAAAACACAAACCACACACCCACCTTCGGGGAGGCTCTCAATAAAAACTACCCAAACAGCAGAGACCTCCAAGGCAGAAACGCACTCGACCACCACAACACTAATCATGAGACACAACTCTCCTAAACAGTGTGCCAATCAACCAAACCCCCCAAGGCAAAACAGCATGACCAACACATAAGTCATAGGTGACTCGATAGTGAGGTACACTGATGTCCCACTCACTAGGTTGAATAAGGAGAAAGTAACAGTCAGCTGCCTGTTAGGTGCCAGGATCTGCCACATAACGCATGCACTCAGGTCCCTCAGTAACAGGTATAAATATGACTCTGTTATTGTACAGGCGGGTGTGAACGACCTGAGACGTACCTCCCTGTACTACGTGATAAGAGCTCTCAGATTATGTAGCCCAGGCGGGTATGACCCAAGCCCTGAGCAGCATGCTACCATTACCCAGAATGATACCACAGTACAAGCAGAAAATGACTGATTTCAACAATTGGCTAAGTTTCTGGTGTAACTCTAAGGGGATCCAGTATCTGTCAGCCTGGGATGAAATGACTGACAGACCTCGACTCTTTGCCAGAAATGGCCTGCATCTGTCACCCCTGGGCTTCCGGATACTGGCCAAGGCACTTGCCACCCCTATAGTGCCTTTTTTAGGTGGTATTCCAAAGACCAAATTACCACCATAACAGCTACAAACAAATGCAATCTGAGGGGCATGCTGCTCAATGTTAGAAGTCTAAATCTCAAAATGCACTCACTCGAAGCACTCCTTAAAATGGAGAACATCGACATTTGTTCTGTAACAGAGACCTGGCTCAAGGCAGCAGAAAGCACCCCCTGCACTACCAGTCTATAACTCATTCCACACCTTTTGGTCCCAGAACTTGGACCAAAGCTCCAAAGGCGGTGGTGTTTCCATATTCATAAAGGATGCACACACCTCCAGACTGGTAGCCCAACATAATGCATCAGAGATACTTCAGGTGCAGCTAACATTGCGTAAGACAGCGATTCAGGTCGTAGCCTGCTATAGGTCCCCAACCATGTTCCAAGACTCACATTCCACATTCCTAAGCACCCAGGAGAATATTAAGGTCCAACCTAACACTCTCATACTGAGCAACTTCAACTACCCCTACATTTGTACCAATGCACTTGCCCAACGTTTCCTGGAACTCATTAATTCCTACCTAAACCTACTTAAACTCACCATGGCCCATAAACCCATTTTTAAACCATAAATCTGTTCTGCTCTCTCCAACACCTTAACACCCCATATTCCTAACCGCTCACTCCGATCTGAAAATAAAAACTTCCTACAAATCTTCAAACCCTCCCAGCCCCCCCCCCCCCGGCTACCTTGTTCTATCATACTTCCTAGCCAAGTTATGGAATTCACTCCCCTCCTCCCTACGAAACACCCCTAACCACACCATCTTCAAATCTCTCCTAAACTCCTGCCTCTCATCTCAATGGATTTGCTCCTGCTCTTCCCCTAAATGAGCCCCTCCTCCCTCATCTTCATTTTTCCATCCATGTCTGCCTCTCTTCTTTGACACCACATTTATCACATACATCTCTCCTCCAATCTGCCTATTCTGCTGGACTGCATTTTCTGCTCACATTTTCATCACCTCTGTGATTTACATTTTTTGTAACTGATGATGTTTAAAAATTACTCTGCAAAAGATTAATACAATGTATGCTCGTTGTCACTACAGCTACACTGTATATAATGTTATTCTCTACACATTGTTAAATTTTGTTCAACTTTTTCTTTTATTTACTCTACAAAGATTATTAGAAGTTATGTCCTCTGAAACTACAGCTACTCTGTATATTATGTTATCTCTTAACACTTGTTAAATTGTTTCTCTCAGCTTATATATTCTCTCTGTTATGCAAGTTTTGTTACTCATTGCCATTATTAATGGGGCTTTCACCCCAGGCCTCCACCGAAAACAGGCTCTTCTTGGCTCAGTGGACTTCCCTGGGCATCAAACTGAAATAAAATAAATAAATAAAATAAATTCCAATGCCCTGGACCAGCTCGTTCTTACTCCCACTAGAGGTAGCAACATCCTTGACCTGGTCATTACTAACATGGGTGACCGTTGCTCTACACCAATAGTCAACTCCTCCCTGGTAAGACCCGACCACAAACTAATCACCTTGGAAATCCACATCCCCCACCCCTGCAAATGTAACCACCATGAAAAACTTATCCAAAGGTAACTTTGGGCTCCTAAAAACAGGGGTGTCTAACTTCATGGCGCTCATGCAAATGAAGAATAGTTACATGACTGCCGAATCATAAACCAATGCACTGCACAAACACGTACACAGATGCATGGATCTCGTCATACCCAATAGAACCAAGACGCTGTCCTCCAAAGAAAAGGAAGCCAATTTGATGTTCCCCTGCCATACACAAACTCTGCAACAGAAGGAGGAAACTGATGTGGAATAAGGTGAAGTCCGAAGGCTGGAAAAACTTCCTTATCAGCCTAAACAAAAAGTTGAGAAACCTCATAAAATCCTCTAAAGCTAGCTAGCTATGAAAACCGAATTGCAGCAGAAAGTAAAGGCAACCACAAGACCTTCTATAGTTATATAAAAAATCTCCACGGCAATACCCAGATTTGCTCTGAGCTACTGCACAATGGTACCTCCTATACAGAGCCAACAGATATTGCCAATATACTGGCCGACACATTCAGTGCCAACTTTACCCCCCCCCCCACAAAGGACCAATCACAATATCAGTAGATTATTTACTTTATTTATTTATTTGCTTTTGTTAACCAGGAAAGTCCACTGGGCTGAAATGAGCCCATTTTCAGTGGAGGCCAGGGGAGAAAATCTCCCCCCCAAAAAAAACAATGGACATAATTAAGAGATTATTTAGAGAGTTAATAACAGCATTTAACAATATACAAGAGTAATAACAGCATTTAACAATATACAAGAGTAATAACAGCATTTAACAATAAACAATAATATAGGAGTCAAAAGTGACACAGTAACATAGGCAATGTATACCAACATTTTGTGGAAGACTCGGGTGCTTGGCAAGTATTCAATAGGTCAGACATAATGATAATCTGCACTTACACAAATTTTACACACCATGTGAGGCAGGGTGAGGCAGACTGTGCTGTGATTAAGGGTGAGTGCACAATAGGGAGAGTGAAGAAGAGTGTGGGTATCTGCGAGATAAGTCAGGTTAGTAATCAGGTGACTGAGGAATTGGGAATGGTGCAAGGGCATAGCCAATGAGAGAAGAGATGGTAGAGTGATTTTTTGAATGACAGGACATTATTTATAGTCAGTAGAGAAGGTGGAAGGGCATTCCAGAGTTTAGCTACAGTGAAAGAGTAAAGGTATTGGCCTACAAGGAGTTTAGGTCTCTTAACTTGGATAAGTGATTGATTTTCAGATCTTAGTGAATAGTTTGGTTGATAAAGAGTCAGAAGTGAAGCCAGGGCTGGGCATTTGGAGGAATTACAGATGAATTTGTGTGCTATGGCTACTTATCTGTAAGTTAGGTGTTGTGGGGGTTCTAGCCAGTTCAGGGATTTTAATGAGTGAATGTGGTGGGAGGAATATTCTGCTCTACTAACGAAGTTAGCAATTTTGTTATAGCAGCTCTGCATTTTATTTTTTAATGATGATTGGATGTTTGTCATAATGGGGGCACCATAGAGAAGGTAGTAGAAAAGTTTGGGCAAGTGTTTTTCTAGTAGAGTAGTTTAAAAAGTGTATATGTCGGTAGAGGGTACCAAGTTTTTGGTGTGTTTTTTTTAATGGTGTTGTGGATGTGTTGGTCAAAGCTTAAGTTGTCATCTACGGTTATGCCAATTAACTTAGTATGGGAAACTACCTCTAATGCAGTCTTGTTGGAGGAGAAAACGATGAAATCAGATTTATTAATGGTAGTACTTTTTTTGGGCATAAAGAGCAAGAGTTTTGTTTTATTTGGGTTGAGGGCGAGGTGATTATTTGTCATCCAGGTTTCGGTAATACAGAAAGAATTCTGGGTAATGGTCAAAAGTTCAGTTTCAGAGTTACCAGAGCAGATAATAGTAGAATCATCCACACATATTGAACTACAGGTGCATGAGTGAGAGTGGAGTGAAAGTCATTAATAAAAATACTGAACAGGATGGTGCCTAAGATGGATCCTTGGGGAACTCCAGTAGAAGTAATGAGAAAAGGAGAGAAAGAGTACAACCATTTGGTGGATTGTTGTCTGTTTGTGAGGTAACTGGTGAACCAGTTAAGGATAGTTGTGGACAAGCCAAGGTGTGAGATTGTAGAAAGGAGGAGAGGATGGGAGATGGTGTCGAAAGCTTTAGAGAGATCAAGAAAGAGTGCGGAGGCTGTGGTTAACAGTGTCTAGGAAGGATAGGAGAGCAGTTGTAGTACTATGGCCAGGGCGGAATCCATGCTGAATTGTGGAAAGTAGTTGGTTTTGGGATAGGTAATCCATGAGTTGAATTTGAATACATTATTCCATTATTTTAGAAATAGGAGGTAGAATGGCTATAGGACAGAAATTTGAGATGTCTGAATTATTACCGCCTTTATGTAAGGGTATGATATAAGCTTTCTTCCAAATGGATGGTACACAGGCTTCTTGGATAGATCTATTTATGAGAATGCTTATGGGTAGCTGATGGATTTGGCAAACATTTGAAGGTATTCTGGGGGTTAAACTGTCTGGGGCAGTGCTACCGGGTTTCAGTTTTAGCAGGAGTTTAGAAATAGTGGAAGTGGGAACCTGAGAGAAGGAGAAAGACTTGTGGGAAGACTTTTCTGGGGTATGGTTTGCAGAAGTGGGGTTGCTGTTGTGAGTAGCTGTAGGAAAGGTGGAAGCAAGTTTGAATACCGTGTCTATGAATTAGGAGTTGAAAAGGGTAGCTAGTTCAGCAAGGGGTTTGTCATGGTTTGGGCAAGGATTGCTTTTGGTGCCAGGGTTTAATAGAGTGGAGACTGAATTCCAAAACTGTTTTGGGTTATAGTTGTGTTTGTTTTGGAGATGGAAGAAGTACTGTTTTTTCTCATTAATAACTAAATGCTTTACTTGATTGCAGAGTTGTTTAAAAAGCTGGAGATCGATGGGGTTTTTATTATTATGCTGTTTTTTCTATGCTCAGTCTCTGGTATTCAAAAGTTTTTTTGTCTCTCTAGAAAGCCAGATTGCGTGATTTGCTTTGATTCTCTTATTCCGGGGGGGGGGGGGGGGGGCATTCTATTGAGTATACTGAGGAAAGTTGAACTGAAAAATTCAACTGCTTCATCTAGAGGCACATACTTTAGAATACTCCAATTGATTTTGCTTAATGTTTCATTGAAGCTTAGGGGGTTAAAGTTAGTTAGCCGTCTAGAGGGTCTGTACTGGTGCTCATGTAAGGTTGAGGAGATGGTACGTGTTATTCAGGCGGGCAGATGGTCACTGATATTACAGGGTAGAGTTCCTGCAGATGTAATTTTGTTGGGATCGGACACTAAGACCCAGTCAAGTAAGGTGCCTTTGTTAGTGCTATTGCTAGGCCTGGTTATGGTAGTAATGAGCTGAGTGAAGTTATAGAGGTTGATGGAAGCATATGGAGAAGGATTTGTATAGTCTAGCCAATTTATGTTGACATCCCCTAGGATTATAGTTTCACTGTGGATATAATTTGAGGTCCAGGCTAATATTTCTTCTACGGCAAACATTGTTGCTGGGTGGGATGTAAATGGCTATCAGGCACAGACTTTTGAAATCATTTAGTTTTAGATGTGCAATGATGAGTTCAGCTGCAGAGAATTGGGGAATGGAGTTTGGGTAAGGCATGATGGTGAGAGAGTTAGCATAAATAAGAGCAACACCTCCCCCTTTCTTGTGGGGTCTATCAGACCTTAGGCAGGAGAAACCTGGAGGGAGGAACTATGTGTCTTTTACATATGGTTTTAGCCATGTCTCGGTTATGGCAATTGTGTTGGGTCTGGAATGTGCTATCCAGGCATGGAATTTTGTTTCTGATACTTTGTATATTAATGGTAGTGAACTTTAGAGATTTATGAGGTTTGGGAGGGGGGAAGGTAGTTGGAGTAGGTCCTGGGTTGGGGTGGATATATCCACATTTGGGGAGTGTGGATGTACTGTTTGAGTGGTGTTGTTGAAGCAGTTTATACTTAAGAGTTAAACGGAGTTATGAAGAGTGTTGTTTGTAGAGTTAGCTGTGTATGTGATAGGATTGTATGTTTGAAGAATAATAATGTGTTAATAGAATAAAGACTAAGAGATATTGTGGAATAGAAATTGTGTTTAGGAAGCTGGATACCTGTACAAGAGGTGGGTTTTGGTAATGTATGAGTAGGATGTAATGGTGTAAGGTGTAGAAGTAGTATGAGACATAGTGAGAAAAAAAGAAGTGGCAATACAGTTAAGTGTATTAGTGACATTGGTGAATGTTTGGTGAATATAGAAGTACCAGAATAGGATGTGGAGAGAAAGGGTTGGGAGTGATGAGTTGAAGCTGGTTGTACTACAGTTGAAAAAGGTGTTTGTTAACTGAGGGTAGGTGGGACGGGTTAACAGAGTGAGGCTTATGTTGACTGAATGAGTGTGGGATGAGCTTAGAGTGGAGGGTATGTTGATTGGTTGCTTGAAACTGGGTTGGGTATGGCTAAGTATATAAGTAATTGATATGGGGTGGGTGGGAATGGGGGTAGGGTATGGGAGCGAAGTGAGCCTGAGCGAAGCAAGGCAGAATGGAGCAGGAAGGCCCGCCTCGACTTGCAAGATGGGACAAGAGAAACGATCAGTAAGGTAGGTTGAAGTAGGGATGATAGCTTGGAGTGCAGAAGGGAGAAAAAGGGGAGGTAATGTTACTGACTAAAGCTGCTGTGAGTGCATTTAGTGGGGGGATGGTAGTGAAACCTGATCTACAGCCCTACCTAGAAGGTAAGAGCTGGGAAAAAAAGTATCAGGAGTCTAAGTAATGAAGGTAAGCAGCATTGTAGTTTAATGGCAGGGATAATGCCAGTTACTGTGTTCCAATATTTATTCACAGTGAATGGAAAAAATAACTTCTTTGAAGGGATTTGGGTGACTTTACAATAGACAGTAATACTGGAGAATTTAAATAACTGTAGAATACTGTTTTGCTTACAAGATGAGCTGCTAATATGGGCTAAGATTCAGCTGTTTAGTGGTGCTCTGCTGCCAGCTAGTGGCTGTCAATTTCAATGGCAGGGATCGGGAAAAGGAGGGGGAGACCTTGTAAGTGTGCACACTAAGCCAATATAATAACATTAAGTAAAAGCACTAAAAACTAGATGCAAAAATTAGTTAACATGGAATACACCTATATAAGAATATTGCAGAGAGTAAAAGTCCCAGTAGTGAGTCCCTTTGCCTTCAGCTGTTTGCAGAATAATTCTCAGAAATTCTTCACTTGGGGGGGGGGCAGCCAAGAGTAAAGCAGACCTAGAGATAAGACTATTTCAGACAGTAAAACTCCCAGTAGTGACTCCTTTTGCCCTCAGTTGTTTGCAGGATAATTATCAGAAATTCTTCATTTGGTGGAGGGGGGGGGGCAGCCATGACTGAAGTAGACCTACAGCTGTATGAAAAAAAGAGACAAAAAAGAGATATAACAAAGCCTTGATTGCCAGGCACCCAGTATTACTGCTGCAGAGGTTAAAACAGCACTGTCCAAGGCCAAGAATACAGCTTCTATGAGACCTGACAATATCCCTGGCTGTGTTTTACATGAACTACAGAGTGAACTGGCACCTCACCTGTGTGCCCTGTTCAATCACAGCCTCACCTCATGCTGTGTCCCTACCAATGGCACACTACCACAGTTCATCCCTCTCCACAAAGGAGGAGCAACTACAGAACCTGGGAACTATCACCCCATTAGCCTGACAAGTCTGATGTGCAAAGCTATGGAACGCATCATCATGGACCTAATAAACAAGGATATAGGGAATCTTCAAATTCTGGATCCCACACAGTTTGGTTTTATGAAGGGTAGATCATGCCTGCTCAACCTGGTCGACTTCTTTGAGTCAGTCACCAGAGCTGTGGATGAAGACAAGGTGGTTCATACAGCCTACCTTGATCTGGCCAAGGCCTTTGATACCATTCCGCACTCAGGAATCATAGAAAAACTCACTAAGCTAGTCATCAACCCCTATATCACTAGGTGGGTTGCAAAGTGGCTCACAGATAGAACCTACAGTGTGAAAGCAGCTGACTCCAAGTCAGACTGCTAACCAGTCACGAGTGGAGTCCCACAGGGTTCAGTCCTGGGTCCTCTCCTGTTTGGTATCTACTTCTCTGAAGTCCAGGTCAACACAAAGTGACTCTGGCTGACAAAGTTCGCAGATGATTGCAAGTTGGGAGCTATTATCAACTCCCCAAGTGATGTCGACATCCTACAGAAAGGCCTCACTGAGACCAACAACTGGTGTCAGAACCATGGCCTTAAGCTCAATGCAAAAAATGTGTCAGCATCCCCTTTGGGAAAAACACGGTTCCCATGAATTACCACATCGACAGTAGTCCACTGAACACAGAAGGCGTTATAAAAGATCTGGGAACACAGGTTGACAGCAACTTCTCTTTTGACCACCACATTGCCACTATGGTCAGAAAGTCCTTCTATTTGGCATATCTCACTGCTAAGGGTTTTGCATCCAGGAAGAAAGAGGTCATTGTCTCCCTCTATTCTTCCCTCATTAGGCCAATCAACGAGTACAATGCCCCATTTGGCATGTACCTCATTAGACACCTGCAACAACTGGAGAGGCCGCAAAAGTACCTCACAGAGAGGATCCTTGGTCTTAAACACTTATTCTATATGGACAGACTCAAAAAACTCCAACTATTCTCCATCTCTTATCGCCTACTTAGAGGGGATCTCTGCTTGACTTACAAAGCCATGTCTGACCCAGCTCTGTTAGAAATGCAAAATCTAAAGAAATCCCAATCCCACCGCACCACATGCTACAGAGACCTCAACCTCATAATCAACAGAATATGCTGGCGGGACAGGCTCATAACTCAGAGACTGCCCATGCTATGGAGCAGACTTTCCATACATGTCAAACAAAGCACCTCACTGGCCCTCTTCAAGAAAAGTCTTGGATGGATGGAAAATAGCAAATTCACCCTGGGGATCACTCCAGTGGCTCTACTCGACAGAGGCATTGGGAACTATGGTCGGGTGGCATGATGTCAGGGTAGTCCTATGGGCTAGGCTTATAAAGGCTCCAGTGCCATTAGCCTAGTACACACCTATGGTCTTATGAGCCTATGAAACATGTTCTAAGGATGATCATCAGACATGTTTTACTACAATGTTTGGTACTAATTCTAGACAGTTCTGCCAGCTGATTAATAAACAATGGGATATTCTTTTGACAGATAAGAATTTAAGTCAAATGTTACCACTACAATGTCAATTTACATATAGAAAAGGAAAAAGTATAAAAAAAATGTTGAATCATTTTAAGAAGTCTGTGCCTAGTCGTAACAAAGTACAACAGTCTATGGAAGGAATACCTTTAACTAGATGTTTCACATGTGGACACTGCTCTGCTTGCCAACATGTTATGAATATTAAACGATTTTCTTCTGCTAACACATCTATTGTATTTGATATTAAGTGTTTTGTCAACTGTATTTCAGAATGGGTGATTTATTCGGTTGAATGTCAGTGTTCTGCTTTTTATGTAGGATAAACTACTAAAGAGTAGTATTTCTGAACATTTCAGTGACATTCGTTGTCATAGAATTTCTAATGATTTATACAGGCATGTTCTGCAACATCCTACTGCTAACTTCAGATTTACAGTCATTGATTGTATTATGGTTAGAGGAAGTGAACTAGGTTGTCATAATATATTGAACAACAAAGAAAAGTTTTGGATAATTAAACTAGGAGCTTTATTCCCTCCAGGTTTAAATGACGTGTTATAATTGTGAAAGGTGGGGAGAGGGGGTATGTCTTGTTTGGTGTATTTAAGTGTTACTGTGTAGGGTATTTTCATTTCTGTGTGTGTTTACACTGAAGAAGGTTTTTGCCAAAACCGGTTTGCAATATTTTGGAGCATTTTTCTATTTATTACTAGTACAATAAACAGTTCTTAGTGGTTCACCTTAATTGTGTTGGCTGGATGTGTTTTTTTTGACATTTTATTATTACAACCACGTCATCATAATTACTGTGTATGGGGTCTATATATAGATGAAAGTGTCTGACTCTGCCATCATTTGCTCAAGTTAAACAGTCATTATTCATGCTCTGCAGCACTAGTGTGCATTCATGTGAAAAAAAATGGAATAATTTACTGTGAGGGCTATTTGTATGAAACAATAATGAAACTCATCACTATTCCCATTTTACTGCACTCTTTTCCTCCCCTTACTTTCATCGTGAATGTCATCCTACATTGTACTCGTAAAACAAGGACTCACAAAACCAGAGATGCAATAATTACACTTTTAATATAAAAAGCTTTCAGGGACAAATCCCTTCATCAGTGTTTAATAAAAACAATTAACTTAACCAATTTTTATACCAAGACACATGACACAGTAGACCAATTATAAGATATATACAATTAAAACATTTAAAAAAAAACGAATTAACTACTCAAAAATAAAACAGTAGTAAATGTTTCAATGAGATTTAGAGTTCAGACTTGAATAACCTACAAAGCGTTCAAATCATTATTCAAGCTCCACCGCTTAAATACACTGATGTGCATATCTTTGGAGCTTGAAGCGAGTAAACATTTTCATTTAATAACCAATCCGATGCAAGAGGTCTCCATTCACCACAAAACTTATTTAGCCAAATACAAAACTTATTTTTTAATATGAAGAATTTTCAATCCATTACTCTGGTTCTCACCCCTTAGATACACTAATGTTCATATACAATTATACATATTCTTACAACAGAATTCATAATACACAAAAAATGAAGTTGTGTACTTAACATAACGTTCCATCTGAGTTGTTGATTTTAATTTGTCTTCAACCTGAGGGACCTGGATCCAGCACAGATCCGACTCGGTTGCATACTTCAGCTTCGGATCCAAGTCCCAAGCTCCTCCCCTACCCATAATGCCCCTGTCGCCCTCCTCCCTTCAAATTGAGTTTGTTGCAGAACAGCAGCACCCCAACCTAAAACAATACATCTATAAAACTGGCATGACCCACAAACAGCCTAACAAGGGGAAAAAAATAAGACAGAATAGAGGGGCTAAGACTTTTCCATCCGGACCACTATGCAGCCCACACAAAGCAGGGGGAAAGGAGGGAGGGACAGTTGAAGACAAATGAAAATCAACAACACAGATTGAATGTTATGGTAAGTACATAACTTCTTTATCTGAAGTGGTTTTTATTTGATCTTCAACCTGAGGGACAGAGTACACAGCTATCAATAAACCCTGGGAGGTCCTCATGGAGGGATGTTTTGGAGCACGGCTTAACCAAAGGATGCCCTCTCCCTGGAAAGAAGATCCAATTTACAATGGGAAATAAATGTGTGCGGAGATGCCCAGGTAGATGCAGAGCAGATGTCATCTAGACAGACCCTGGACAAAAAAGCGGCAGAACTAGCAAATGTGCCCAGAAATGCCCTGGAGGAAATAACCCTTTGGCTCAATAGATTTAGAAATCCATCAAACAATAGTAACTTTAGAAGCTGGCTTACCAAAGAAAGGTTTAGAAAATGAAACAAAAAGTTGTTTAGACGTACAAAAATATTTTGTTCTATGCAAATAGAACTGCAGTTGCCTGTGAACATCAAGCAAGTGTAACTTGTACTCCCTTATTCTGGAAATTTGGAAAGAAAACTGGCAAATTGATAACCTAGTTAATATTAAACTATGATGCCACCTTTGGTAGAAAAGATGGATTAGTCCACAGTTACACCCCATCTTTGTGGAATACCATATAAGGGGGTGTGACAGATAAGGCTTGGAACTCAGAAACCCTCTTGACTGAGATAATCACAACCAAAAAGGCCATCTTCCATGACAGAAACTGCAACTCAACTGTGGCCGCTGGTTCAAAAGGATGGGAAACCAGGGCTTGTAACATCAAGGTGAGATATCAAGGAGGCATTGGGTCCTTAACCAGAGGCCTGAGGAGGAAAGCACCTTTCAAAAAGGCCTTACGAAGCTTGTTAGAAGCAAAAGAAGCAAAATTCACATCTAAGTGAAAGTTAGAAATTGCTGCCAGTTGTACCTTAACTGCAGAGAAGCTAGCACCATGATTAAAAATATCCACCAAAAACTCCAAAATGGCCAGAACCAGTGCAGTGAAAGTATCCAGGTCATGCTTAAATGCCCAAATCGAGAAACGCTTCCATTTAGTCAAATAAACCTTCCTTGTAGAAGATTTGTGAGCCCCTACCAAGATTTTCTTGACAAAAGACAGCCCTGGAGTCCTCATTATCATGCGAACTGGAGCAGCTAAGCTGTGAGCTTCAGGCTGACTAGTCTGGATAAGGAATCTCGGAGGGATGTATGATTAGATCCAGAACCAGATCTATTGTCCAAGGTGGACACACTGCATGAGAACATAGAGAGGGGAAACAAACTTGGCGAGACCGGAAAGGGGCAATGAGGATCACTGAGCTCCCCAGCCATCAAGCTTTTTGAATGAACTTGGACATTAGAGGAAGCAGAGGGTAAGCATACAGTAGACCAGAGGGTCAAGCATGAACTAAAGCGTCTCTGGGGGCTCTTCCAGAAGGGCATTCACAGCAAAATACTAGCTGCACTTCATGTTGGAAGGCGAGAAGTGATCGCTGCAAGGCTGACCCCACTTTAGAAAGATCTGTTTCACTACTGAAGGATTCAGAGATCACTCATAAAGCATCAGAATAGACTTACTGAGCCTGTCCACTAATATGTTGGACCCTCCCCAGAATGTGTGTTGCCACCAGAAAACGGCAGGTGAAGATCACCTACTCCCACAACCTCAAGGCTTCACAACAAAGAGGATAAGATCTGCTACCCCCCAGTTTGTTGATGTACCAGACTACTGACATATTGTCTATCTGTATGGCAATAGTCCCAGGAGGAAGAAAGGTATGTAGAGCTTGCAAGGCTAGAAGCACTGCCTTCATCTCCAGAACACTGATATGCATATTGCTGTACAGAGAGGACCATGTGCCTTGGACCATCTTTCCCATGCAATGACCCCCCACCTGAGCAGGGAGGCATCCGTGGTCACCATGATCATGAGGGAGGGAAGAACAGACAACCCTGAAGAAGGACCTGGGATTGAAGCCACCAAAGAAGACAGTCCTTGCAAACAAGAGACAAATGAACAGGATGTGACAAGGGAAGGTCTAGCCAGGACCACTGAACGACTAAGGTTTATTGAACTCTCATATGAAGATGTGCAGTTGGAACGAGAGTGATCATGGCAGCTATGGACCCCAATGCCCAAAGAACTGAACCCATTGGGAGGAGTTTGGCTTGAAAAATGTAACTCACATGATATCAGAGTGATAGCAGTCTGTTTGGAGGTAGAAACACCCTGCCCTGGGTAGTATCTATCTGAGCCCCTAAGAAATTGAGCACCTGTACTGGTGTCAGTTAAGATTTTTTTATATTTATGGTTATTCCCAGGTATTGAGCAGTCTGAAGAAGATGATCCATGGCTTGAATCAGTCAATGCATGGAGAGAGAGGAAAAGAGCCAATCATCCAGGTAGGGGAAGACCTGAAACCCCTGCAGCCACAGATGAGCTGCCACTACTGCCATCACTTTAGTGAACACCCAGGGGGCAGTGGTGAGCCCAAAAGGGAGCACTCTGAAATGAAAATGACTGTCTCCCAGACGGAAGCAGAGGAACCTCCGAGAGCACCTGTTCATCTTGATATGATAATACGGGTCTTGGGAGGTCCACTGAGCACATCCAGTTATTTATCTGCAGGAAGGGCAGGATGGATTGAAGGGTCACCATCTGGAATTTCATCTTGGCAATCAACAGGTTCAGGGTGGAAAGATCCAGAATGGGTCTTAAGTCCCCGTTTTCTTTGGCATTAAAAACAACCTGGAATAAATGCCCGATTAAGACTGGTCTGGGGGTCGGGCTGGATGACTCATTTTTCAAGCAGCCTGGAAATATATATGGCTGCCTGCTTCCGATGTGCAGGTGGAACATCCAGGGAGTGTTTGGGAGGGACTTGGGGATGAAGAAAGGGGACAGAGTATCCTCTGGATATTATCTGCAAAACCCAACGATTGTCGGTGATGGACTCCCAAGCTGTTGGGTGCAGAGACAGGTGCCCCCTGACTGCTTCCACAGACGAGCAGTCAGGCAACCCTTCACGGCTGATGCGAGGGTCTGTCCAGGAAGAGATCCCGTGACCCTTGGTTCCCCAGGCCCCTGTTGTATCCCCCTCTTCCTCTGGGGTAAGGCAAATACTGGGCATCCTGGAAGAGCTTTGAGATTACTGGAGCTATATCTTCTTTATCCCATGCTGATTCCTACAGAAGGATCATTGCAGGGTGGAGAAGTGGATCCCAACAGCAGACAAAATCATCCCATCCTTCTCGTTCTGGACTAAGGTATCCTGAACTGTTTTGCCAAACAGGGTGGAACCATCTTAAGGGGCGTTTGTGAATGACACCTTGAAGGACTCTGAGAAAGCACATAGCAGGAGCCAAGTGTGATGCCCAATGGATACGCCTGTCCCGGCAGCCCTAGAGGCACCTTCCACAGCATGTGGATAGGAGCCTCATGGAAGTATTTGAGATACATGTAAGGGTGGCCATATGGGAAGAGAACACTTTTCGCTCCTCTGCTGACATGGACCCTGGGGCAGACTCAGCAACTTCTTTGAACAGGTCCCTCTGCAGTCTGATGACGTGAGCCAAGTAGTTTAGTGCACATAAGGCAAACATGACTGAACTGTAAGTCCGCTTCCCGAAACAGTCCATGGCCTGAGAGTCCCTGTCTGGAGGATGGACTGTGGAGCTCTCCTGTGCAAGCTCTTTCTTGATAGCTGCCACAACCACCATGGCATCGATTGGGGATCCCTTTGACCAATGCTGCATATCTCAGGGAGCATTAAGTACTTTGCCAGGGTGGTTGGGTATAGGTTCAACCTTATAAGGTTCCTTCCATGCCCTAGATGATATCAGATCCACAAGGGGATCCAGTGGTGGGGACACCCAGGAGGTAGAGGATCCTGTACCAAACACCTCCAGGAATACCGTCTCATCTGGGTTGGGCTTTTGGGTAGACCACCCACCACACTGAAGCAGGATCTCCATGATGTCTCCAAAGGAGACATCCTCTGAGGGTGATTGAGGGGAACCCTCTCCCTCCTCCAAATCGGTATCTTCCATGACAGGACTCGGTGCTTCCTCTTGCATGTGTGCTTCTAAGGGGGCTGCTCAGGGGGAAATTCTGGGGTGGACTCAGAAGCCTCTGGAAGTTCCCGGGGGGGGGGGACCTCCTGGGGCAAAGTGGTAACCGGCTGTCTGAGGATGAAAGTGTCAGAAGTCATGAAGGGGCCGAGAGGTCCCTCTCCATCACATCAAAGGCAGAAGGTGAATGAATCTCTTAAGCTGGGATGGCCAAAGCCGGATCCACCACTGCCTGCGCTGAGGAACAAGCCAGAGCTGAGCCTCCCGTCACCAAAACTCTAAGAAGAAGAGATTCTGAAGGCCTTGAAGTCCATACTATCCCCTCGGATCTGACACCGAGGCTTCGGCTCCGAGAGATGGTTGGCCCCCGAAAACATCGGGGCCAAACCACTCAGGGCAACGATCAGCGTCAAGGTACTTGGAACCATCAGCACCAACCCCTCAATACCGGAGGACTGACAACTGAATCTGGGCCCAGATGAATTTCCACATCATCCTGTCCACCTCAGCTTCAGACAGGCTCCAAGAGAGCAGAATGGAAGATGCCACCAACCCAGGCCTGGAGTGACATCAGGGAGGGGCTGAGTAGTGAGCTCGAGCCCAGGTAACCTCCGGCAAGAAGCAAGGCGACTGGAGCCAATGAGAGCCTGGGCTTGGATCCGAGCGGGTCTTGGCTGGGAGCTTGACCAAGGAAGAGCAGTCGAGGACTGCTTTCTCGGCCGGTCCTGCTCCTTATGGCGATGCGTCTCCCCAACTCCGGCCTTCTTGGTGAGAGGGTGATTCCCAGAGGCTGGGGCAGAGGAAGTTAAAATGGAGGCCTCTGAAAAAGGAAGGGGGAGGTCGCCTTTCAGAATTAGCTTATTCTTCCTGTCGATCAATGCATGGGGGTTGAAGCCTGTGCAGATCAAACAGAAGGTATCTAGGTGGGGCACACCCAAGCATAACATGCACAAAGTGTGGCCATCTGAAGGGGGCAGTTCATGGCCACACACTGTGCATTTCCTGAAGCCCGGCTTTGGCATCTCTGCCATGGCTAATAGGAAAAAGATGCGCACACATACATGCTCACTAACTAGAAGGAAGAGAGAGGAAGCAAAGGAGCTTTTTTTTTTTTTTTTTAGGCACAGAACCGATGCCTCAGCGCAAAGAAAGGGCAGGGAAAAAAATGGTTAAAAGAGAGTAGGAAAGAGATGAAAGAACCACAAAATTATCACTTATCCATGTGGCCAAGTCAGATCCGTGCAGAAGCTGGGTCCCTCAGGTTGAAGATCAAATGAAAACAACAATTTCAGATCATGTAATTCAAACTTCATTCTTAGGTTCATAGGATGATAGTAGGCTATTGGCCCGGAGGCCCTTATAAGTCTAGCCAAGAATTTCACCCATGTTCTCACAAAGTCAGTACCTGTTTCCCCTGTCCAGCAGGGATAAAGGTTGGATCCAAGTGGGACCCCAAACCTTCTAAAAGCATATATTATTAATCATCATATGTTCTTCAGATATCTGAAAAACTTCATTGCTAGATACCAATGGCATACAGAGTTACAGCTCTAACAGCCAATCAAGTGTAAGAAATCTCGTCTCATGACTGTTTCACCAGGTATGTTACCCAGTTCAATACAAGAACCAACAGTGTAATTACTATCACTACAAATAACTGGAGCATGTTACAAACCCTACGAGACTTAAAACAATATGTTGGGAATACACCGCACTTTTTGTAGAAAGGGTAGTTCTATATTTAAGACAACTACCTTACTAACTTCCCTGAAAACCTATTGGAGTCATGCACAGAAATAATCCCCACATCAGTATTGGACATAAGTGCCTGTCTTTGGTGGTGTGTGTGTGAAAGAAGATGAACATTTGCACTCTGGTGCTGTGAGTAGCTTAGCAATCTCAGAGTGCATGGTTCTCAGACTGAGTCTTGGTTGTGATTCCTACTATGTGCCATATGCATATATTTCGCCATCTCTGTGTGACAAGTGCTGGATGCCCCCACTAGACCATAAGCTATAAGAAATATGCCTGTGGTTATAAGTGCTTTTATTTTCATACAATACAACACTAGAAAGGTACACAGAAGGCAACTATCTTTCTTCTTTTTTTTTTTTTTTTGTGTGTGTGTGGGGGGGGGGAGTAGGTACTCTTCCCAAACTGGGTTTATATATCCTTGCCAGCATTTGTCTTCTCACTGTATTGGAAACTATTCTTTTGTCAGCTTTACACATCATACTTTGGACAAAACTTATTTTCTTGAAAAAAAGAATAAGACTCACTTTATTTCCTTCTGCATGATATTTGTTCAGGCTGACTTGGATAAAAAGGCTGGAAAAAAGTTCTAAGATGCATCTCAGAGCATCCATAACTTTACAACTTCACAGCATCCTACAAGCCCCTAGACCCCTAGCTTAATTCATGTATTTCCTCCACATTTACTACAGTGCAGTCTTGGCCAGTTGGGATATGTTAAAAAGAGAAAGCTAAAGGATGGGGGAAAAACAGTGGGGAGGCAGTATGCAATGGGAGGGCTGTTAATCACAGTAAGAAATCTGGTGTGTGTGTATGTGTGTTTATATGTATATATGCACACACACATGCACGCACACACACAATAAAATGGCTGAAATGAGTGGCTACTGAGCCAGTCTGTGGATGAAAGTGACTGCCACCATTTGTTGTTGGATCACAGTTAACTGGTTATTGGTTACTCTAATATAGCTGCCACCCCATTCCAGTTACCACACTCATTCAGTTGCTTCTTGCAGCCCCCTCCATGCTTTAAAAACATCAGTTGGCAATGGTAATACTGAAGGGTAGTGGTGATGCTCAGATAATAGACGCTAGCAGAAATAGAACTAGAACTGTAGTCGTCAGCCACTAATGAGTTTAGATGCTCAAGTCTGTTATTCAGTGAATGCAACTAGTAATAGAACATAAAGCAAGCATCCTCATTCCATGGTGCAAAGGGATGAAACCCTGACTGCAACTAGGATGACTAGGATTCTATTAGCATTCCTGGCACTTTAGAAACCAGGCAGGAAGTAAAGGACTGAAAGGGTGTGGATTGCTCTCCTCACAAGAGGGATGGGTAAGGTTCGCACACACACGAAGACACACAGGGCAGTGCAAACTCCCTGATGGAGACCAGAGGGATAACTGGTCTTGCTGTTGGAGGTGTGGCTACCAGACGGCAGGGGAAGGGACATCTACTGTGAAAAGGCCATTGCACGCCGCCTCTCCAACCCCTTGCTGAGTGCATGTGAGATTAGGGAAAGGGTGAAAACCAGAAAAGCTTTGAACTACCTTCAATGGTTGTCTTAATGATAGCCCCTTTTCAGCAGTCACTCCCCCGGAAAGTGAAGGGAATGGCTGGGCTAACTAACAATAAGATGGTCTGATGATAGACAGTCAGCACACTGCATGGGCAAAAACTAGCAAAAAAAAAAAATTTGAAGCAGAAGAATGTGAGGTGAGACAGGGAGGCCCTTGCAGCAGTTAATGCTCAAGAGTTGTGTATTGGCTTCCAAAGCTCTTAAGGTGGTGCTGAGGTTTAACAGGTGGTGGCGTTGTGAAACCACACAGCCACTGAAGAAATGGCACTCTACCTTTTCAGCTCCTTAGATTTTAGCACATATACTAACTAGGCTGTCATAAGTTAGAAAAAAATACCTTCAATATTACGGATATCCTTAAGGTCACTTACTGAACTAAAGCATACCAAATATTAACTCAGCTTCCAATAGCTCTGCATCGATCCTACCCTGTTGCTTAAAACATTATGACAGCAGCATATTTACTAGCCAAGTAAATTGAATAATCACATGTACAGTTACTATCAACAATGTACAACACTGGAACCAGTGTAAGTGCTGACCTATAAGAGCAGAGATGTAATTTCCCATCTGAGTGCTGCTTAGTAGCTAACATTTTTTTCTTCACCCAACTTTTGAGTGAGTACAGCTGTGAACAGAAAGTTGCTAGTAACAGCTTTTTTTTTTTTTTACTGTCCTTTTAAATATGCAGTTTGGCCTTACTTTATTTAGACACATAAGAAGAGAGACAGGTACATAAATATAAATAGGCACATAGGTAAACTAGATAAATAAATATACAATTATCTATTAGCTACTTACATTTGTTAATAGAAAAAGTCAACCTGGGAGATCCCATTTTCAGTGGAATCCTGAAGAAACAATCCCAAGGCAATAAATCGACAGCAACAAGTTACAAAAGACATTACATAGATGAACAGTACACAACAGATAGTTTAGGTAACGTACACAGCATAGTCTCAAACACAGTAACATTAAAAAATTGAAATATACACTTGTACTCAAATCTGTATGTTATAAAAAAGGACATTTTTAAAACAATTCATGAACATTGATCCACATTATCAGCAAGTGCAATAAGTGAAAATGATTCATTATACCTTAAGTCTGGTTAAAGGTTGACCTGCTGCACAGAAGGAATGCTATAGGCAGGTGGCTTAGTAAGGGAGTAACACTCAGTATGATGCCACAACTGCATACCTTACTGCAGAAGGGAACGTATTCCAAATTTTACCAGTGGAGGTGTAAATCACCAACTCACCATATTTAATGAATGACAAAAGAATATGGACCAGTTGGTGAGTGGATTGTCTTAACAATGGGTGGGGAGACTGTATAGCTAATAATTTTAGATGCAGACTGGCAGTTTGGGTGGTAAAGCAGCTTGTTTGGCAGCACAGTTGTGTAGAAGTGATGAAGTAGCCAAGATGATGCAACCAGAGAGAACCTGTATGTGTACCTAACAGAAGAGTGAAGTAGGGGGTAAAATGCAACAAGTCCACCTTTACAAACAATATTAAAGAGAAAAAAAAACAAGCAAAATAGGTCTTCCAAAAAGATCATATTGTGTTTTTGCTACTTGGATACCATTCACCATCTAAAAATATCTGCCAAATGGCACTGCAGCAAATTGCACTACAGCTATATCATTTTGACAGGTATGAAGAAAAAATAAATTGCTCCAACATTTTCCAGTAATGCCAGACTACCCTGCTTCTCCAAGATGATTGGAATGCTGCATAAGGTATTACCATAGTGGGAGTGAGGGGAGTAGGTATGGCAAAGCAGAGGGCAGTTTTCAGGAAAATGTGTTTTAGTGAAATCATTCCAGGGACTTCATCTTGCTCAGTCCTTTTGCTCATGAGTTAAATGTTCAAACGTTTCAGATGAAGTCACACAAAAACAAGTACAAGTGACATACAACCATGAGAATTACCTTCATTTTAGAACAAAGGCAACTAATTATTGATTTGATCATGTACGAATAGTGCATGTCTACCAAATGTTTCCTTTTTAATTTGAAAGGAAGCCCCAAGTAGTATAATCAAAGTTGCCAAGAGGTCCCCCAGTGCAGTTAGCTACATAACATCTAATGTTACAGAAGGCTGATTCTGAGGGCCAGCATACAACTGCACAGTAGAGAGTCAATTATCTGAATGTCGATTATCCAAAACGTCAATTATCTGAACGCAGCCTTCCAAAGTTTTCAGGTAGAAAAAATCATAAAGTCTGAATATGTACATGTTATACATATTCGCTTGTGTGTGTTTTTTGAGCTTGTAGCCCATGTGTGAAAAATATTCTTTACAGTCCACTAGAATCACTGAATGGATGAAAAGTGTATTCCCTGTGTGCAGAAAAAAATACGATTTTAGAATTTATTTTATCCAGTTCAATCCATGTTTCATTATCCGAACTACTCTAGGTCCTAATTAGTTCATAATGTCGACTCTCTACTATATAGTCTTGTACAAAATCCATAACAGCCTGGTAAAATGACTTGAGAATTTCTTAACTGTTGTCAACAGGAGGTGGCTGACTTATTACACAGATTCAAATCAGCTCCCTTTACCCAGTAATGTAATACTAGCAGGCATTCAGTAGCTCTAAATGTATCGACACTGCAGTCATATTCTCAGCTTGTTTACTTGTGACAAGGACAACCTTAACTGCCTAACTTGTCATATGAGAAATCATGCTGTGATAAAGCTTTGAAATCCTTTCTCCTCAGCATTCCACAGCCTTTCTTTGATGAGATGTAAATAGAAGTAAATGAAGGCAGTAGCAGCAAGTGTCAAGACTCAAAATGTTAATGCTTTTTTCAGTCACAGTTTTACATACACTATGACAATCATAATAAAAGCCTTTTCACAGTAATCATATCTTGGAAGAGGAATAAAGATGGAGAGCAGTGATCCAGCCATTTCCCCTCCTCAGGCAGCTGTCTAAAGTAAACAAAACTTCCTAGCTCCTTAAATACAGCTTTAATGCCGAAAGAATTAGTTTTATTTAACTAGGTAGACAAAGCCATTTTGCTCGGTGTGATTTGTCAGTCTCTTAACCAGAAATTTTATTCTGGCTTGAAAAAAAATCTTTATGGCTATTTTCACTTGCTCAAAACAGTTTTGAAACAAACGTTCTTTCAGAAAGAGCCATACTGAAGTTTTGTATTGCAAAATCTAATATGAAAAAACACCACCTCCAAGCCAAACAATGTTTAACTTGTCCTGAGCTGGTAATTTGAATATGATCAAATAACTTTAAAATGAAACTGATTTTCTCCAATAAATCTTCACAAAAAAATAAAAATAAAAATATTCTCTAGGTTGTTCTAAAAATCTTCATTTACTTATACATACATACATCTGTTAACTGGGCAGGTGCACTACGCTGAAGACACTTCATACACAACCTACTCAAAAAAGCAAATTCATAAACCGTTATCTATAGTTTAAGGTATGATATTGTACCGAGCCACAACATAGGTAATGTCTTCATCCTGCCAGAGGGGCATCCAGGTTTCTATCGTTTGTTTAGCAGTGAATGCAAATTACTTACTGCGATGCTGATGTGTAATTGAATGTTAGAAACAAATACATTTCCTTAGCTAGGGTTAACTGATGTGTCTGAAAAATGAACTTGTCAGGTACAGGCACTCCCAATAATCTAATAGAAGCTTCTTAGAGCTTTGTTCCAAAATGCGTACAGCTTAGGACATTTAACAAGGATAAGAATCCATGAATCAGGTGCAGAGTCAGAACATCCCCAGCATTTTTAAGGATCTCAGGAGAATATCTTACACACCCAGGGGTAAAGAAAGAATAGAGTGGAAACCTTCAAGCAGAGAGTTTCATGACTGAGGAAGACGCGAAATACACCAGAGCCATCAGTAGAACTTAAACCAGTAGATTAATATAATAGACTATAAATTAGTTAGTATAAAACAAGTTATTTTTATGTCTTGTAGCAAAATCTGGTCGCATATTTGTTTATATAACAGTATAGTGGAATAGCTGCACTTACAAACCTTTGCATTTAATAATGAGTTATAGCCAGACACCTATTTTACATAGAAAATACTGCTTACTGGAAGGCACTTTGTGGAATTAAATTCCTCAGGCATGTAAAACTGTATAGGCCTTGGCACAGGCTTCATTCCCTACTGTCTGCTCTTTTTCCATACGTGGGCACATACTACCACAATTTATGGGCTGCAGCAGTCCATCTATTTTCCAACCCTTTTTTCCTGTAGAGTAGTGATGACAGCAAATTGAGTGCAGTAGACCAAGACCTCTCTCTCTCTCCCTGTCTTCCAGGCAATCTGGAAGATACAAAATCTTCAAACATGTCCTGGTCTGCCCCCAATCCTCACTACACTGACCTGTTCCTGATACACCTCCCAAGGGAGACACCCAAATGGCATCCCCACAAGCTGTCTAACCTCAACACTGGGGGGCAAGTGGCTGTATTTTGAGATCCTCCTGGATTGTTGAGCTTCTCATTCTATCAAACAGAATAAAACTATCTGTACTGCAAAGAATCCTTATTACTGCAGCTTGTATCCATAATCTCATCCTCTTGGTCACTACCCAAAGCTTATGAGAAGAGATAAGGATGTGGGCACAGGCTGACTTATAAACTGAATGCGTCATCTTATGACTCGGTTCTTGCTTCACTACCTCAGTGGTACATACCCTTGCAGTACTGTATTCACTGCTTTAAAAGTGTTTGTAAGGGAGGAGCAAAGATTTAGATGAAGTAAATGGCCTAAAAGACTATCTAATTGTTCTTGAGTTAGCAGTAGTGTAGGAATAAACTTTGACTTTCTGCAGTGAGATGCGGGAGCACAAACCAGCATGTTTTGTTGAGACAAATTTGCAATATGTGTGTGCATCAGATGTGTTAAGTGGAAATTAGTACATACGATAATTAGGGTGGAATTCATCTGTGACTGTTTAGACTTTGTGATGAGCTGAAGCTGGACAGAATAAAGGGTTTTTAGCAGGACTGCGGTGGTGGTGCTGCAGTAGCATTGTCGCCTCACAGTTAGACGTTGCACGTTCGATTCTCAGTTAGAGCATCTTCTGTGTGTCGACATGCGTGAATGGGCTTTCCTTCGTTGAAGGTTGTGCGCCAGGCCCGGCAAGCCAGCACGTAAAAATCTACTGCCAATCATTAGCGGACTGGAGTTCCGCTGTGGCGACCCCTAACCGGGAAAAGCCGAAAGACAGCTGTGCCTGAAGTTTGTATACTCCTTTGTCTGTATACATGCTGACAGAAAAGGTGGGGTTAAGCAAACACCCAAGTTATTTATAATGATAAGACTTGGTTAATGCTACTGGAGGAGCAACGTCAACCCACCACTTATACCTGTACTTGTTTAAAAAATATGCGAAAGGGATATTAGGTGTCTGTTGAATAACAAAAATGGGAAAGTTTATAGGAACATCATGAAAGCTAAAAGTACCATCCTTAAACAACTCTGACAGGACGGCACTATTCATATTATGAAATCTGATAAATGTGTATGGGGAGGGGCTGTTTTTATGGATTCTGACAAATATGTTAACAGCATGAGCGAGAGACTTAAAAGTGATGACTTTTACAGACAAGTGTCCATGAATGAAATTAATGTGGCCTATAGTAAAACAGATTTGTGGCTAGATAATTTAAGACTAAAGGAAGTTATTTTGGATTCCCCATACCAAGTGTTACAAGTCAAAAATCCGAGAACACCTCATATATTTTAAACTCCAAAAACTCAAGAAAACCTGAATAATCTACCATTTAGATCTATAATTTCTGCAAGGGTAGCAAGACTGAGACACTAGTTGTGTTAGTGCATAGAAAATTAAAAGGTATTTTAGACCTTTTCCCCAACATCTTTTAGGTGCTCTTGGCACCTCCTAGATGTATTACATTCTACAAAGATTGGCTCTGAAAATGTGTTTGTTATAACTGATATATACAATCTGTATACAATTATCTCCCATGATATAGCTCTAACTTCGTTTAGGGTCTTACTTTATGAATCACAATTTCTGGAAGGAGCAGATTTTGATAAAATCAGTGACTGCATGGAAATAATCCTTGAAAATAACTTATTTTCCTTCACGGGTGCATCGGCCTTAACTTTTGCCAACCTCGTCCATTAGATATGAAAACATTAGGTATTTTTACCATCAGAAAAGGCTAGATTCATTAAAATACACATCAACTTCTTGGATGGCATTTTTATTGTGGTTTGGTACTTTGAATGAACAAATTAAAATCAGGGCATACTTTATTGTGTAGCTGGAACGGCTTAACAGAACCTTACTACATAAACAATATCAGGATGTAATATAAGTGAATGAATTCAGAGTATTAGAATCCTAGTCAAATTTTAAGTAAAATAAAACTAATCTGGCTATTAAAAAACAAAAAAATTCTCTCAATCAGCCTCCAAACCTCATTTTAGAGTTATACTATATACCTCCCAAAGCAAATATGCACCCCTTCCCTAGACAACAACATTCCCTATCTTCAGTCGATTCAGCTTTTTCTATTCTTATTACAAAACACTAAGTAGACAGTCAGAAACAGTAAAACCATTAATGATTTCCATTTCAGACTGAAAGCTATTCAGAAAAACAACTTCAAGTTCCTGTTTATGCAGTCAGTAACTAAATTTCTAAGTTTCTCCCACACCATTCTTTAGACAAATTAAATTCTGATAATTTGTTCTTCTGCTAACTCTCCTTAATTTGTATATGCATGCAACCATTTACCACATTAATACTGTAACCTTATTTATGAAATGGCTTTGTACATCAAAAAGTTGCTATTCTTTATTATGCAAACTCTGTCCTTTTTCAAACGGTGTGCAAATGTTTTGTTCACTACACTGTATTCAGACATTTATTTATAGTCATGTGCGCAATGCTAAACAACTTTTGTGAAATGCCTTATGTTTAACTTTCTGTAAACTTTACTTCTCCTATGGGCCTGTGCTGTGGGTGAAATGTTTCCTTTATGGGTCAAGTCCACCACCGTACTCAACCAACAATACATACCAAAGATAATTCCTCCTTGCCAGACTCACTGTTAAGTGTTATCCACAACAGACAGCTTCTCAAACTAATATATTTATATCCCCTCCTCCTTAGTATACAATAAACAGCACTACTTACCCTTATCGACTAATGTCACTTAATGTTTTAACTAATGAATCTGCTACCAAAAAGAGATACACCTCCCTTTCTCTTCAGATGTTAGATTTGTCTAACTTTACTTTTCTTAAACTAATTTTAGACTTTATTCCTAACTTAAATCTTCCAGAGAAGAGGTTCTGACTAACTGTTGACCTACCAAAAGGTTATCTACCTATCTTGAAGCAAATGTCTCAGAGAATATAAACCAAATTGTTGGATTTCCAAAGAAATACCAAGGACATACTTTTTGTAAACAATTATGGACCTCACCAACTTCCAAAAAAAAAAAAAATATTACCAATACATATAAGTTAATCACTAACTTTAGATATGAACATTCCCTTATTTACTCTGCTTATTGAATGAATCTTAATTTATCTATTTCAACAAATCCAATTAAAAAAATCTATTAACTTAAATCTAAACTATCCACATTAATTATTTTATCAACAATTCATGATCCATAATGCATATGTGACCCTAGCAAAATTATTTAAATGTCACTGGGATACACCACTAACCTAACTTTTCAATTTTATAACACCAGATTGCTACTGTAGTATTGCAAATATTCTTACCAACGATGATGCTCTCTACAAGTAAGGCTGGAAAAAATGATCAATGAAAAATCTACTTTCTCCTGGGAGTTTGCAATACTTCATATCTCACCAGCAAAATTATATGAGACACATCTATATTTTAATTACTTTTGTCTTAGTTAAACTGTACATCCCATACAACTGCATTGACAGGATTCAGCTCTCTTGGTTTAAAAAAAAAACACTTTAAAATATATCAGGGTTTATAAGTTGGTACTACATAACAAAACAAAGAATCTTCTTTCAATGATTATTGGAAAAGTTAAAGTGTCATTTTATCTCTATCTTCTCCTATATTTTAATTTAACTTGACTTGTCTGCATACAACACTTTTTCTGTGTAGCTGTAAATACCTTTTTCTTTATTTTTTATTTTGTATTTACCTTGTTGCCTTAGTGCTTCATTGTTTATATAAATACTTCATCTTGAAATAAAATATTTAAAACAAAAAAAAAAAAACTTCCTTCCTCTGCTATTTTTCTTCAAGACCCCACCTCCTTCTCAGCTCTTCACCATCCCTAGTAGAACAGGCTCTGTCTTTCCTAGAAGGGACTTACCAAGATAAGAATAACCAAAGTGAATAGCTTGGGACAACCATTTGCAAACAAGCACTAAATCAATGGATTTCAACTGCTGAAGTCATTTGTCCCGTCAGTGTAGTATCTGAGCAGTCTGTGGACACCCAGAGTGCAGAATTCTCCCCTTTATTTTTTCATTCAGGGAGGAATGCAAGGAGATGAACAGATTTATTTAAATTAAACTCTGAAACCACTTTTTGAATGAGAGAGGGATTAGTTCTTAATGATTCCCTATATTACCTTTCATAAAGATAGGGTGTCACCATAATAACTTGAAACTCAGATACTCTTTGCTGAGGTCACAGCAGTGAGCAAAGCTGTTTTTAAATCCGCTTTGTGAGCTGACTCAAAAGGATAAAGTGTAGGCTCTTGTACAAAATTAAAATCCCAAAGGCAAGATATCTGTTTTCTAGGTAAACAAATATGTAGTACTCCTTTCATGAAGTGTTCCACTTAAGATTAAGGAGACAGATCTTTGGGCAGATATGCAGAAATGGCCAAAAGGTGAACCTTACTTGAACAGCAAGAAAGGCCAGATTTTAGCAACTCACAAAAGTAGTGCAGAACCAAGAATTTTTGTACCATACAAGGATCCTGAGTCCTCTTAAGGCACCACCTAGAAAAATCTCTTCAATTTTGATATATTTATATATAATTTATATATATATATATATATATATATATATATATATATATATATATATATATATACATATATATATATATATATATATACACACACACACACACACACACACACATCTCTCTCTCATATATATATATATATATATATATATATATATATGATTTCCTAGTAGAAGGTTTTTTAGTTTCCTTTAATACCTACTGCATCTCCTCAGAACAAAAAAATATGCATAAAAGCTCTCAATCATCCAGACTGTGAGCGGAAGAACTTGAAAGCTGGGTGGATCACAGAACCCCCTGATCGGTTTAAGTTCATTCTGTAAGGAAGCATGTGGTAAACTCCTTTGTCCATTTTCAAAAGGAAGAATCACTTTTGCCTGGGCCAAATGGAAGTTACTGGTATTATCTTTGGAGAATCCTTCTGGATCTTAAAGAGGATTCTGGATATCAGACAAAAGGATGGAAAAGCACAGAAGAATATTCCAGTCCATGGGAAGGAAAAGGCAACTAAGGCCTTAATGCAGAGAGTCCGGGAGCAGAACTTCTTTAACTGTTTGTTGTGAATGGAGGCAAAGGGATCTACTGGAGTTCTGCACAGGTTGATAATCTCCTGGAAAACCATGGGATGCAACTTCCATTTGTGAGGTTTTATCCTAGTCATGTTCAGCTTGTCTGCCACAAAACTGTCCTCTGACAGAAAGCAAGTAGCTTGTAGTGATAGTCTTAGCTGCATGTTAAGTTACCAGGCTAGCATTTCTAATCTACAAATGGTATAAATCTGGTACCCCCCCCAGCTGTTTAAGTACCATATGACTGTGGTGGTGTCTCTGATGACTAACAGAGGTCCCAGAACAAATGTATGGTTCAGGGGTTTGACTCTCAAACCATTTGAGAGCATTTATCAATGCAATAATTTTCATGATGTTTATGCTCTAATCGTTTCAAAGACTTTGAATTATTTTTACCACTTTGGAAACAGCGCCTCATGCACAATCTGATGCATCCTTGATTACAGACTGAGTAGGGGGCTGGTGGGGGCAGACCTGCACTGAGGGATAACTGATTCACACACCAGTGAAGTTCCTTGACAAAATGCATCACTGGAATTTGAAAGAAGAAAGTGCTGGTGTTTAATCCTGACTGACATGGACAGCCACTGAATTTTTCTCATATGTAACCTGGATAAATGCATCATGAGATAAGTTCAGGCCATAAATTCTAATATCCTGAGGTAGTCCACTGCTGTTGGGAGCTTTTGAAGGGAAAACATCAGGAACTGTTCTTTGCAAAAGTCTACTTTGTCCTGAGGAAGGCAGGCCATCAGGAGGGATGTATTTAAGAGATGGCCTAAAAATACTATCCTGTGAAAAGTATTGAGAGATGATTTTTCTACATTTAGTTTAAATCCTAGGTTGTGAAAAAGATTCTTGACAAAGAGAAGAGATTCTGGATGACCTGGAAAACAGTCTGCAAAAATAACATAGTCATTTAAATAAGAAATGTGTATGCCCTGTAATTACTGGAGCTATATGCTTTATAAAACTTTCCAGAAATATGGACAACCCAAAGGATAAAGCAGACAATTTAACATGTGAACTGTATACAGAAACTTAAACACCTGTTTTCTGTGACTTGGAATGTGGTGGTAGGTCTAGAGTAACAAAAAAGCTCACAGAAGGGATGATAGGTAAAAGACTGCAGAGAGATTATTTTTGAATTTAGGAATCTTGGTGTGCAAATTTTGAAGTGAGAGGTCCAGCAAAGGTTCCCATTATCACTCCTTCTTGGGTATCAAAACCATCCTTGAATAAAATCCTTCTAGTTGTTCCACTGGAAAAAGTTCTTCTATTACGTGAGAAAGTATATGTTCATAACAAAAAAAAAGAGGGAGGGATGTTTGCTAAACAGGATGGGCTGGAACTCCTTGGAATGTGGAAAGGAGTTCCACTGCCATGTGTATCCTTTCTGGATTTTCCCTTGAACCCAAGAGTCTAAAGTAACCTGATGCCAAAGAGGGATATGAACAGACAACTTCTGAGAAAGAATTAGAGGGTTGCCAGAGTGGGAAAGGAACGGTGATTGATAGGGACCAGTCAGTCTACTTTTTTGGACTGCCATTGGGATTGAGAAGCTCCTCCTTTCTTTCTGAAACCTCTTTGACACTGATTTTCAAATATATACATGTCTTTTGTTAAGATTGTTTAAAGTACTTCCTATAATAGGGGCCTGGGTTACAAGTAAAATTCCTGTTGCATTCGAGGATAAAGAAATGAAAAATCTGTCTCCCAGCTCTATGACTTCATGTGTTGAAGTCTTCAGCGTCTGGTCATCGAAGTGTAAGGATAAGGATCTACTCCTGCTTCTAAGGGTTTTAGGGGTCAAGGATAGACAGACAGAACTGGACTTGATGTCATGTCATCCCCAAAGCAAAAAAGACAGGTCCATGTGGTGATGTTTATAAGGAAAGTACAGTTGTGTACACTTACCATAAATGTAGATGTTCGAGTGTATTCACTGTTGCAGTCATCACATTTTGGTTATCTGCTTGCAGTAGCCCTCAGTCGGCCTGATTATCAAAGTCTTGGGTCCTGCATCGGCTGCTGTCTCTTCTTCCATGATGTCAGTTAGTCAGGAGTATAAAGCATGCAGCTGACGCTATTACATCAGTGTTTCTTGCCCCAGATGTCAGGTGCCCCCTAATGGGAAGCAATTAAATATATATACACGGTTATACCTCCAACAAAAAAGCAAATACACCAAAAAGCTTTTAAGCATAGTAAAAAAGAATAGAGGTATAGCCAAAAGAAGTCAGGGGGCTGGAGGGAGGGTAACCAGGACAGTGAATACACTCGAACATCTACATTTATGGTAAGTGTACACAACTGTACTATGTTCTTCGTGTTTCACTGTTGCAGTTATCACATTTGGGTAGATTCCCAAAGCTAAAGATGGGAGGAGGAATTTAGATAGCATTAGGGCCAGCTATAAGGCCCTGCAAGACAGCAGTGGCAAAACCAGCTCTGGATTTAGAGAAAATTGGCAAATGGTAATGCTTAGTGAAAGCATGTACAGAACTCCAGGTAGCAGCTTCTAGGATGTCCCTGGTAGGGCCCTAACACCTCTGAGAAAGGCTGTAGAGGTAGATGCAGCCCTGGTTGAATGCGGTCTTATCCCCTGTGGGATAGGTTTTTCCATGGTGCTTATAGCAGAAATGAATGCAATGGCCTATCCATTTAGAAATGATTTGCTTTTAAGTGGCCTTCCCCTCTGCGCCTGCAGCAAATGCCACCAGCAGCTGTTCAGATTTCCTGAGAGGTTTAGTCCTGTCCAAGTAAAATCTAAGTTGTCTGTGCACATCTAAGGAGTGCAGTATCCGTTCCCCTTTGTTCTGTGGATTACAAAAGAAAGTTGGCAAATGAATGGACTGATTAAGAGCCACACTGGATACTACCTTGGGCATGAAGGAGGGATTGGTCCTGACGGACACTCTGTCCGCATGAAACATGTTGAAAGGTTCCACTGTCATAAGGTCATTGCATATTCAGACACCCTTCTTGCTGAAGTGATGGCTAAAAGGAAGGCTGTTTTCCAAGAAAGGAATTTCAACTCTGCATTTGTAGCTGGTTCAAAAGGAGATAGAGTAAGTTTTTCCAATATAAAGTTAAGGTCCCAGGCTGGAGTTGGGGCTCTCCTTGGTGGTCTTAAGTTTTTGGCCCCCTCTGAGGAACTGCTTGAGCGGTGCATGAGAGAAGAGGGTGGGTTCTGTGTTGTAATGAAATGAAATGGCTGAGGCATGAATTTTGATGGAGGAAAAGGAAAGGCCCTTGTGAAGCATCTCAGTTAAGTATTGAAGAATCTGAGGTAAACTGGGCACTGCTGTGCCCATCCCCTGAGTTTGGTTCCAGGAACAGAATCTTTTCCATTTTTCAGCATAAGATTTTCTAGTACTAGGCCTCCTTGCCTCCAGAATGACTTTCAACACTTGTTTACTGAGGGATGGTAACAGATAGATCAGGTAATTAGCCAGGCTGCCAGGTTCAGGGTTTGAAGCTGAGGGTGCAGAATCTGGCCCTTCTGCTGGGACAGCAGGGTAGGGGTCTGAGGCAGGTGCCATGGTGCCAGCAGTGACACACTGCGCAAGAGGGGGTACCACTGTTGGAGTGGCCAGTCTGGTGCAATCAGTATTGTCCTTGGTTTGTCCTGTTTGATCTTTAGTGGTACCTTGTAGTGGAGAGGCAGAGGAAGAAAGGCATAAACTGATAGATTTTTCCAGGTAAAGGACACTTTCCAAGCTTGTTTGTGGGGAGTCCTTGTGCAGAATTTGTCCAACTGGTAGTTCTGGGGGGAGGCAAACAGGTCCATCTCTGGGCTCCCCCATTTGTTTATCAACATGTTGAATGTCTTTGGTTCCATTTTCCACTTGTGTGGGTCCATGAGATTTCTGCTTAGACTGTCTGCCATTGTATTTACCTTTCCTGGCAGGAACTGAGCCTGTAGGTGCACTTGGTAGCTCAAGGCTGTGTTCCACAGAGCCATGGCTAGTCTGCAGAGAGGGTATGAGTGGGTTCCCCCCTGCTTGTTTATGTACCACACAACAGTGGTGTTGTTCGTCTTTACCATTTATTGTCTTGGAAGAATGTGGTCCTTGAAAGCTGTCCGAGCATTCTGTACAGCTAACATTTCTTTATGATTGACATGCAGGTGCATTTGACTTGGGTTCCATTTGCCCTGAATGCACTTCCCTGCCAAGTGAGCCCCCCCCCCCCCATGCATAGTCTAATGCGTCTGTTGTTAGGGTTTGGATGGCAGGGGTTAGAGTGAATGGCAGTCCCTTGTTTTGGTGGCAGGCCTCTGCCCACTAAAGGAACTCTAACTGTAGATAAGGTATGATAGGAATCATTGCTTCTAGATCCTGAGAATGTTGACACCATAGGCTTTTTAGATACCATTGTAGTTTCCTCATATGCAGTCTTGCATATGGAATTAGAAGAATGCAGGAGGCCATGAACCCCAAGGCTTGCAGTATTTGTCTTGCAGATAGCAGGATATTTGTTGCCATTAGTTTGAAGTAAGCTGTCAAATCAACTTGTTTCTCTGGCGTGAGGAAAGTCATCTGGGAAGTTGTGTTCAAGATTGCTCCCAGGAATACAATTTGTTGGCAGGGTACCAGATGTGATTTATTTTCGTTTATGGTGTACCCCAGAGAAGGTAGCACTTTTTGTACAAACGCCAGATGTTTCAATAGCATGTCCTGGCTTTCTGCCTGAATTAGACAATTGTTCAGGTATGGGTATATTTGAATATTTCTTTGTATGCAAAATGCAATGACTACAGCTAGGCACATTGTGAATACCCTGGGTGCAGTAGATAAGCCAAAGGGCAGTGCAGAGAACTGATAGTGCATGAAGCCTGCTTTGAAGCATAGGTATCTTCTGCAAGATTCCCAGATTGGGATGTGCAGGTAGGCTTCCTTTAAATCCACTGTTGCCAACCAGGCATCCTTGCCTAGCATAGGAAGCAACTGGTGAAGAGTTAGCATCTTGAATTATGGGGATCACCAAAAAGTGTTTAGGATAGAGTGATCCAGGATAGAATGCCAGGAGTTGTCTTTTCTGGGCACCAGGAAAAGTTTTGAGTAGAAACCTTGTCCTCTTTCCCCTTCTGGGACAGTTTGAATAGCTCTTATACTTAGAGAGAGAACTTGCTTTTGAGCCTCTGCCCACTGATTTAGGGGTAGATCTGGCCAACTGTTTGGGATTGGTAAAGTGTGGAAGTGGAATCTGTATCCTTGGGAAACTGTATTTAAAACCTAGTAGACCACAAACTCCAAGCCAGTCACGGTGCAATTCAGTAGTGTTTTAATAAAACAAGTCCACAACATGTATTTCTCTAGCACCTCGGCTGAATTAGCTTTTATCAGAGTATACAATCATGAGCTTCTTTACTAATACTATCCAAACACTAGCTAGTCAGCTATCACCTAATAGCTTCACTCTACCTTCCTATAACTTTACCTCACCCCCTCCTTTCATTTGCAACCTGTCCCAACTGCATATATTCTAACCCTCATACAAAAACTAAAACCATGCTCTCCCTCAGCAGACCAACTACCTGCTGATTTTCTACGGCTATCAGCCAAAGCTATAGCTTTATCCTATTTCCATTCTGATCAATAGGACTATTACCGAAGGTCACATACCTAGCTTATGGAAAGTCTCTCATATTATCCCCCTCCATAAAGGCAGACACTCAAATGAGCTCTCCAACTACCGCCCTATTGCCCTTCTTTCACCTTTGGCAAAGATCATGGAGAAATGCATCCATAGGCAATTACTTGACCACTTAACACAAAATAACTTACTTTCCAGCTGTCAGCATGGTTTCAGACCCTCACACAGCACTACCACTGCTCTCCTTTCCTTTACAGATTGCATAAACAAAAAAACACAACCTTAATAACCTTTCCTCAGCACTATTCACTGACCTGTCCAAAGCATTTGGCATGGTCAGTCATCAGATTCTCATCAACATACTCAAATCCTTATAATTAGATGCACCTTCCATAAAATGGTTCCAGTCCTACCTAGATAAAAGACAACAGGCAGTAATTTGGCATAAGACTCTTTCTACCCTCCAACCAGTTACCCTAGGTGTCCCTCAAGGGTCCATACTAGGACCCCTCCTCTTCTCAATATTTATTAATGACCTTCATCTAGCCATCCCCCAAGCCACATGCATACAATATGCTGATGACTCCACACTTATATGCTCAGCCAAATCCACATCTGAACTTCTCTCTCTCTTACCCAGAAGGCATTTAACACAGTTGAACAATGGTTTACACAGCATTGCCTTCTTTCGAACCCCCAAAAAACTAAACAACTCCTCTTTAATCCGACTCACAAGTCCTCGCCATTTGATTTCTCAGTTACATCCACTAATGGTACCATTATATCACCAGACCCAACCACCAAACTATTGGGTATCACCACTGATAACAATCTGAACTTTGACATCCATATCAACAATACAATAAAACCTGTCAACAAAAAACTTGTATCCCTCTATAGGATTAAACTTTACCTTTCCCCCACAGCTAGAACAACCATAGCACACACTCATCTAATCTCTCCTCTCCTCTATGCCTCACCTATTTTTACTAACCTTTCTAAAAATAACCTCAGCAAACTGGAAACTTCCTACAATAACATTGCTAGATTTGCAACAGGAAACCCTTACAGAACCCACCATTGCATAAATATAAAGAGCTTGAATTACAAAACGTGATTAAATTCCATCAACTAACCATTGCCCATAAAACTCTTTATAAACCTTCCAGTACTCCTATTCTCTCTACCCTCATCACTCCATATACAAATCGGAAATCCCTACATTCTTCACACAAAAATCTTCTACGTACCTCTAAACCTAATAACAAGGCTGGTGAATCTCTCTTCTCTAATGCTGTTGGAAAAACTTGGAATCTTGTCCTCAGTGACCTTTCCTCTCTTCCCGCTCTATCACTCTTCAAAAACAGACTGAAACTGTACCTTAAAACACACTGGTTGTGCCCCTGTACTAAACCTGACTAGGCATCTATCCATCTGCTTAAACTTAGCTCTGCCTATCCCAGACTACTCCTGAACTAGTATATATTCTTTTACCTATAAATACAGGTTCCCTCAAACTATACTGTGTCCAGTCTCTCTAAATACTTCCTACTGAAGAATATTTATTTGTATATAATTAACCTGTCTTCTATTTTGACTTTATTCCTTCTTTTTATGTATTATACATGCATATTGTATAGTATAAGCATTCTTGCACTATAAGTACTTTGTTTTTGACCTCACAGAATTTTATGTTGTAACCTGTAATATGCATTGTATACAATGAATGCTGTTATTTAGTCTTTTTTTTTCTCTTGTTGTACCTGGAATCTGCATTGTTTATTATGAATATTTTTATTTAGTCATATTTTGTGTACTGATTACTAAGTTTTTCATTTATCTGTCTTGGAGCTTATCTCCCCGGGCCTCTACTGAAAATGGACATATATCCAGTTAGACTAGCCCAGTCAACAAATGTAAAATAAAATAATAAAATAAATAAACTTACATCCCCCATTTTATACAAATTTTACTACCCAACTATGTAATTAAACAATTAAAAAATTAATCAGTTAATCACTAAAATATTCATTACTGTTTCACAGCACACTTTTTCACATACATTCCTGATTTAACCCTGAGGGCTCATTGTTTTAAACTTTAAAATCATTGTAGTTTCCTTTTTTCTTAATAAGCATTTAACTTGCTGTTCATTCATATATAAATTCATCTCATTCATATATAAATTCATCTCTACCCTATCTAGCACTGTGGCTTGCAACCCCAACTGGTTATCATTATGATACTTGCTAAAATGCACTGCTATAGGGCTTGTTTGTTTTTTTTAATGTCTCTAATGTGCTCTTTTAACCTGCAAGAGAATTGTCTTTTAGTTTCTTCTACATAACATTTATCACATGGGCATTTTAACCCATATATAACCCTTTCTGTACTGCAGTTAAATGTTCCATTGGTTTGAAATACTATTCCATTTATATTTCCAAATTCCTTAACGATATATTTACATACACTGCATTTTCTACATATCAAAGTTCCCTGCTTTTCTATTTGTTTATTAATTGTTATTATTGGCATTTTAAACTTACTGTGTACTAAAAAAATATTTTATGCTTCTGCCCCTTCTGAAGGGGAAGCACACTTGTTTGCATTGTAAAAAATCTACATCCCTTTTAACCACATTCCAAAAGTATTTAACTTGTTCTGTGACCTTTTCAGAAAGAATAGAATAAGTTGAAGTAAAATATATACATTCTTTTTCATCATTACTTACCGCATAACTATTTCCATTCCCTTTATTTTTTAAAACCTTATCCAAGCTTTTTTTTTCTCATCTACCTCTTTATAACCTCTTCTACAACATTTTCTATCACTTTCATTTAATTCCACTTCTGTTTCAACCGGATCACTGCACGACCTTTTCACCCTTAAAAATTCACCATAAGGAATGGATTTTATAGTATGAGGAGGATGAAAACTTTCTCCATGTAAAATAAAACTAGTTTCATTAAATTTTCTTTGTATACTAGTATTAATATATGGACCCTCTCTTCCTTTTAAAATAACATCCAAGTAATTCACATCCTTTCCCATTTGCAAACCATCAAATTTCACTCCAACTTCATTTTCATGTAATTAATCTATAAACATTTTAACTTGATCTTGCCCTCCTTTACAAATGAATATTAAATCGTCGATAAATCAAAAAAATTTTTGTACATACTTAATAAAATTTTTTTTGTATAAATGTATCATAACTTGGAGCGAATGCCGGCCCCATTGCTGTTCCTTGCAATTGCTTATATAAGTTTCCATTGAATTCAAATATATTATTATTAGGGCATACCAAAATCAATTCTGTAACAGATTCCACTACTGGAGTTTCCCCCAAGTAATACGTTATAGCCTTGATTCCATCTTGATGTTTAATAGTGGTATATAAACTTACTACATCTATTAAAAGGAAATGCATGTCCTCTTCCCATATCATATTTTTGATCTTATCCAGCAGATCAAACACATCCCTGATATAAGAGGGCAATTTTTTCACTGTAGGTAACAGGAATTCATGAAGAAAGCAAGCTATATTATGAGAACAGTAACCACATGCCAAGACTATAGATCTTTATGGATTTTTGGAACACAGTAAAATTGGGCCATACTAGGATTCTTAATTTTAAATTTCTGCTGTACAAGCTTTTGTGTAAAATAATGAAGCCTGTGTCCCTTATTTATTAAATCACTATATTCCTTTTCTGCTTTCCTATATTGCTCTATTCCTACTTTCTCATAAATCTGTTCATTATTCAAGTGTATATAGCACATTGTTAAATATTGTATATAATTTAAGATGACCAATTTGCCACCTTTATCTGCTGGTTTGAATATTAGTTCCCTATTTTGGCTTAGTCCTTTAAGGCATTTCCATTCTTTTTTACTCATATTTCACATTCTTTTTATCCTTTAAATATGAATAAAATTCCTTTTCAATATTGTGAGTGATTGATATGCCAAAATGTTTAATGCTTCCATTTCTTTGTGGGAGCATAAAGTCACTTTTCACTTTGACACCCTCTGTATTTAATTTACAATAAGCATTCAAAGATTCATTTGAGTGGCAAGAATAAAAACTTTCATCACTACTTGCAGATTCCTCACTTACAAAACTTTCATGCAATGTGCTTTCAGTTTCATTTACCCTATAATAATCCATTAAATTCAATTTATGACTAAAACAGAAAATGTCCCCTTTGAGCTCATGTAGTCTCGGCAGCACTGTTGGTACTATATATATATTTAAAACCTATTTGTCCTGGGTAATGAGTTCCCAGGTTTTTGCTTGCAGAACAATCTTTCCCCCTAAAGGAGCAGTCAGTTGAGAAGGGTTTGGAAGTTTTAAAGTTAACTCATTGAGACAGTTTACCATAGGGGGGAGTCTTATTACTCCCTGCTTTGGAAGTGAGAGCCCCCCACTGCTTAGTACTGTGCGTACCTTGGGACTGAAGCCTGAGTGTTCTGTTGGTTCTGGGTTTGGACTGAAAAGGCCTGGAAGAGGCAGGAAAGGACCAATTCTTACAGGGCCAATTCCTACTAAATCTTGGCGGCTGTACTTGCAGGAAATCTTTTAACAGTTTGCATAGATTTAGCTTTTTCCTCCATATTTTTAAGTACTACTTCTGCTTTGTTGCCAAACAGGCGGTCCTGGTTTAAGGGAGCATCCAATAATTTAGCTTTAACATGATCTGGCAAAGATTGCACCTTAAGCCAAGCATGCCTTCTAAGTACAGACCCATTAACAGCCACCCTGCAAGATGCCTCTAGTGAATCAAAACCACATTGCAAAGTATAATAATCCAAATAACAATTAGTACCACAGGAAAATGTACGCTCCTGAGCAGAAAGCACAGAAATAAAATCATAAAAAATAAAGAAAACTGCTCAGGTGCAAAACCATGCAGAAAAGGGCAAGCAGCATACAATGAGTCTCTTCAGACCAAAGTCATATAAATCACACCAAACAGCATACAACAAGTCTCTTCAGACCACGAATATAAAAATAGTCCAACCCAATGAAGCAAAATGCTGTTAACTTCTTTAAAACCAAATCTTTTATTAGCAGATATCTGGTAAGCACTTTCGCCAAAGTGGCTTCTTCAAACCATAAGAGTATAAAGCTTTGGCGAAAGCGCTTACCAGGTATCTGCTAATAAAAGATTTGGTTTTAAAGAAGTTAAAAGCATTTTGCTTCATTGGATTAGACTATTCTTATATTCCTGGTCTGAAGAGACTTGTTGTATGCTGTTTGGTGTGATTTATATGACTTTGGTCTGAAGAGACTCATTGTATGTTGCTTGCTATTTTCTGCATAGTTTTGCACCTGAGCAGTTTTCTTTATTTTTTATGACATTGCAAAGTATGTTTTCCAACTTGTTCAGCAGAATGCATTAAATCCTGTAAATCCTTATTTTCAGCACAGTCAGGAATCATCATCATTTTCTGTTTAAGCAATCCAATAATATGCTGCTGATACTTTAACATATGAAACTGGCAGTTTAAGGTCCTAATGGCCAAGGTTGCAGATGCGTATACCTTCTTACCCCATCTATCCAGCGCCCTGGAATCTCTACCAGAGGGGGTAGGGTTTTTGGCAGTAGTAGCTTTAATGCCCTTGGGTCCCTGTGAAATGGTTTCAGGATCCATTGTAGGATTTTTAAAGAGGAACTTGTGAGAGTCAGGAACACTGTAATATCTATCTCGTTTTCTGGGAGCGGGAGGCAAGGAGTCAGGGGCCAAGCTAGACTCCGAAAAGGCATCATCAACAATGTCCAGTACACGGGGTATAGCTAAAGGCCTGTGTTGGGGCAGGGGTAAGAAATCCCGAAGCCTCTTTTTAGAATCAGAGTAATCCTGGCTTTCCCAGCGAAAATGGTCCCTAAGAGTATGCAAGGTTTCACCAAAAGAGAAATCCTCTGGGGGGGAAGCAGAGGGAATAGAGTCCTCTGCATTAGAATCCTAATAGGTCGATAAGGGTAAATCATGATCATCAGAGCAAACAGAAATTTCAGAATCCTGATCAGAAGAATCATGAGTAAATTCAGTCCTAGGTCTCTTAGAGGGGGAAGGTTGGCTCCCCCTGATTAAAGTAACAAAGTCTTCAGCCATTCTTATCGTTTGTTTTTTAGGTATAGAGGCATGACCATGTGGTCTGGGTATTGGTTTTCTAGGCATGGATCAAGTTTTAGTCCTTGAAGAAGAAGATGGCGTTGGTTTAACATGCAAGTCAGTAGGCCTGAATACACCCTCAGAAGCCGGTGCCTGCACAGCAGCTCCAGACCCATCCAAGGTAGAGACATCCACAGGTTCCACAGTTGAAGCATCTCTCGGCATACCGGATTCCGAATGGGTCTCAGTAGAGGCCTGCGAATCTGAAGTAGTGGGTATCAGGGGCTGCAAAAGCACCTCAATGAGTACCGGCGAACTGGCAACTAGGTTAGGAGAAACATTGTCAGCAGCTTTTGACCTAGGCGGCCTGTCTCTGTCTTTATCTTTGCATTTTCTCGGAATGTTGGTGGTCAGGTGGCTTACCAAAGCCATATCTGGATAACTGAACCGATTACCAAAATATTTAGAAGCATAAATATACCGACGATTAACAGTTCGTTGTTTAAATAAGGTACAAAACCAACAGTGAGGTACGTTGTGGTCAGGGCCTAGGCAAGGAATACAGTACGAATTAAAATCTTTATGAGGTATTTGCTTTCCACAAGAAATACAATTATTGACTTTTACTGACATCGGTTTAGAGCAAGAAAAAGTTTCCCCAATGGGGTACTTGGCTTTAGTTGAAGACTTTGGTTCTGAAACTCAAAAACGAAAATTTCAGGAGTCGGCCGACCGGCACTTGCGAACTGCTTCTGCTTCGGGCACCGCACAGCAAAAATGTCTGATGTAATGGCGTCGGCTGCATGCTTTATACCCCTGACGTCATGGAAGATGAGACAGCAACCGATGCAGGACCCAAGACTTTGATAATCAGGCTGACTGAGGGCTACTGCAAGCAGATAACCCAAATGGGATGACTGCAACAGTGAAACACGAAGAACATCCTGTCAGTCGCATGAACACTCGCACTTTAAACAAAAATCTGAACAAGATATACTTTAACACAAAAATAGAAAGGAAGTTCAGAACAGGGTAATTATCTACTCATCTGCCAAAACTAGTCAACTACCAAATCAGAAAAGATGCCGCTAACGAGTCTTGCTGGTAGCTTCAACAGCAAGAAAGTTCTGAATTTTGACACCCATATATTTACTTTTATACCAGTATGCTTGCATGCCTCATCAGATGTATGGGCTCATGGAAGGTGCCCTAAACCTATGGAAGCTGGCCAGATGTCCAGTCCATGTCAGGATATGTCTCGTATAGCTTAGACTATTTCAGCAGTGATCTAATACTGAACATCTACAATTGCTAGCTTCCTGTACCAATTCTCTTTCTATGGTCCTTATCTTTTCCCTTCTACATTGTAATTTCTTCTGCCCTGGCGTCATACATGACCTGCAGTCACTGTACTTTCAAACTTCATCTCTGCCTCCCCCCCCCCATTCTAAGGGAACACTTTTATTGTTAGTTTTGCCCTTCCATACTTCTGTCCAGGATGCTGCCTGGTGACTGCCTTCTTATATGCCTTTCTCTGTGCTCTCTAGCTCCTTTAACCATCCTTGCCCTACTCTACTTTTGTCTTGCCTCATACTGCTAGACCTGCCATACCAAAGTTTTCTGACTAGCTGTTACAGCTTCCTTACCTCATTTACTAGCCCCCAGCCTCAAACATATTCTATAGTGAATGTCTCTCATCCATACTGTGATTACAACAAGCACACCTAACCATCTTTTCCTGACCACCAAGCTTTGTTCATTATACTTTTTAATTTCTGTGCTTTTATTTTCAATTTACATATCCCACTTACCCTCCACAAAAGTCTCTGTTTTTTTTTAGTTCTACCTAATCATTCCATTCATGGCACTTCATATAAGTAAGCATCTACATGCTCTCTACCTCTGTCTCCATGGGTGAATACTCCTCTGTGCTGCATTAGCTTACTTGCATCAGCACTGAAAAAGAGGGCTTAAAAAACAACATCCCTGAATTCTTTTTCATTTTCCTATATATTTTATTCATGTCTGTTGAGCATCAAGCCTGGTTCCAACTCAGACATGGCCCATTTGTTCATCGACACTAGAAATTTCAGTCAGTGTTGGGCTGAGAGCTACACAAAAAGGATTTTCATTCAGTTAGCCATGAGTGTGCTTTGTGCACTTGCCAGCATCCCAACATTAAAGGTATTTGTAATGGCCCAAACCCTGCCCTTGGGTAGAACAAGGAAATATGCAATCCACATCACTGCAGCAGTCACATAACACCTTCCCATGGGAATGCATGCTTCCACACACTCAACATTAAGGCTTCAAGCAAGCAGCGACTTACTGAGCTTGAAGGCCACCCTCCCCCAGATGCACATTTACATCACCACCAGTTCTCTGAGGGATAGTGACAGTTGCCACTTGTTTCTATCCCATCATACGCCTCCAAGGATTGACATGGCCCATTCTTCCTAGCCAGCTCCACAAGGCACTCCAGCTACTAATGGAACTAGAGTTGAGTGGGACACGCTCAAGGCTTTATCCCTTCCTGCCATGTGGCAAAGGGCTATTATAACACAAGCAATGTCACTTAAAAGTATGTTTCAGTGTGGAGGTAAATAACTTAGCAACTACTGACCCTCTGCCATGTCTATTATTCACTGTGATCTGTTGGTCCCATCCTTTCTATACTCTGGCCTCTTTGGCTGTCTCCTCACCTTTTTTACACTGTTCTTCCCTCCTCATGTATATTACTTACTTGTTAGCTTTTTTGCTTGATTTTTTCACTAAAATGGCTTATTTTCAGGGTAGATACAATGTGGTACTCATACTAATTGAAGTCAGCTCTCCGCTTTTTGGTAAGACATACAGGATATTTTACAGCCACCTAAGCTTCCATCAGCTCAGGCAAATTGAGTCATACTTAAGAAATGCAGTGCCCCTTCCTTTTATGCTTCACTGCAGTGTCCGTACTGGAACATGAATTCAAACAACTTTTTTCAGGATAAAACCCACAGCCTTCTGATCGCCCCATTACCAAAGATGAGTAAGCTACTGGCTGAGTTCACTGACACTGTAAATGCTGAGCTCTGACTGGAGATGCTTTACAGAGTTGCAGTTTAAAATAGCCTGCAGTGTCTGGGACTATCTGTACTAGCAATAAAAATGTTTAAAAAGAAATGAGCAATAAAGCTCTTTTCCATAACTGCTATACCTGCTGGTGGCCATTTGAGGTTTAGCTGGTTTGCTGGCTTGCTTACTTTGTCGACTAGGCCCTGCAAGCTCATTGCCTTTTAAGTGCAACTGAAAGTCCTATGCTGCACTATGTTGTTGTGTATTTCGGCTTTTCCCGGTTAGGGGTCGCCACAGCGGAACTCCGGTCCGCTAATGATTAGTAGTTGATTTTTACATGGCGAGTTACCAGCCCTAACGCACAACCTTCAACGAAGGTATGCCCATTTCACGCATGTCACCACGCAGAAGACGCTCTAGCTGAGAGCCGAACCGGAGAGCGTCTTACTGTGAGGCGACAACGCTACCGCAGCACCACGTTAAGACTAAAAAAAAAAAACCTTCAAGTTTAGTAACCTTCCACAAGCCATTTTAAGACTTCCAAAAATACTCTCCTCTCCAAAGTTCAGAGTTTTATTTATAGGCTCATAGTTACTAGTTACTAGCCTAGCTGCCCATGTGGGTCACGTTAAGCCTAGCCAGTTTTCCTTAAAGGTGAGCATCAAACTCTGTACTTTGTGTCTGTGAAGTAAACTCCTTACCCATTACACCAATCTCCAGTTTAATAAGGTAGAAAGTCAATGCTGGTGTACATTACATATTTTAAGACTTTTCTGTATTCACAGTTTTAAGTACTCTCACGCATTAAATTGTGAGTTCTGTTGTCAACAGCCTTAGATAAAGACAAATATAATGCAGAGAACCACAATAATACAGTCATAGAACTGTCAAACAAGTAATACAAAAATAAATTTGCCACACCTATTTCATACTCACCACAACACCAAATTGTTCAGGTTCTGACAGGTTACAATATTCCTTCTTTAATAAGGCCAAAGAATTCAGCTGCTGCTGTTCAGGCAGATGTTTGATTAAATTCTGTTTACAGGGAAGACAAAGATAAAGAGGTACAAGTTTGCAAGCCTGTCCATTTAAAACACATTTTTATACTGTGAAATTCTTCATCCATCACTGTTGGTTTTCATAAAATGGCACAGTGACTGTGTAATAGGATGATATGAAAAATGGACTAGCTTTACTACATTTTTCCATTAATAAACACCTGCTAGTTTTCTACAATACATGTTAAAGGAAAATGTCATTGTTAAACTAACAGTTCAGTAGGATTACAAATCAGCTTTTTAACTAATTACCATATTAAGAAATGCTCCAGGGAGTGAAAAGGTACAGGCGTGAATATGTACCATAATGAACTGACATTTTAAAACTATCATAATGCTAACAATGTAAACAACAATGCCTGCTGGAGTAACTGGTGGAAATTACTTACACAATCAGTCACTACAAAAGTATGGAGACTAACTGATGCTCTGTAGGACCTCTGGACAAAGACAGTATCAGAAACTAAGTGCAAGCAGAATACCAGTGCATAAAATTGAGTGACATGTTATGTGACAGCTCAATCACTGGCATGCAGCTGCATAACATAATTTAGCATTTGGAAGGATGAGAGGCATGATCACAGCATTAATTATTGCAAAGTGAAAGATCTGTGCAATTAAAGTGAAAACATGTGCTGCCCACTAAAGTTCAGCAATCAGACAAAAATCTAATATGGACTAATTAGGCACAATACAACTGTTATTTAATAAAGACTTTTCAGTGAGTCATAATTATGGTTTTCTAGTTCAGAACAAACTTTTAATATCTTCATTTACTATCATCATCATCATCAAAATAAGATTAATTACAATCACTCTTTGTATATGAAATGACTGAACACTGAGCATGCTCAGTTGGGAGCAGTCAACATATTTTGTTGATCACTGGGTGAATAACAACACGAACGCAAACAAAGTCACAAATCTGAGAGTCTTATGTCTCCAAATGGAAATCTATTAATTTTGTGCTTTGAATAAAATGCTATGCAATTTGAAGCACCATACAGATAAGCACTAGAGAAACATTCAAAGATAAGCAGCTGCTAGAATGCCTCAAGGCATGGTCTGAAGTTAAGTCAGTTCTAGATCAACAGAAAAAAATGTTTTCCTACATATGCTTGACCAGTACAGTCACTGTGATATGTGGGAATGGAATCTCTGCAGGATGAATGTGAATAAAAATCCAGTACCACTCTACCATTAAAATGCAGTTTATATATTAATTTCCTTTGGAAACTAATACAGAGACGGAGACTTACAGTAGAATTATCAAGCTAAATATTTTCTCTCAAAAATATTAATTAAAGGAAAAACAATTATATGTACTAATTTGCTGCAAAACAAAAACTCTATTAATCTGTACACTATGCATTTTGTCTAACTTACCACATTTTCGGGGTTTCAGTGCACAGCACTGTAGTATAAAAAATACTTTGTGGGAATGAATGCAACAAAGTTTTGATTGAATAAGGGAAGCAACTAAATACTAAATTATTTCTTTTGAAACAGGTATGTGGCAGCCACAGAAATGATAACCAGTATGTCTCTGTCTAGGTAATATGTTATTTACTTGTTTCTATCAGTCAGATTCCCTTATCTGAATATCATAAACAGATATAAGAAAATATAATAAACTGCCTTATAAGCCACTTTGCAGTTAAGTAAAACAGTATCTGTAGACGTACCCGTGTTTCAATGTATTTGTACAAATAAAACATTATGTTGGAAACAAGCAGTCTAAATTGTGCAGATTCATACTGGATATGTCTCCCCGTATGTTTTTCTTACCTGAATCATTGATTCTGTCAGCTGTTCTTCATCTACCTCCAGTACTATGGTCCTGATTTCCTCGTAAGGCATTCGGAAAGAGCCAAGGAAGATTGCTTAAATAAAGATTTCATAATTAATTTTTAAAAACACTGCTATGAAAAATATTGTAAGAAATGCTGCTGTTACATCAGAAATACTTGACACTAGATGTTGCTGTGAAAATTCCACCCAAAATATTAGAATAACTAACAAATCAGCAGAAAGGAGAGGAAGAGTTAGTTGGTTGCAAAGGACTATGACAGTTCAAGAACAAATTTCTTCAACAATGTAAAGAAGAAAATATGCACATAATGGAAAAAAAAGCTTAACTATCATATTTTTTTCAAATTTCCCTTCAGAAGCCCTCATTAGTCCTTTGTAAATTTCAATAAATATTTGATGGTATGCAGGACAGAACATATGACATCCTTAGTATAATCAAATTATATAAACACAAAAAAGCATGGCAATAAACACACTGAAGTTCCTTCCTCATTTGATATGATTATATGAATGTTTATTTTTATGTTCCTGTACCACTACTTTTGCATCTCATTAAAATGAATGGTAGCAGTAGCCACCCATCTACAGTAAAGCAGAATAATCCATGCTACTCAGATATGTTTAAAGTTTACATGACCAGAATTCTATACATTATTCCCTGTCTAGGTCTACTAATACAGAAAAGAGAAAATCCGCAAAAACTCAAAGCTTTACATCAGCACTGTGTGGTAACCAGATCTAATGGGTATTTAGAGTGACACATCTACTTACAGAGGTTCTGTGCTATCTTGGGATCCAAGACTTTTAGCTCTTTGATTCTCTTCTTGATGGACTTCTTCTCCTCTAAATCTTCTTCCTCTTTCCGTACTGCAAAAATAAAATCAGAAGTCCATCAGCAAAGCTCAAGTATCAACACACATTTTACAGCCATACATAGTTAATAAAGCCAATTTGTTGTTGTTGCGTCTTTCGGCTTTTTAGGGGTCGCCACAGTGGAACTCCGTTCCGCTAATGATTGGCAGTAGATTTTTACGTACCGAGTTGCCAGCTCTGACGCACAACCTTCAACGAAGGTACGCCCATTCACATGTCTCCACACAGAAGGCGCTCTAGCTGAGAGTCGAACAGGACGTCTTACTGTGAGTCAACAATGCTACCGCAGCACCACCACCACAGTTAGTTAATAAAGCCATTGTTATGCCATAAGTGTTTCTTGTGGGTACTCCTCTGATTTATTTTGAAATATTTCTTTTATGTTAGGTAATAAAGCCAACATAAAATAAATATTTCAAAATAAATCAGAGGAGTACCCACAAGAAACACAGGAACCCAGCAAAAATATATTTAATTAGTGTAACATTTAAGGAGGAGCATCTGTAAGATTGCCTCAGAAATAAGACAGGACAACTCATATAGTCTGCCCACAGGAACAAAGTGGTTGCAGATACAGGAAGTGAACCAATCTCATCTGCCATGCTTGCTTAGAATGGTAATTCATGTAGCTTCATGTATCAGCTAAACTCAGTTTTATGGTGATACTATGTACAGTCTCAAATGCTCTCAAGCTGCGTTCCCTTCACCACCTCTTCTGTTGGGCTATTCAATTACTTGATGAAGCCCTGATCATGACAAACATGACCTGAGACCACCTAACAACTTGACTGCTGGAGGACCTATGTGGGGAAACCTTAGGAGTGAGTGCGGCAATAATGTCTCTCCTACCCTTTGGGAAGCAGTCTGGACCACTGCAATGTTGCCACTAACTGGGGGAAGAGATACAGATGAATGGTAAGCAGTATATAAGCCACGGATATACACCTGGCACAACCTACATTCAGGTGGTAGCCTTCAAGTACAGGTACAGGTTTGCCATACGTGAGAGAGTTTCAGGCTTTCAGTTGTGCGACTGTGCATGTCAGCCAGCAAGGTGGAGGTCATAGGAATCAATAGAAAATCCCTAATGGCTACCTGGATAACAACCTCCAGTGATCACTTCATACCCTATTTGAGAAAGAACGGGATGAGTGATTGCAGAAGAGCTGATGGCTAATATGCAAACAGTGGTGAAAAAAATACAAAACCAACTATAATGGTAAATGTATGTCGCATAATAGCTTCTACCACCAAGTTAACTAACAATGTCATTAGGTGACTAAACAAGTTATTAGAAGCAAGTCCTCAGTTGTATTTTTTTGTGAGCTGGACTTGCAGCTGGAACAAAATTAAATATATAAAGCATCTGACTTTTCTATCTAGCTGCAAAGTGTTTCTGCTGTACAGCTGGTCTCATAGCTAAAAGGCTATTAAAAAGAAATGGGGATAGTAATATTAATGGACCATTCAGGAGATGAATTGGTGATATTATGTGTGCATACATGTGGTATGTGCTAGTGAACTTTTTTTTCCTCTTCTGCTGTAACCATGGAGGTAAAATGAGGTATATTTATGCTTCCTTTCATTTTTATTTAATTTCACCATTCACAACTACTTCTCATTACAAAAATAGGGATATATACAAGTTAAAACTGACACAGCAATGGTGTTTTGCCTTGTTAATACCATGGTTAAGAATGAAGGTTTAATGAAGGACTACACTGGTTCCAGGTGTAAGCAAATGGAATGTTTTTTTCACCCTAGCTAGGACAATTGTGAAACCTTCAGGGAGATTCTATTAAATAAGCATTAAACGATTACATCTGTATAATATGTTTGACTGCGGACACTTTTTATTCCTTTCACTCCCTTTTTTAATTTCTCCAAATGTTTTGGGTTTCTACTACCATAACAGGAATGGACCCTTTCCTAAGTCAAAGTATGATTAGAGTTCATGAAACTAGTATTGTTTCAATCTCCAACAGCCATGCAACTGCAATGTACCCAGAATTGCCGCCTCCTACATTTCATATGGAGTTACATACACTGGTAGCATATTTAAGTATGCTTATAAATTATTTTCTTTAGTCCTGCTGTTTTTATTTATCTTTCTTCTACATTGCTCTCATTTCTTCCTTGCAAATTCAGGTATTTTATGACTATGTTTCTCTCTCAGTACTAGAGACAATAATCGCTGGGTAGTGATTTCAATGATAAATAATGTTTTTTTAACTCCCCTGTAAAGTATGTTTGAGACCAGACAAGAATGACAGAATACTTGAGAATTTTTATAATTAATGCTTGTACCTTTATATTTACCATTTTTTTTATCCCCCAGATGTTTAGGATTTTTCTAAAGTTGAATGAGACATGGACTTTTAATGTTCAGTTGGTGAGATACTTGAGAGCTTTAATTTGTTGCGAACCTAAAGGATGTCACAGTGTAAATGTCAGCAACGGAACAGAGACGCAAGAAAAATTCAGCAACAGTGAGTAGACTACATGCAATGCTTGGTTAAGAAATTGTGACTGCCAGAGGCTACAATCTAAAGATTCATATCACTGACTACCAATTAATATGCATGCAGGTTAGCTTTAACAGTGTACATCAAATGCAGACTGCTGCCTTGGGTTATGACCAGCACTTGCCACTCCCAAATAATCTTTACAATGGACTGCTGCAGAGCAGTTACAGCCATTGCCTTCCAAAATTCAAACCTCCTTGTTCATATCAGCCCAATACCTTTTGGTGGTTATCAACAATAACAAACTTGGCCAAAATAATTTTCCATACACACACAATGTTTCTTAGTAGGGGCCAAATAATAGCATTGTAGTGTCAGTACCCTTTTTCCTGCCTTTATGATAAATCACTGCCAACAGCTAGACGAAACTAGCACAGCAAGAGCACAATTTCTTCACACATTTAAAATAAGCCATCTATAAAATAATTGTAGTGCAAGGAGCAAGATGATTTGTCTTTCTCTGGATTCTGGAGAGTAATCAGTTAAAGCTACCATAGTACAAGACCTGATCATACATGTTAAGCACCCCTCTGCTTTACTTGTTAATACTGGGTCTCACACTAGGCAGTCAAATCTGTCACTACCGACCAGCAAACAATAGTGACAGAATAAAAACTAAGTTGTTTCTGCCTGCTGGCTGTGTCCCTGACTTACAAATTTAGAAAGTTGCTAAAACAACAGAATTTGTGTTGGCCTGTATTTTCTGAGTCTGAAACTCAAATGTATGTCATTTAGTGACTTCACTCCCCAGTGGTTTGTCAGAAAACCATGGTGGAACAGACTAAATATATGATGCAAAAATCTGGACAATTGAGAGGCATGGCATGGTGAGTGTAAACATAACAGACATCTTTGTGTCTTTGAAAACTGGCAAAATACAACACCTTTTTTCTGTAACTAGTGATACATGGAGCAGAAATATCCATGCACTACAAAGAATTATGATTGGGTCTTGAGGTGAATTTCTTGGAATCCTTGTCTCTAACAGATACTAAGCTAGTTATGATCGGCGACCTTCTCATAATACTCAATGTTAGGTAAGAAGTGCAAGACGAGATAGAGGACAGGTGAATTTAAGACTGCCTATCCAGTTATCTAGGTATACCTTGAAGGTGGTAAGGGTGGTTGTCTGTCTGACATGTAGTGAAATCTTATTCCAGAGGTTTGGTATATGTTGGGATATAAATCTATCATATCAGCATGTCTTATAATTTCTTCTGTGAAAGATTAGGAGGTCAAGTCAGAGAGGACTGGACATTTCATTGCTTAAATGTCTAGACACAGTCTCCACAGAGAAGTATCTAAGAGAATGAGTAATGAGAAAGGGTTGCCAGTCTGTCCTGATAACTTAGATTTTGGAGGCCACTGGTCTTTCTAGCTACAAATCGTGGAGGTCTCTCAAGTTGAGTAATACATTTATACAGCTACATGCCCAAAGGTGCATTATATTTAATAATGAGTCTGATACGATATGAGTAAAAGGGAATTAAAACTTCTCCACGTCTAGTAGAGATGCCTTTGGAAATTGAGCCAGACAGAAAGCTTTCTGAATTACTGTGGAGACTTGAGGGTGAAACATTAAGAAATTATCGACAATGATGCCTAGATCCCTTACTAGATTGTCGGTTTGGAGGGGCGTGCCAACTATACATTATGTGAAAATTCTCCCTCTACTAAAAACAACTATGCTACATTTTTTTCACATTAACTGTGAGGCCACTGTCCTTCCATCAAATGTTAACATAGTTAAACCCATGATTGAGCAATTGCAAGACAACGGAATATCAAATAACAATACCAAATTTACAGTCATCTGCAAACTTTGATAACCACAGGCCAGAAGTGTTGGCCTAAATCTCAGAAACAAATATTAAATAAGAGTGGACCAACACTGAGGCTTGTGGCATACCATTAGTAACCGTTTTGCTTTCAAAAGTGGCACCTGTGACTCTGACCACATGGGTTCTATTAGACAACCAGTTAGCTACCCACTATACAGCATTAAGAATTTATACTCAGATTTACAAGTCTGTCAATACTGCCTACATGAGGAATAGTGTCAAAGGCCTTGACCAGGTCCAAATAGAAGTACTGCATAACTACTACCCATTGCTTCACTTTCTCAAAGAAATCAATAAGGTTAAAGAGGCAAGACCTTCCTCTGTCAAAGCTGAATTCATGTAGGTACAGTGTTAAGTGTCTTAATGTCTAGATTAATGGGGTCTGAAATTATACTCCATAGTTTTATAAGCTTAATGAAACTAATACATTTATAGTTGCCAGGGTCCATGGTTGAGCCATACTGGTGTAATGGCATTACAAAGGCTGTTTTCTAGTCTTCAGAAATGTAACCAGTGGAGACTTTAATAAGAGCGTCAGATAAGCTATAATTTGCATTAATAATTAGGCAACCTAGTATATTATCAGGACCTATGGATGATGTGTTCTTAGCTTTTGGACGGTACAATGGTGTAGCGGTTTGTGTTGCCGCCTCATAGCAAGAGGTTCTTCAGTTTGATTATCAGCTGGGGTGCCTTCTGTGCAGAGTCTGCATGTCCTTCCTACGTTTGTGTGGGTTTCCTCTGGGTGCTCCAGTTTCCTCCCACATTACAAAGACACGCGTCTGGAGCATTTCTCCCCAGGCCTCCACTGAAAATTGGCTCATTCTAAGTCGGACTTTCCCGGTAAAAAATGTTAAATAAATAAATAAATTTTGTGAGGGTTGAGAGAAATAGTTCTACAGTAATTTAAGGGGGTTCTGGAACTGTGGAAACTGTAGAATAAGCTATAACTGTAAACAGAGTAAAATTTGCACTAAATTTGTCAGCTAGAATGTTAACTATTTCCATTGAGTCAGAGTGTGTGCAATATAGTTGTGGTTTAGCTCTGAATATTATCAGGTATTATTTCTTAACTTCTTGCTATAATGAAAGAAAATTTTGTAGTTATTTTTAGCTTTATTGTCAATTTTAAGTTCATACTAAGCTTTGAGCTTCCGAATGGTTCCTTTGAGTTCTTCACTAGCTTGCTTAATAGTGCTGTTATGGGAGGTAGAATGAGATTTGTTATATGCATTAAGCAATTTATTTTTTGCTATAAAATTTACTCATATACATATTCCACCCTGACCTCTCAACCTGGAAACATCAAAAATCTGGACAAGGCCCATGAAAAATAGGTACAAATCTGTATGCTGGTTAACATATAATTTGCATACATAACTATGTAACCCCACAGACTTCAATGGAATTGTGGGATACCAAATTTCAAACGCAAACTGAAGAACAGACAACCAAAATATGTCATCAGAGTCCCCTGGCTGCCATTCCAATGTCCCATTACCACACACACACACACACACACACACACACACACACACACACACACACACACACACACACACACACACACACACACACAGATAGAAAAAGAAATATGCAAAATAAAAAGGAAGAGTTAACAAGAAAAGAGACATTACTGCAAGAGGTGCTCGTCGGTGTAGTATCCTTAGAAAATACTGCTACTTACATGCCATAAAGTTTAACACAAGCTTAAACTGATGCATTTTAACAAACAAAAATATAAATGTAGACATAAGAAATCGGCAGGAAGTGCAACAAAATCAAGAAGTTAGATTTCTGAAAGCAGAATTATGAAAGAGTGTGTTGCATAATCTGCATATTCTTGCAGGCTATACAAGGCATGCATACCATTTTAGGAACTACTATACTGCAGCTAAGGTCATTCACATGTGATTCTTAACCACAGTTTGGTTTTGTGCTATCTATTCTTACAAACAGGTTTACATCGAGGCTGTTGATCAAATGTGAAGACCTTAATATTTCCTGATTTTGGTCATTCTTTTCTCAGGTTATAAGATATGGTCTGTTTGTGGCTTTTTACAGTGTCACAGTGTTAATGCTCAATTTAAAGAAGGTATGAAATGCAGATTTAAATTCTGTTTTCTGTTACTGTATTTCTTAGATGTTCTGTTTTACCATATTTAACATACATACAATGTTCTTTAACACTGTAGAAAGAACAGTATCCTCATACTGACTCACAATAACAAGTTGTAAATTAAGGGAGAAAACAGGTGGTGTGTTCCAGCTGTATTAGGAAATCTAACCAAGGACAGTGCATTTTCACTTCATTTTCTCTCACCGAAAACTGCACTAATAGTATCACATAATATTCCAGTTATTATAAAAGAAGCACCCTCAGACAACTACACGCACACACACACACACACACCCTTCCTTTCTGACCATATCACTACAGTACATACGTTTCAGAAATAATCCGTTGGAGCCTCCAGCCTTCCCAGAGCGATATATGCATTACTTGTTCCTTCCAGCCTTCCAAATAAAATAAATTCATGCTGTTCAATGGCCGTTTCAACATAAATCCTTCCCTGGCTGCTCGCAAAGCATTTCACCATAAAATAACAAATCCGTTCCTTCCAGCCTCCTAAATAAAACAAATCCATGCCGTCCGACGGCCGTTTCACCAAAATAAATGCTTCCTGCTCGCAAACCATTTGAACCACCCAGAAATACGCCAGGAGCTAGCTCGATTTCGACAAACTGGTAGCGAAAATTTTAAAAAAAGAACAAAAAAAATAAAGGAAAAGAAATTGGAAATGAAGGGGTGCCACTCAGGAATCATGGCACCCCATTATTTGGACCCCAAAACTCGGTAAAAACAGAGTAATTCGGGATATCTGGGAGGTATGATTCCTCCACAGAGGTTTACTTTAAAATGTCTGATTATATTCAGTGAGGACAGGGATTGCCTTATAAATATAAGTATTTAACTGGGTGTAAAAGTAAGAGGCATAGGCAGCAGCTTCAGCAATGTACATGTTTAAATATATCCATTTGCTCCCCAACTTACTCTGCCCAGAATACTGGATTGTTGTGATGACATAAAAAAAGAGTAAGCATTATTTTTAAAAGTACAGAAGAGCTCTGACTAGAAGCTGCTAACTTATGGTTTAAGCATGCAATACATCTCTACAGCCTTTTTCTACATTTTCAGTAAAAATTCTTTAAATTCACTTCCAGTGAAGCTATAACAAATATATTGGAATCAATCCTAAATGTAACAATTTACCACCTCTCAGTTCAGTTATTACTCTTGTATCAATACTGCTGTGCTTTACCCATTCTGTAGGAATATAGTCCACTGTGAACATATCTAGTGCAGTCACATCACACATTACTCATTTCTTGTTCCTGAGTTAGAAACTGAACTTTTTGCACTTTTCTATGTGCAATGAATTACAAAACTTTTTTTTTTCTGACCATTGTTTCATTTGTTTTTTGTACATCTGTGAAAACTTGTTCAGTAAACCACAGTTTCTGCACTCTATTAATTAACGGGTAAAGACTGGCCTAGTATCTTATAAATTATACCTTCAGCAACATTGCGTCTGCAGAACAGAAACTATTTTCAGCTACACCATCATGGTCATACATTTCACTATACTCTTTTACTGTCAAGAGGTTTCTACTCTATATCACTTTATTAAATAATTTTCTGCTTACTTTAGCTTCATTTTAATTTTACACACATGCAAGGTCTCTATTCTGAATGCTTGTTAATCCTGCTGCTCTATACACGATCACAGCTTCTCAATTCATTTGTCCTTATGTCACACAGAATTCTGATTCTGAGTAATGAATCATTCAAGCTCACAAAACTCATTTGTTAATTCTATGCCTCTATTCACTCACAAAGGCATCAGCTGTCCCTTATGACCCTTTATTTCTGGTGAAAAAAAAAATTGGAATTAAAAGGCAGAATTTTCTTAAGGTCACAATGGTGCGTAACTCACTCAAGCCTAAAACATCTTTTTTGTATGCCTCCAGTTCTCAACCATACCACCTTATGTCATCCAGAACTTTTTTGGGTCTGTCTTACTTAACTAAGTGACTTACTGGCTAATAATAGGCTGTATTAGTAAGGGCAAGGGGTTATTAATAAAATTACACTAAAAATGTTAGTCTAGGATATCTTACAGAAGAGAAATTGATCACTGTTTGCCACTTACTCATATTTTTATATTTATGTTCGTATTTTTATAACTGAGAAACCTATATTTTATTAAAGAAAAACATCAATGGGGGAGACAGGACTACTGAATGAAAATGTTGGTTTATATCACACTATACTGGAAATACTGCTATTCGTTTGTTAGTAATTATGAAAATAATATTTCCATATGTACTTAATACTTCAAAACCCAAGTGACTTACAGACTGTTGCATGACATTAGGTAAAACCTGAAATGTTGTTGAAAAAAAAAAAAGTTATGTACACACCATAACGTTTCATTCTTCCTCAACAGCTGGGTCCAGATCTGACTCAGACATTACTTCAGCTCATGGCTGCTAAGAAACTGTCAAGCTCCTTCCTTACTGATAAAGCACCATTCCCTAACATACCTCAGATCTTGTTTGCTGGTTTACCTATTCTAAGAAACATTGTAATTATTATCCTGGTAGAAGAAACCAAATTGGGATCTCAACATAAGGGACAGTGACGTCCTTATAAGCTCTCACTCTTCCAGAAGTCATTGGATAAAAAATGCAGGGGGTTGGTGGGAGGGGAGCTGAGGAAGAATGAAAATGAACAACACAGATGGAATGTTATGGGGAGTACATAACTTCTTCATCTGATCTTGTCAATTTTCATTCATTCCTCTATAGTTGGGACAGAGTCCCCAGCATGTCTATGTTACTTAATCGAAAACTTAGGTTGTCGAATGTCTAAACATCGACACATAAGCACCGAAACCTAAAAATCGCTACTGGCCATTCTTTCCTCTGGAAAGAATTCGCTAGGCCTTCGTGAAATAAAATAAACTTCTGAACCTAAATATAGTGGGGGGCTTTGCCCTCCACACCCCCAGATGTGGGGGTCTGTGCCCCCCATACCCCCCTAACTAAATATACCAACTCCGAGATTGCTCTACATTGGGGAAAGGGCAAATCCCAGATAATGGCCAAGTGAATTCTTTCCCGAATAAAGAATTTGCGTATGTGGTCATTCGCAATTTTAAAGTTTTGACACTTAGGTGTCGATAATTGGGCATTAGACAACCTAAGCTGTAGAACATCTAATAGGAACCCTCCCCAGCTACATAAAACCCTGGTTGGACTCTAAGGAAAGTCCTGAGCCAAAGGTTGCTATTTCCCTCGAGACCTGATCCAACTTATAATGAGTAATAAAAGTATGAAGATTATCCCAAGTAGCAACTGCAGAAATGTCGTCCATGGACGTCCAAGATAAAAATAGAGTAGATGTTGCCATGGACCTGGTTGAATGGGCTCTTAAAGGTTTTGGCAAGGGGTGACCCTGCTTGTTGTAGACAAATGATAGACAATCTGTAAGCCATTTTGCCAGAGCTACCTTTGTAACTGGCTTACTCAATTTAAAATCCGCAAAGGAGACAAATGACTGATCTGTTTTTCTGATGACTTTTGATCTATACAAGTAGAAATGTAATGGTCTGTGAATGTCTAATACGTGCAACATACATTCACCTTTGTAAAATATGGAAAGAAAACTGTCAGATGACTGATGTTGGATTCTGATGAACCTTAGGAAGGAAATAACGATTGGTTCGTAATACTACCCTACCCCTATGAAAAATCAGGTAAGGAGGATTAGAAGATAATGCTTGGAGTTCTGATATCCTTCTAGCAGAGCTGATGGCTACTAAAAATAGTGTCTTCCATGTCAGAAACTTTGTATCACATTTTGCTGCTGGGTCAAAAGAGGAATGAATTAAGGTCTGTAATATCAAATTTAAGTCTCAAGGAGGAGTTGGGTCCTTACAAGGAGGCCTCAAAAGAAGAGTACCTTTCAAAAAGGCCTTATAAAGTTTTGATGAAGCCAGAGTAGAGTTTTCAATTCCTACATGGAAATTAGAGATGGCTGCTAGGTGAACTTAAATAGTTGAGGAGCTATCTGCTTCAGGAAAAACTGTAGCCAGAAATTCAAGGACACTATGTACAGGAGCTAAAAAGGGGTCAAATTGCTTCTGATGTGTCCAAAACACAAATATTTTCCATTTACTTCTGTAAAGTTTTCTTGTGGAAGCTTTCTGAGAAAGCAAAAGTATGATGAACAGGGGAAGGCAGCATTTCTTGTCCGACTATTAATGGAAGTAGAGAAACCAGGTTTTCAGTTTTAGGTTTGAGATATCCAGGTAAATTATGTCTGTCAGGTTAAACGGAAGGTTTGGAATCAGATCCAGAATCCAAGGTGGGTACACTAGATGAGGCCAAAGAAAGGGGAACCAAATCTGTTGTCAGTAAGCTGCAATGAGGATGACTTTGCTCTTGAACCCGAAAGCTTTCTGCAGAAATTTGGGGATCAAGGGAGTTGGGGGATATTCACAGAGGAGACCAGGGGGCCAATTGTGTAGTACAGCATCTCTTGGTGATTCCCCCATTGGGGCGATTAAGGCAAATAAGCTGCTGCATTTGTTGTTTAGGGGTGATGCAAATAGGTCGCAGCAAGGCTGGCCCCATTGGCGAAAAACCCTTTCTGACACTTCCATGTTGACAGACTGCCGGTCAGGTAAAGAATTGACCTGCTTAATTTGTCTGTTATCATGCTGGATTTCCCAAGAATATGCATTGATATCCAAAAAGTAAAACAAAGAAGTCCAATGCCCTCAAATAGAGACGTTTAACAAAATAACAAAGCTTTCATGTAAAAACTCATTAGTGTTTAAAACTCAAGAGCAATGAGAATCTTTTTAAACAACATGCAGCCAATTAGTTAAAACAATCAACTCATTAAACTACTTTAAAATGCCCATGCAACAATTAACTGCAGTATTAATTTAGTTCTTCCACATCCTAGTTTATTAAAGCATTTATGTAACATCATGCTTATCTTTCTGAATAGGTTTGATATCTTTCAGAATAGGTTTGATACTAACACTTGTATTCCGTCCAGGAAAATGGTCTGCCTGAAAAAAATGTATCCATTTATATTCACACAGTTCTGTTTTACTGATATCTCCCCCATTTGTATGCATACAGATAACTTGTAAAATCCTGAACTCCACCAAGTCAAACAAGTGCATCCAGCTATGCCTCTTAATGGAAATGCCTGAACCTGCCACACTTGAGGTACCTTCAGCGCATGCAAGATAAGCCTCATGGTCAAGTTAGAAAGAAATTGAAGGGTAGCCAATTGAGAGGCTACTGAAGCCCGAGTCTCAGCAGTACTGGTCCCAGAAAGGAATTTCAAAAGTTCCTTTATCAGATCCCTTTGTAGTCTTGTGGTTCAATGATCCGAGGACAAAGGTTGCTGAAGCATAATCACGCTTCCAAAATCCGTCTAACGCCCTTGATTCCTAGTTAAGGGGAAGGACAATAGAACTCTGCACTGGGAGTTCCTTCTTGGTGGATGCTCCCATGACCATGGCATCCACAGGTACTCACTTGCTCCAAAACTCACATCCTGCAGGTAGTGCCAGAATCCCAATCCAATCTTTTTAGGACTGGCTCAACAATGTCTGGTTCCTTCCATGCCCACCTAGAGACCAAGTCAATGAGCTCATCAGTGGGTGGAGCCATCCTGGAGGTAGAGGAGCCAGACCCAAAGGCCTTCAGGAATACCATTTCCTCCTGGAAAGGTTTATCGGTAGACCAACCACCCCTTTACTTAAGGATTTCAAAGATCTCTCCAAATGAGAGCTTTGGGTGGTGATCTTGGGGACCCTTACCCTTCATCGAAATCAGCATCTTTGCTGATGGACTCCTAAGGGAAGTCTAAATGCCTCCTCTTGCCACCTCAAGCAGTAGACCCGTAACGAGTGGCGTACCCCAGGAATCAGTCTTGGGGCCTCTGTTATTCAGGATATAATTCTCTGAGGTGCAGGCCAAAACCACTATGGGCTATGACTGACCAAGTCTGTAGATGACTGCAAGCTGGGTGTGGTCATCAATTCCCAAGTGATGTGAACGTCCTCCAAGAGGGTTTCACCCAAACAAATGACTGGTGCCAGAACCATGGCCTCAAGCTGAATGCCAAAAAATGCATCATCATCATCCCCTTTGGGGAGAGTGATGTCCCCACATATCATCACATTAATAACGTCCTAAGCACACAATCAGTCGTGAGGAATTTGGGCAGCCAGGTTGATAGCAAACTGACTTTTCACCACCATGTTGCTTCTATTGTATGGAAAGCTTTCTACATGGTCCACCTTATAAGTAAGGGTATCTCATCCAAGGACAAGGAGGTCATAACATCCCTGTATTATTCCCTTATAAGGCCAATTATTTTGTACAATGCCCCCTTCAGCATGTACCTCACAAAGCACATGCAACAACTGAAGACACCACAGAGGTTCCTCACTAGAAGAGTCCAGGGCCTCAGATATCTACCCTACACAGATAGGCTAAATGCCCTGTCCCTCTACTCAGTTTCATAAGACTCCTCAGAGGTGACCTCCATCTGGCATACAAAGCAATCCCAGACCCCACCTTGATGGGACTGCTGCATATCTGCAAGTCAAGCTACACTCAGGTAACCCGCAAGCGTGGCCTCAACCTGGTCTGTGATATCAATAGGACTTGTTGGTGGGACACATTTGTGTCCCAGAGACTCCCACCATCTGTGGAATAGACTCCCTCAATACGTCAAGCAGAGTACCTCATTATCCCTTTTCAAGGACAACATGGATAACTAGATGGGAAACAGAAAATACACCCCTGGGATACTACCTGTGTCCCTGCTGGACAGGGGCTTTGGGTGCTGACTTCTCTAAACATGGGCTAAACTCTTGGCTAGGCTTATAAGAGCCTCAGGGCCAATAGCCTAGTAACTTCCTATGATAGGGTCTTCTTCAATCGGATGCTCTGGAAAAGTATCTAAAGAAATAATACTCTTCTGGGTAACTTGGAGACTTTGGGCTGGCTGTCCCTATGGCATGGAATGATGAGGCTCAAGGCAAAGAGATGCAAAGGATCTAGAGGAGAGATATGAGGGGGGTGATGAACCATATGTCCTGCAAAAGTAGATATCTCTCTCTCCACCACCACAAAAGAACATTCTGGGGAGAAAGCTGACAGAGTCAAGAAACCACACTTCTGCCCCATCAGCTACCTCTGCCCCGAAGGCAAGCCACCCAAGCCATCTAATGCTGCGACTTCATGGGGCAGAGATAGCTCAGACAAACTTGGACTTTACTCTAATGTCTTGGATCCTACAGGGACACCTCATGTCCAAGAGTTATCTGCATCTGAAACCACTGGAGCCAGTGCACTCAAAGAAAGTCTCTGATGATCTTCAGATCTGATCCATATAATTCTGGGAGACTCGGATCGAAGGGCTACAAAATGATAGGTCAAATTGGAGAAGGCGCAGAGATTGGTGGTATAGTGCAAACCAAGACTTCCTGGCCCAAACAGGTAGTAGCCGGGAGAACTCCCATCTTCCAAGAGAAACTCCCTCATCATTCTGTCCATGTCAGCCTCAGTCAGACATCTGCAAGAACAAGATGATGACACTTTTGGAGATCTGAAGTGCCAGCAGGATTCTAGGAATGGGGAATGTACACAACAGTGTACCGAGTCAATGGAAGGAGAATATCATGTCTTTGGTAAAAGGCTTCAGATCTAAGAGGATAGGATCCGAAGAAGCTAATTCTGATTCCGACACTGGGTGGGTAGGGGCAGTCTTCCAATCCTACTTTTTGCATTTTTTTTCTTGGTGGCTCTGCAGTAGGATCCAATGAGGCGGTTGAGGATCCAGAAGGACCCAAAGGTTTGACGGAAGCCTCCTTAAGCATTGGTGGGGGGGGGGGGTTGCAGCCCAGAAAGAGCCTTTAAAAAAGAAGAGGATAGTGGCTCATTCAAAATAAGCTTATTTTTCCAATGCGAGATTGCTCGCAGATTGAAAAACTTGCATCCAGATCACTCAGTCTGCAAATTCTCTGGGCCCAAACAATACATATAAGAAAGACGTAATGTATGCACGCATTTCTTGCACTTTTTAAAACTAGATGGACCCTTTTCAGACATTCCAAAGAATACAAGGCATAATGAAAATACTTTTTTTAAATAGCTAAGGAAAACTAGAGAAATGGAAAAATTCCAAAAATGGTACAGTAAACTCTCAGTTAATCGTCACCCACGGGGATTGGTAGATGCCAGACTAACTGTATTTTCTGGTTGCTTGAGAGTTACTATTAAAAATAGGGCTGACTAAAACTGTACCCCATACTATTTGTTTGGTTTGACTTGTTCTCTGGTTGGGGAGAGAGGGAATTTATTCCTATCTTCCTTTTTAAAAACTCAAAGTCTAAAAACATAAGGTATGTTTAGTGAGAAAACAAAGTGCAACACATGACAATTGTACTGTATTTCTTTTTGTTTTCTTGCAGGTTGCTTGAGTTCCGGTTGACTAAGAGTTTACTTTATTAAGAATACACTAAGTGTAAAGAAAAGAAACATACCAACTATGGAAAGTAAGGGTACACACAAAAGTGCAGGGAAGGGCTGTACTAATGTAATAAAGGTATGTATTACAGATATCAAAAAAGAACAGCTATGGAAAAACAAAAAAGATTGATTCATCTTCTTTACAAACCGACAAATGAGATCTGATGTATTTTAGGGGATGGTGCCTTGTGGGTAAGGAAGGAGATCAAGTGTTTCCTGGCAGCCACAAGCTAAAGTAATGGCAGAGTCTGATCGGAGGATCAGATCCAGACCCAACTGTTAAGGAATCAGTGAAAAAGGACATCAGATCAGTTTATAATATTTGCACTGCAATGAATATCTTGTGAAACACTCCATATTAATTGTATTACTAATTATAAAATTAAACATATGTTTTCATATTTCTGTAAATACCTCAATAAGCATGCAGTTAATGAAGAATTTCTTGTTGTCATGTGAAAGCTTATGTCTGCTTAACAAAAATGTTCTTACAATATAGATGTCTAGGCTGCATATTTTTCAAGATAAGACAATTTGTGAAAGTTTATAAAAATATAACAGGATTTGTGTGCATTATAACATATTACAGTATTTATGATAAAGAATACGCATGCACTGACTTATTACTATAAAGTATACGTCTTACTGATAACATTGCTATTTGTACAGTTTAAATAGCTTCTACTGTTCACAAAATATTTACATTTGTTTATCATTAACATTATTATTTATACAGTTTAAATAGCTTCTACTGTTCACAAAATATTTACATTTGTTTATCTTTTTTAATTTATTTTTCAGAAAATGCACTGGAATGCAAAATGTATATAGGCTGCTAGAGGTGTAACACTCCAGACGACATAGCTGTTAATCAGTTAAATCCGTCTTTTAAAACAGCTGGTTAGACTGCTGCTCTTTAACAAAGTGTATTAAAAACTTTATGATGTCATCTCTAGTAAAGTAAAGAAATGTGGCTGGCTATACCTCTCTGCAGGGTTCCTACTATGTCAGTGGCTAAAGTTCTGTATTCATTGCAGTAGTAGAAAGTTACGTGGCTTATTCATCTGAGAAGATTATTCTGCATTAGAGAATAGGCTTACATCAGTACCCTGATTGGAGAAAGTACAGTTGTGCACGCTTACCATAAATGTAGATGTTAGAGTGTATTCACTGTTACAGTCATCACCTGTGGGTTATCCCTGCTGTGGTAACCCTCGATCGGCCCGAATACCAGAGTCAATGTTTTTGTGTGCCGGCTGTCATCAGTGCTATAAAGCAAGGCAGCTGACACCATTACATCAGTTTTTCTTGCCCTAACCCATCAAAAGCACAAGGGAAAAGAGAGAAGTGGTTCTGGTGGCTAAAAGCCACCTAGGGAAGCTTATGACCCCCCTAGGGGAAGATGTTAAATGGGGGATGGAGGGAGGGAAACTAAGACTGCAACGGTGAATACACTTGAACATCTACATTTATGCTAAGTGTACACAACTGTACTATGTTCTTCATGTTTCACTGTTGCAATCATCACTTGTGGGAGGATTCCCAAAGCTGAGGAAAGGGGTGAAAGGCTAGGTTGAGCCCTAGGTATGGGTCAGGAGGCTCTGCAGAACTGCAGAGGCAAAGCCTGCCCTAGACTTAGAAAAGTGGGGTAGGTGGTAATGTTCTGTGAAGGTATGGACAGAGGTTCAGGTGGCCGCTTCCAAGATGTCCCAGGTGGGTACTCCTCTGAGGAAGGCAGTGGAAGCGGAGGTTGCCCTAGTGGAGTGGGTACGGATAGACTTGGGGATAGTTTTCCCATGTAGTCTGTAGCAGAAATGGATACAGTGTGAAATCCATTTGGAAATAGTTTGTTTGGAGATGGGCTTCTCCTCTGCCCCTGGGGCAAAGCTTACAAGTAGTTAGTCTGTTTTTCTGAATGGCTTAGTACGGTCCAGTTAGTATCAGAGTTGCCTGTGTACGTCTAGTGATTGTAAGATTCTTTCCCCCTTGTTTTGAGGGTTAGGAAAGAAGGTGGGAAGGTGTATGGTCTGGTTAAGGCTCACATCAGTTACCCCCTTGGGCATAAAGGAGGGGTTAGTCCACAGGGAGACTCTGTCTGCATGGAAAATGATGAAGGGCTCAACTGCCATGAGAGCTTGAAGTTCCGAGACCCTTCTGGCTGAGGTGATAGCTAGTAGGAAGGCAGTCTTCCATGACAGGTATTTCAATTCTGTAGAAGCGGCAGGTTCGAAAGGGAGGGTGGGTTAGTTTTTCTTACACATAATTCAGGTTCCAGGGTGGCGTGGGAGGCCTGCTATTAAAAGCCCCTCTGAGGAATTGCTTAATCAAAGGATGAGAGAAGAGGGGTGGGTCTGACTCATAATGGGCTGATATGGCTGAGGCATGAATTTTAATAGAGGAGAAAGAGAGGTCACTTTTGAGCAACTCTGCTAGGTAATCCAGAATGAGAAGGATGGAAGGTTGTGAGGTACTGCCCCCTTTTGATTGTTTCCAGGAGCAGAATCTTTTCCATTTTCCTGCATATGATTTTTTTGTGCTGGGCCTTCTGGTCTCTGTGATGATTTCCATGACCCGTTTGCTTAACAGTGACTCCTTGTTAGTTTTTAGTGTATAAGCCATGCTGAAAGATTGAGTCTGTAGGTCTGGGTGCAGTACCTTCCCCCTCTCCTGGGTCAAGAGATCTGACATCAGGGGAAGCAGCTTTGGGGGGCTGTAAGATTAGGCTGCGTAACAGGGCGTACCAATGCTGTCTGGGCCAGTCTGGAGCAATGAGGATGGCCCTTGGTCTCTCCTTTCTTATTTTTATCAGAACCTTGGGAATAAGGGGCAGAGGAGGGTACGCGTACACAAAGAATAACTTCCAGGGGAAGGTCACTGCATCCACCTTCTACGCTAGGATGTGAAACTCCCTGGTGAAGAACCTCTGCAGCTGGTGGTTGAGGCACGAGGCAAAGAAATCCACTTTTGGGGTCTCCCACTCCTGAGTGATTTGCATAGAGATTTCTCTGTGGAGCTGCCATTCGTGGGGGTCCAGTAAGTTTCTGCTTAGGCGGTCTGCCAGGGTGTTGTTGACCCCTGGAAGGTATTGGGCAATTAGGTGTACCCCCATGGAGGTGGCTGTAAGCCAGAGACTCATGCCTAACCTGCACAGTGGGTAAGATTGGGTGCCCCCCTGCTTGTTGATGTACCACATCACTGTGGTGTTGTCTGTTTTTATAAGTAAGACCCCTGGCCTGAGATGGGGTTGGAAGGAAGTCAGAGCCTTTTGTACTGCCATCATTTCTTTCCAACTGATGTGCAAGTGAAGTTGCAGGGCATTCCAAAGGCCATGGGTATACCTGCCTGCTAGGTGAGCACCCCAAACAATATCTGAGGGGTCGGTGGTGATGGTCTGGCCGGAAGGGCAGAGGATGAAGGGAAGACCCTTGTTCACAGCACAGGCCTCTGCTCACCAGAGAAATTTGGCCCTTATACATGAGATCAGAGGAAGCGTGGTCTCTAGGGACTGAGAGTGCTGACACCAAAGGTTCTGAAAGTACCACTAAAGTTTTCTCATGTGAAGCCTGGTGAGGGGGATAAGAAGGATGCAAGATGTCATGTATCCCAGGGAACTTCCTCATAGTGAGGTGGCTTCTGGAAGCCAGCTGGGTGAAGTAGAGAGGCAGGAAGCTCTGTTTTTCTGGGGACAGGAAGGTCATTTGGGATGCAGTGTCTAGCACAGCTCCCAGGAAAATAATTTTTCTGGTGGGGTTTTGTTTCGATTTTTTCTCATTGATGGTGAACCCTAGGGAAGGAAGGAGAGATTTGAGAAAGAGAAGGTCCTGGAGCAACTTTTCTTTGCACTCTGCCTGAAAGAGGCAGTCATCCAGGTAAGGGTAAATCTGTATATTTCTCTGTCTGCACAATGCTATAGCCGGGGCCACGCATTTGGTGAATACTCTGGGAGCAGTGGATAAGCCAAAGGGCAGTGCAGAGAACTCAAAGTGTTGACAGCCTGTTCTGAAGCACAGGAATTTTCTGCACAATTCCCTGATGGGGATGTGGAGGTAGGCATCTTTTAGGTCTAGTGTCAAAAGCCAGGCATTTTTTGTTAGCATAGGCAGGAGCTGCTGCAAAGTTAGCATTTTGCATTTGGGGACCACCAAGGAGGTGTTCAGTTTGGATAGATGCAGGATGGGAAGCAGGAATAGTCTGGAGTAAAAACCTTTTCCTGTTTGATTTGGAGGTACATGTTCTACCGCCCCCTGGGAAATTAGAGTTTGTTTCAATGCCTCTGCCCACTGGTTTGGGGGGAGGTCAGAGTACCCTCTTGGAATTGGGAGTTCGTTGAAAGAGAATCTGTATCCTGAGAAATTATTTTTAAGACGCTTTCTCCTAGTTTTTGATGAGTGAATGGAGGGCAGAATGGGGAGGGAAAGTCATTGTGAGTGCTTGCCATAAAAGCTTAGCTTAGAACTTCCTGCCTTAGAGACGGAAGTGGCCCATTGTTTGCTTCTTTGCTGATCCTGGGATGGGGGCCTGGTTGGCCTGCCCTGTGATGCTTACCTTGGCCCTGTCTGCTGGGTGCAGGGAAGGCCCAGTGCTCAGAGGCTGAATCTGGGAGGATGAACTTGAAAGAAATCTTTTTACTGTTTACATAAATTTTGCTTGGTCATCCATTTTTTTAAGCACTTCTTCTGCTTTTTCCCCAAACAGGCACTCCTTGTCTAGGGGTGTATCAATAAGTTTAGACTTGACAGGATCAGGGAGACGGTGTTCCTTCAGCCATGTATGTCTCCTAATAACAGATCCTGTCACTGCTTCCCTGCTAGATGCTTCTAGGGCATCATATCCACACTGTAATGAGTGTTTGGCCACTTGACACGCAGAGTGTAGTCATTTTGCCAGCTCCTTGGAGTTGGCACAGTCACGGGAGGAAGCAATCTTCTGTTTAAATTGTTCCAAAGTGTATTGTTGATAATTTAGCATATGGAATTGACAACTGAGTGCTCTGATAGCTAAGGATGCAGAGGTGTATACTTTCTTGCCCCATCTATCCAGAGCTCTGGAGTCTTTGTCAGAAGGAAGAGGATTCTTAGCAGAACTAGTCTTAGCTCCTTTGGGTCCCTGTGTAATGACTTCTGGGTCTGCAGCAGGATTCCTATACAGGTATTCGTGACAATCTGGTACTTTGTAGTACCTGTCATGTTTACATGATGCAGGAGGCAGGGCATCAGGGGCTAAGCTGGATTCATGGAAAACATCATCCACCACTTACAAAATAGGTGGGATGGCCAGGGGTCTGTTCTGGGGCAGGTCCACAAACTCTCTAAGTCTTATCTTAGACTGTGGGAAGTCTTGAGATTCCCAATGGAAATGTTCCCTGAGGGAATGAAGGGTTTCCCCAAATGAGAGGTCCTCTGGAGGGGAGGCAGAGGGGATGGACTCCTCTGCATATGAATCCTCAAAAACAGTTAAGGGATGTTGTTCCTCTTCAAAAGCAGAATAATAAGATTCCTCAGACTCTTGTTCTGTCATAATTTCTGCAGAAGGATGCCTTTTCCTTTAGGAGTGGGGGCCTGAGTACCCCGGATAAGGGAGATGAGATCTTCCACCATTTTAAACATTTGAACTTGGTGTGGGGGAGCAGTAGCAAGATGGTGGCAAGAAGCAGATTTCCTAGGAGTGGCCTGACAGAATCTGTTGGTCTCTGAAAAGCGGTAGCTGGATGTGAAGACATCATTTTTTTGTCTAGATTCAGTATTGTGAAAGGTCTCCTCGGAAGCCGGTGCCTGTGTCACAGCTCCAGACCCAACAGAGACAGCCAAAGGCTGGGAAGACGAAGTAGATTTCTGCGGCATACTGGACTCCGAAAGGGTCTCAGCAGAGGCCTGCATAGATAGCAAGTTGGGCATCAGGGGCTGCGAAAGCACCTCACTGAATTCTGGTGAACTGACTACTTGCTTAGCGGTAGCATCGTCGGAAGGCTTAGCCTTGTGTGGCCTGTCTCTATCTTTATCTCTTATGTTTTTTGGAATATCCACAGATTGTTGGCTGATGGACACCATATCATAATTCAAAGATAGAATATGAAAATAATTGTCTACAAAAAGAGCTCTACGGCAAATGGTTCTCGCATTTAAAAGGGCAGAGAACCAGCAATGAGGGACGTCGTGGTCTGGGCCTAAACAAGTGATGCAGTAAGAATGAAAGTCTCTGTGTGGGATCTGCTTTCCACAAGAAAGGCCATCATTAACTTTTTCAGACATTGGTCTGAAAAGACAGCAAGAGCAAGAAAAAAGGGTCCCCAACGGGGTACTTATCTTTAGACGTTTTCTGCTGAAATGCAACTTCTGTTAGTGACCAACCGGCACTCGTGCTAACTGCTTCTGCTACGGGCTCCATGGAAAGAAAGACGGATGTAATGATGTTGGCTGCTTTGCTTTATACCACTGATGACCTGATGTCAGACTACAGGCGTGGCAGCCGGCACACAAAAACAATGACTCTGGCATTCAGGCCGACCGAGGTCTACCACAGAAGGAATAACCCACAGGTGATGACTGCAACAGTGAAACACGAAGAACATTGAGTGTTCTCCAGCAGGGTATTAATGTACAAGTAATGCCTGGTGAAAAACGAGTCCGCCTCTTCACTGTAACTTACCAACTGCCGTGGAGTGTGGACTGAGAAAAACAGAACGGCCTCCATTATTTTATGCCCACTAAGCAGCACATTTGCTGTTTAGTGAGTGTAAAATTAAAAGTGTGCACGCGTGTGTGTGCATGTGTGTGTGCGTTTATGTTGCTGTCTGCTTGTGTGAGTGAATGCGTGCATGAAAGCAGGTGTGTGTGTGTGTGTGTGTGTGTGTGTGTGTGTGTGTGTGAGAGAGAGAGAGGGGAGACAGAGAAAGTTAAGACTGACCTTACCTCTAGGCACACTTCTCAACCACTTAGCGCAAAAAATCTGCACATGGCCCAACAAAAGGGGGCGGGGGGGCAAAAGACTAAAAATAGGGACAGATATTAAATATTGCTCATATAAACTTAGAACGTTGCTAGAGCAACAGGGGTTGTTTTAACATATACTTTCTGAAGGATATGAAGTCTGAAACTCAAATGCATTTTATGTTTTTTAGTGATGTAAATCCTCAGATCATCCCAGTAAATTGCCAGAAAAGCACAACTTTTATGAGGAACAGATCAAAAATATGAGCCAAAAATCTAGACAGTTCAGAGGTATGCCTCTGACCACAAATAATGGGGAAACAAAATTTTATGTAAATAACATAAAAAATTCAGAAGGCATCAAAAACGTAAAGAAAACTTGGTGTAACACAAGAAGAAAGAATGCAGCAAGTAGAACCTGTGATTGAGCGCGTTTTCTTCTTTAAGAACTTCATCAAAATAAATAAACTGTGCAGATTACAAAGTTTAAATAGTGGAAGAAAACAAATAAAAATAATCTTGTCCAGTCAAAATCACAGTTCAACCCCTTTACACATGATGGAAGTGTAATTCTCAAAGTTCTATTTGCCCATAAATATGCATGAGGTGGGCATAACTTAAACAGAAAACAGAGTAACCAAGCAAAGCTCGAACAGCATTCTTAATGCAATCTGTAAACTTAACTGAAAATAAGAAATCAAATGTCTGTAATAAAGTGTAAGTACGATTACGTCCCCAAGTATGCAGATGTAGTAATCTCTTCTGCTGTAGCAATGTATAAAATCAGACTTGCTTACAAGTTAACAATAAAGTCAGCCCTTTAAGGCATAAAATTAAAATCACTCAGACTGTCACTGCTGCCATCTCTGTGTGATCTGAAATAAAAATCCTCTCACCAATCAGGTGCTCCCTCCTAAGGAGGAGAGTAAGGTCCTAATGCTCTCCTGTTATAATGCATATCCCCATGTTTACACAATGAGTAAAGAATTAAAGATCTGCCAATCAGTGCCCCTGATCATCTTGCCACCGAGGAGACTGACTCCTTCACTCCACCTGAGCTATGCTTCGGGTCTATATTAGAACATAGACTTTTTAAAATGTCGAATGTTCTAATATCGACTCCTATTCAGTGAACACTGACAATATCGAACATGCAGAACAGCAAATTTTTTCCCAAGGAAAAAATTTGCTGTTCCGACACACATACACACAACACAAACACACCAAACAAACAGCAATCCTCACACATACACCTAAAATCCTACATCTAACCCTACACTAAACTGTACACACACCACTAGCAATCCACTTCCTTAACCCAAACCCTAAGGTCTGTCACTATCGCACACTCACCTCACCCGTGCCCTAGCCCTAACTCACCTACCCCGCCCTAACCCTCATGTCCACACAATCGCACACTTACCTGACCCGCGCCCTAACCCTAACTCACCTACCCCGTGCCCTAACCCTCACGTCCACACAATTGCACACTTATCTGATCCCGACCCGTAACTTTCCACCACAGTGCTGAACATAGCAAAGCCACAGGAATGGCCAACTGAATTCCTTCCCTAGGAAGAAATTCGGCGTTCCGCAGCTTCGCTATTTTCAGTGTTCGCTGAATAGGGGCTAATATTAGAACATTCAAAGTTGTGAAACTTCGATGTTCTAATATAGACCCCCTTCTAAACTAGAAAACTGGAGATATGAACTACACAATTAAATTAGGTATTCCATCTAACACTGTCAAGTCACATCCCACTCCTACAGCGAAAGATGCCACCCACAGAGTTTACTAAGCAAGCAGAGATTACTGGTAGACAAAGGATACATGACTTCCTACAACTTTCAACTGCATACTCATTATAAAATACATCTGAAAACAATTTGCATCTATTTATATCAGAAAATATAGTCCAAGAAATAGTAAAATTACTTAATGGTTTTGTCTACCAAAAAGGCAGTTACTAGAAAATGATCATCAAAATATAAATCAACTGTAAATAAGGTACTGGATATTGAAAAGGAGATAAAATAACAAAGGGAGATCCTTAGAAAAGGGGAGGTACAAATTACATAGAAATAAACAGAATCTAGGGAATATGTGCAAATAATGCCCAAAAAGAGGGGTGAGCTTTAATGAAAGGCAGTAATTGAGCAGGTTATGTAATGTCGGAGTGAATGATGGTTATTAAAAAGAAAGCATGTATACAGCATGAAAGTAATAAAGTGTGACTGTGGTTTGTTTCTTTTTTTGTCTGGTCTATTAATGTATGTGTACCAATGTAATTGTTTAAACTGCAATTTAATAAAGATGTTGAAAAAAGGCAGCAAAACTAAGCCATGTCCCAACCACAGATATTTTGCACTACTGCTTACTTGAAGTATCTCATCATGTAAATACCAGAAATGTTCTATGTATATTTTACAACAATTTTGTAAAATTTTGATGGAATACTTTGTGAGAATCTGGATCCCAGTATCCTTATCCTAGTAAAATGAAAAAAGGAGAATGGAAATACATAAATAAACCGAAGGAAGGAAGGAAATGTTCTACAGTTTCAAAGACAACAGAACAAAGCATTTTACTTTTTTCACACTTCCATGGGTCAATTTCATAGAAGATGATGACCATACTTAGCAAGAATGAGCAATTACACTTGGATGAATTAACTCCCCTTTTCACTGAGGCAGCAAGTGTTTTGCGCTAAGCAAATTTTTTTTAAATATAAAAATAGATTCTATAAGAGAAAACAGAGTTAAAAATGCTTGCTAAACCATTAAATAGGCAGTTTCAACTCATTCACTATGCAATTTTAGAAACAAAACAACAGGACCATTTTATTACACACACACACAAAGTATACTAACAAGCAAACTAGTAAATGGCCTAGAGCATAAAAACATTATACTACTAGACCTAAGAAAGGTCATATCCTGGGGGAAGGAAGTTTACTTATTTAAAAAGGCAAGAATTCCTTCAGGAACACAAACAGTAAATTGCAAAATTCAAAATATGTAATTATATAAAATGGAAATAAAACTATGACTTACATGGTTCCACTTCAGGAGAGCTCATTTCAGCTCCTTTAAAATGCCAGCAGGAATAAGCAAGGATTACATGTTTACTTTGGTTTGAATGTAACATGCACATGATTTTAACATTTACTTTTCCACAAAGAATACTATCAAAGACTTAGCTATCCATAAGTTCTACTTACATAGCCTCACACATCAGTAAATCATTGTATATACCAGCAAAGCAAGTGTCTGCTTATTTTTATGGAACATTTATTTCTACTAAAAAGTATGGATTACTTCAACGCTATGACAATTAGTAAAATAGTAAAGCAAGAAGAATAAAATTCATGCATATATTTGCAGATCAAATATCAAAACCCAATGAATGAATAAATAAATGCAAGGCTCTGGCTGTTCTATAAATGAATAATGTGCAGCAAAATGCCCTTTTCAAATGTAGGGATGAGTCACCTCTTTAGAAGACAGGAATACTGTATAATGATAACATATGTATGTGAGTCAAAAGTTGTATGTTCAGAAATTTGTCCATTCATTTTCAAATACCTGCTTATCCTCTTCAGTGTTGTGGGGAACCAGTGCATATCCCAGCAAGTAGTGTGTGTAAGCCACAGAACCACTCTTGGATAGAATGTGAGTCACTTGTAGGATCCATACATGACCACATGTATGTACTGGCAATTTCAAAGGCTGACAAATCACTTTTTTGTCTCTGGTATGCAAGAGGGACCAGATCACCCAGCGAAAACCCTCAGAAGTCACAGGAGGACACAGACTTTGCACAGACAGTACCCCTGCTGGGAACCAAACTAGAAAATCAAGGGCTCTAAGGTAACAATGTTTACCATTGTACCAATCTGCCACCCTGAAAAAGTTAAGAGATGCTTGCAGGTGTTCCAGTGGGTTTAGATAAATTTCGATAAACATGCTCAGGCAACTTGTTACAATAAGCCCTTTGGATGGAAGCCTCATTGACAATCTTCAATTGACTTATTAGAAAATGTTGTCAGTTACCCATCTTGATGACACATTGCTAACCAAGGCTGACCTTTAAACAGTGAATGTTCACAATGAAAATAATCTCAAGTAGGGCTTCATAGAATGGACGGGCTGTTAAAAAGAAAAATAAATGAAAAAAGAAAAGCATTAACAATAAATGGCAGTTATAAAATGACATGGAAAATTGTAAATTAAAACTTCCTCAATTCAGTGCTTAATACTAATCCATTTCGCTCATCTCAAGTGGTTCCTGCATTTTTACAGAAGTGCTCATAAAGTAGTGCATTTCTGGAGTCCAAAGAAAAAACAAAAACTTTACAAAGATTCCGTTCTTGAAATATTTATCAAGGAATCTAGTTCAAACAAAGAATACAATATTGCATCTGTTGTGAAATCAGCAGTGAGGTCAATAATTTCTAATTACCAAATTAGTTTGAAGCCATCTCACTGATGTCATGTTTTGGTATGTGCCTTTGCTGCAGTTGTCTGCATCAAGCAATGTGACAAGAACCTCAGCAAGCAACAGAAGGACTGAGCATATGCCATATCGAGGTTCTATGACAGAAATTAATCAATACGATCAACACAAGTGTGATCACTTATGATCATGACACAATTCAACTCCAAAAGTCAATGCACACAAAAACCCTTACTGAGATTTGTGTACCTCATAATACAGAGGAGTATTCTCTGAAATACTGCAATCTTGATCTCTTAACAACAGACACACAAAACGTGCATTACTGATCGCATTTCACAGTGCACCCGGCTATTACCGAGATCACTCTCTGGGAAGAGGAAAGGAGAAAGTTTGGCTATAGACTGACACAGCACCAGGAGTATGGTATCCATGTTGCTAAATATTAAACTGTAGCCTACATCTGAGGAGCACACGCAGGAATTTGTATTAGTAACTGAACACGAAAAATGGCAGAGAATAGAGTGGACAGAGCTTAGCTTTCCCTAGGCCCTAGATGAAACAAGTCTGACCAGTATCCAGGTATCACAAATACTGTCTGGGGAAGGATGGCAGTGTTCGGGCAAGGTTGTTTCATCTATCTCAGAAGAGAGGAAGTTGGTTAAGTGCTAAAATATGGACATCAGCTGCAGGGCCCAAAATAGCACACCAAGAGTGAATGGGAACACATTATCAGCAAAAGACTGAATGCACTCCAGTCAAGACTGGTCTGTGTGCAAGAGCATGCAGTGGTCCAGGATTGTTGTAGCAATCCACTGCACCCCAACTACCTACCAAAAGGAGAAGGGGGGACATAGCATATAAAATATATCCTATCCTCTGCACAATAATGGCCATAATCCTCTGCTTGCATATCTTCCTCTTAGCATCTTCTGATGCCAGGAACGAGAAGAAAATAATGAGCATCAGGACTGAGGAGTCTTGACTGTTATCAAATGGGAGGCCAAAAGATTATTTAAAAAAAATCAATGCATTGTTCCCGCGTCTATATCATAACATCAACAGCTTAGGTTGTTGAATCCTACAACATCACCCAAGCGTCGAAAGTTAACAATAGCGAATGGCCACATCATTGAATTCTTTCTTCGAGAAAGAATTTGGGTGGCCATCTGTAAACAAAATAAACAAACACACCCAAACATAGTGGGGGGCTTTCTCCCCCACCCTGATGTGGGTGTGTGCCAACTAAATATACCAACTCTGAGATCGCTCTACACTGAGGAAAAGGGGAAATCTCTGATAACGGCCACGTGAATTCTTTCCAGAGGAAAGAATTTGATGAAGTTGCCAATCGCTATTGTAAGCATTCGACGCTTAGGTGTCGATGATTAAGCATTCGACAACCTAAGCTGTTGACAATTCAATAGGAACCCTTGTTCCCCACACATCTGTAATCATTGTCAAGGAGGTCTATACCTCCCTTGTACCTTGAGATGTACATAAGCAGCCCATTAATGTCATGTTTATCAAGTAACATGCATGAAGTGGATTTCCCCTTTCTTTTTTGGCCCAATGGGTATTAGCCCGGCTTTGAACATGACCTCAGATCAGATGTGGCGACTAGCTGAATTTAAGTACATTACCAAGTGGAGGAACAGAAACTTACCAGGACTGCTAGAGTAATCCTATTTTATTAATCCAGTAAAATTATTTCTATGGCCAATGTCAATAAAGCTATATGCTCTCACTGGAAGGGCATGCTGATAACAACATGCATTATGAGATGTTAAACCTGTTTTCAAAAACAGCTTTTACCTGCTGAAATATTTCACACTATTTTTTGTTCTAATCACTTCAAGCAACTTTGCCAATCATGCATCAATTAAGAGTCTCTCTCCCTCTTGTTCTTTTATCTCACATTTCTCCATGTTGATGTTTATCTAACATCATGTGTCCTAATTAGACAGGCAGTACACTAATCTTTACAGACCCTCTTCATTTGCATTCCAGCACAGCTCTCAACCAATCAAGGACAAATTTCAACAGAATCAGGGACAAAGCAAGAAAAAATCAGGGACACTTAAAATATTAATCCTGTTAAATTAAGACATTGACAGAATAAGAGAATGTGAATTAATATACATTTTCGGAGGTAAAAGAAGTCTATATCTCTTAATTATTGGCATTATTTATTACGTGCACATCACCACTTTTCCTCCAAACGTCACAAGTTTTAAGAGAAACTAAGAGGGACAGAGGCAAAATTTCAGTCAAAATCAGGGACAGTTGAGAGGTATGTATCCCAGTCCAAAAGAGGAAAGTAAAGCAATACAAGATAATACATATGAATATCCTCATACAGTACTAGAAAACATTAAATGCAAAACTACAGAACTGTTTATATACACAGTGACATAATGAGAGCATATGAATGGTATCAGCATATCATCATCATCACACAAGGCATGTGCAAAGCAATTAACATGTTATAACAAATAACAGTGATTTTTATTACTGTATCAAAATCAGTTCAGAGAAAAAATATCGAACTTTAATGTCAAAACACAGGAGCTCCTACTAGCAATAAGCAAAGAGACACCTAAGCTAGAAAATAAAAGATATTTTATTATACTTTTTAACAAAATTTCCCTTTTCAAAAGAAGCAATGTGAACACAAACTTTCTCTCTCAGAGCAGAGAAGTTGTCTATTACTTCAGAAAACACTTATTTATTCTGAACTTAAAGGAAAAGTCCTAAAATATTTTAGACAACTGTAAATTGTTAGGTGATATAAAAATATACAACTACAGCCCATTCATTTCCATCTGTACAACAAATGGATGTATATTTTGTACTGCATCTCAAACCTTTTTCACAAGTTGCAAAAAAAGGATCACTAGCCCCAAGACCAGTTGATAATCCACAAGAATGAAAGCTCTCCCCTTGTATTCTTTAGCTTGAGCACTTCTCTCTGGAGACTTGTGTTTAGTTTTTCATGCCATGAAAGATCCCACCCTCCCTGATCTCCTACATCATAAAAACTGAAATGGTTCCAAAAATACATACATAACTCAACAAATTAACAAGACACATTGGTGCAAAAAAAATCATCTCCCAACACAACCCTGATCTCTGAAATAAGCTCAGTTACATGTCAGAGTAGTACCCTTGCCACTTTTGAAGTCAATCATGACAACCAGATGAATAGTACGCAGTAACAAGTAGAGCCACAAGTATGTCAGACATTTTATGAAATGACAACCAGATGGGTAGCAACAAATTCTCCCTGGGTCTGTCCTATGTTGCCCTCTTGGAAACAGAAGGAAACTCTTGAAAATATATTATTGGCTAGGCTCAAATGATCTGTGGACAATTTGCCAAGTATTTAACAATAAACCTATGAATCTAATAACGCCTTACCAAGAGCACTGAAAGTGAGGCTGCACACTGCAGTACAGCTGCCTGTTTGTTCAGTCTGCGGCAGTCTTGAAAGAAACTCTTCTTGTGCTTTCTGTGCCCATACGATGACAGACAAAACCATATGCCTAAAACACAATTAATTTGCTAATTTTTTTAATCTTTCACTTTCTACTAATCATCAGCCCTCCCTTAAGATTGTCCAGTTGTTCCCTCAGTGGGGCAAGAGCTAATTAGGCAGGAGACACATCCTTTTAGCTATCACGCTTTTTTTCCCCTAGTTTTGGACATAACCCCTCCCTGGCAGCTGTTATTGGCATTCACAGAATCAAGAGCTAGCTATGCCTTCCCCTGTAAGCATCTTCATTCCTTCACATCCCCCCGTGAAAGCTAATGTACAAACGCAGCTCATCACAAATGTATATCCCCAACTCTACACTGCATGCCCTGCACCTTTCTCATCAAAAGATGAGAACATTGCTATGTCCTGGTGTGCCTCGCTCCCCCACCCACCCAGCATGAGTCACCTGCTCATGCCTAGCCTCCCACATTAGCTCCAGTACCTGGGAAATTAGTCACCCCTTGGTGAATGTACTACAGCAAGGTTTCATCCATCTGCACCATGGAGCTAAAGGGACATTCCCTAATAATGCTGCACTTCTATAATTATACAGTTACTGCAGTTGGCAGGACTGCAGAGTTAACAAGCTATGAACTATTCAGTCATTAGACAAAAGATATACACACACAGCTAAACATTCAACATGTGTGTACACATGGCAAACGAAGCACAGAAGGTATCATTCTGTGTCCTGCAAAGTGTTGCAGCTAAAGTACACCGGTTATAAACTCAGGCGCAGGTAAGAGATAGCTGTGCTTCTTAAAGAGGAGTCCTAAATGTATAACATGACAGAGAAGTAATCCCAGTCAATCTATACTAAGGAATAAATCAGATGCCAAGCAAAAATAGTATGCAGTAACAAGTAGAGCCACAAGTATGTCAGACATTTTATGTAATGAACTGCCCACCCCCGTGCACAAAAGACTCAGAAATGTAAGCAGCTTTTAGCAAAGAAGTGTGTACCACAATGCATCCACATACACCAGCTCTGCTGTTAGTACCAGAGCACAGACTTTAGAAATCCTCACAGTTCTTTTTCATATTTTCCACTGAACATGATAAACTTTGTAAATGAACTGCAAGATGTTCCCAGAGCTGCCTTTTCAGATATAAACATTGTAGTCTGTTATTAAAATTCTAACAGCCTTCCATTATCAGGACAAGAACATTTTTCACTGCAGTATGCAGAAACATTAAGGTGTTAAGTAGCATACTGTGATAAAACGCATGAAGTGTCATTTCAAATGTGAAAGGCAGTAAGTCATTTAGAGATGGTTTTATTTTATTTATTTTTTTTTTAGTTGAAGACAGAGAAAAAAAATAATGCAGACTAGACTTGCATATTTTTCAGACAGAAACTAAATGTTGCCTCCAGTGAAATGCAGAGGAACATTTAAGTAATAACTGTTCAGATGTTGGATTATTTCCCCAGTTTGCCTTCTCATACACATGAGATGGTATTTTGGGCATGATTATGTCCAAAACATGATTTCTGAAATTGTTTAATACACTGCACTTTTTAGACAAAGCACTTCTCTACGGCCCTTCATTACAGAGAGCAAGAAGGCTGGGTCTGTTTATACCACAAGTAGACTCCAAAGAATTTTTCCTTAGGTAAACAGCAAAATGGTGGAGGTGTGATGGGAAGAAAGAGGTAATTGGGAACATATTTTCTGGGATTGCAATGAGATGGAAGACTTTAAAAATTCCCTGCAGACTACTGTATCAGAAGTACTGGGTGAGCAAACTGGTATTCAGGAAATTATTTTTTTGAGCTATGAGACAACATCGTAATTGCCTAGACATAGTAAGGTCTTGCTAAGTATACCTATTGTGGCTGCCAAAATAAGCAATTACTAGAAAATGGAAATCAAAGTCTAAACCAACTGTACCAGAAGTAGTGGATATAGTAACAGCGATAAAAACAACTGGAAATGATGTGGACATCCTTCAGAAGGGCCTCACTGAGACAGATGTCTGGTGTCAGAGCCATGGCCTCAAGCTCAATGCCAAAAAGCGCAGTGTCATCCCGTTTAGTAAAAACTCTGTACCCATGAACTACCACATAGGCAGCAATCTACTTTACACCAAATGCGTGATAAGAGACCTTGGGACCCAGGTGGAGTTTAGTCTCTCCTTTGATAGTCACATTGCCACAGTAGTCAGGACGTACTTCTACGTGGCACACCTCATCATAAAAGGGTTCCCATCCAGGAAAAAAGAGGTCATTGTTCCCCTCTACTCGACACTCATTAGACCCATTATAGAGTACAATGCCCCTTTTGGAATATACCTCACAAGACATCTGCAGCAGCTGGAAAGGCCACAGAAGTACCTCACAAAGAGGATTACTGGCCTCAAACAAATGCCCTACACTGACCACCTCAAAAAACTCCAGCTTTACTCCGTAGCATATCGCCTACTCCGAGATGATCTCTGCTTAGCATATAAAGCTATGTCAAACCCAGAGCTGTTGGACATGCTATACCTACAAAAATCCCAATCCCTCCGAGCTACACGCTCTAGTTAGGAAATCCTTCTATGTGGCCCATCTAATTACTAAAGGGTTCACATCTAGAAATAGAGGATATAGTGCCCCTCTACTCCTCACTCATTAGACACATCATAGAGTACAGTGCCCCATTTGGGATGTACCTCACAAGACACTTCCAACAGCTGGAAAGACCACAAAAGTACCTCACCAAGAGGATTACTGGCCTCAAACATGTGCCCTATGCAGCCCGACTGAAAAAACTCCGGATGTACTCGGTGGCATATCACTTACTCAGAGGTGATCTTTGCCTGACTTACAAAGCCATGTCCAACTCAAAATTGATGGACATGCTCCACCTAGAGAATTCCAAGTCACTGTGAGCCATGCACTCTAATGAGCTAAACAATAAATAGAACATGCTGGAGGGATAGATTCTTGTCACAGAGACTCCCCATGCTTTGGAACAAAATTCCAAATTACATCAGGCAGAGATCCTCACTAACACTCTTCAAGAGAAACCCTGACTAGTGGATGGGTAACAGAAAATACACCCCTGGGATCTCTTCATTGGCTCTTCTTGAGGGTCAGTTAATTAATCAATGGGGCGGTGAAAGCCGACACACTCTGGCTAGGCTTATAAATGCCCTCTGGCAGATAGCCTAGTACCTACCTATGAAATGGGATCTTTAGAAAAGGGTAGCAGAAAATGACATAGGAAAAAATGGGAATTGTGGAAACAATGCATGCAGAATAATGTTTCGGAGGAGGATTGAGGTTTAAAAGGCGGTAGGATTTGAATGAGCTATGTAATGTTTGACTGAAAATGACTGGATAGATTATACGCGATGTATAATGTTTGCAACTAAAACTATGTGGATGTTTCTTGTTTTATAACAAAAAAAAAAAGAGGAAGAGGCTGATATTTTCAGTTTATATGCCAGGTGTGCCTTTAAATTATAGTGGAGCAGAATTCTATTTTCAAAACATTGTTAATGCAATGGAACTAGGGCCGAAATATCGAATATGCCATTCAACAAAATGTTTTTTGAGAGATCGCGGTACAGTGAGGATCGTAAAATTTCCCCTTTCCTTACTGTAGTGTGATCTTGGAGTTGGTATACATAATTAGCGGGGGTATGAGGGGCATAGCCCCCCACAAGAACAGTTTCAATGAACGGCATATTCAACATTTTAGCCATTCGATATTTTCACATTTCGATAATGTGATATAGATGCATGGAACTAGATACACAAGAACATTGCAAAGTCTAACATCTCAAAAACACAGGTTCTTTCAAGTTTAGCTTTCATAAACATAGCAAAATTATGTTAAGCAAGCACATTACAATCAAGTCTAGATCTAAGAATATTATATAAAGTAAGACAAGTACTGAGACTTCCTCCACTAAGACACACGTTTCCAGGTCTCAGTTTGCTCAACACTGTATCTTCCTGATAGGAAAACTAAAGGCCATTATATATCAAAATACTAAGGCCATAAAGTGATGATAAAGTAGTAAGAGGCACAACTTCCAAACACAACTCAATGTCAGTGCTTCATCTTTTATTTAAACCAAATATTTTGGGTGGTATTCATGAACAATGAGCCCCACTGTGCAGGAATCAAATAGTAGAAATGTGTACCAAAGCTCTGCATGATTAACAGAGAGTGATACACAACTGGGTAACAACTTTACACTCAGACTTACTCAACCGGGTATCGCAGAACTCCATACTTGGAGTTCATAAGGAGATGTCCTCCCTGCAGGGTTATTTACCATTCCCAAACATTACAGCAGCTCTGGATGGACTGGTCCCAATGGAGAAACTTACAGGACTAGAACCTTTCACCTCCAAATAATGTAGTGCTTTCAACTGTGTAAATTCCTTCTCTTCCAAAAGTGTTACTCAGGTAAAAGAGCTGAGAAACAACAATCAGCAAGTAGTTTAAAAAAAAATCATTTGCATGACAGAAAATCCCTTTGGCATCGAAGCTCCTTGTTGTGCAGGCAAACCTGTTACCACAACCACACATCCTTCCACCTCAGGCAGTGCTGTTACCAAACTTTTACCGATGGAATATCGCACAACACTAGATCCCTTCATTACCATAAAATATTAATTGCCTTAGCTGTGCTGCCATGCCTAATGATGGGCAGAGGTTTTTTGAATCAGCAAATGGCATAATGACATAGCACAACACAGCAGGGGATAGTTACAGTGTAAGATACGATCAAATATCTTATTATGTAGTTGCTCCCTCCTGAGTTAGTGCCGAATGTCACACAGTTATGTTCCCATTTGTAGCACTGTTCTGCAAAGTACACTGCTGTGTATTATGAATACTTATGTAAAGATAGTCTCCTGTATGATGGCAGGCATTTCTGTGATCTATGGCTTTAAAATTATAGTAATGACATGTAGTGTACTAAACAGAGTATGCTGCATGGATTTGGACTCCGCCACTGCCAAATTCTCATGGCCTCTCTGCATAGTTGATAGGACTTGGTTCCCCTTGTTTGTTTATGTACCAGACTACCGACATGTTGTCCGTCTGAACTGCAATAGTCCCTAGAGGAAGAAGGGGAGCAAAGTGTTGCAACAGCTTAGAAACACTGCCCTCAACTCTAGAACATTGATGTGCAGATTGTACTCCAAATTGGTCCATTCGCCTTGGACTGTCTGTCCCTGAAAGATGCCCCCACCCTATCAGGAAGCGTCCGTGGTCACCGTAACTGTGGTGTGCGGGTAGCACAAACGGCCTCCCCTGGAAAGGTTGCGTTTGAAGCCACCAGTTTAGATCTGTTTTGCAAGTCTTTGTTATAAGAATCTCGTGTGTTAGAGGTAGTTGTTGAAATGACCATTGAGCAAACAGTAGCCATTGTAGGACTCTCATGTGCAGCCTTCCCAGGGGAATTGCAATAAGGGAGGCTGACATGAGGCCCAACACCTTCAGTACCAGTTTTGCAGGAGATTTCCTTGACAAGAGTAGAAGACGTATGTGAGTCTGCAGTGATAATATCCTTTCTGGGGGAAGCCTCAGAATTAATTGACGTGTGTTTAACTCTGCTCCTATGAACAAGATATTTTGTGATGGCTGAAGTAAGGATTTTCCGAAATTTACGGAGATCTCTAGGTGAACACACAGTTGAAGAACATAGTCTCTGGCCTGCAGTAGTTGGCCGGGTGGTGGCGAAAGGAGCCAGTCGTCCAGATACGGAAACACCTGGAATCCCTGGCGTCTCAAGTGAGACGCTACCACTGCCATACATTTGGTGAAGACCCTGGGGGCTGAGGTCAGACCAAAGGGCAGGGCTCGAAATTGAAAGTGACTGGCTCCCAGCCGGGCTAAATGATCTCTGGATGCCCTGGCCATTTTGATGTGGTAGTATGCATCCTCTAGATCTATTGAGCACATCCACTCGTCCTTCTGTAAGAATGGAAGGATCGATTGAAGCGTGACCATTCGAACTTTTCTTTCTTGATGAAAGTATTGAGGTAGCTTAGGTCTAGAATGGGCCTCCAGTCCCCTGTTTTCTTTGGAACTAAAAGAACCTTGAGTAAGTCCCGAATCCTTGCTGGTCCGCTGGGACTGGCTGGATGACTCTTTTTCTAGCAGCTTTGAAATTTCTCAACCTGCTGGCTCTCGCAGATGGGGCGTACATCTGGGAGTCTTTTCTTTGGAATGGGATAGGATAGGAAGGGTATGGAGTAACCTCTGGTAACTACGCTTTTACCCACTTGTCTGTAGTTATATCTTGCCAGGCCTGAGGTATAAAGCTAAGCGACCCCGACTGCCTCCAGAGCAGGACAGTCGGGCCTCCTCTCAGGAGTGCTGGAAAGGTTTACCAGGAGTGTTTCCCTGTCACCTTGATGTTGCGGACCCTCTGCCGCCAGAGCGGCGTCTTCCACCTCTGCCCCTCCTCTGCCTCTAGAGGGGGCATCACCCTGTGTGCCTGAGAAAGACCCTTGGGGTTTTGAAACCACATTTTCCCACCGCGTTGCCCTTTGGGGTACGGTCTGGTTGGGGTGGAAAACGGACTCCGACAGCAGACAGAGTCTTTCCCTCTTGTTCACACCGGGTAAGGGTCTCCTTTACCTTGGGGCCAAAAGAGTGGCACCGTCAAATGGGGCGTTTGTAAAGGAAGACTTGAAGGCTTCCGCAAAGAGCATAAGCGCATCCAGGATTGTCTGAAGAGCAATCGCTGAAGCTGCTGCCCTACTCGAACCTTCGGCGTAAGAAATCAGCCTCATGGGCGAGTTAACAATCAATGTTAGGGTATTAAGTTGCGCTGTCACTTTCTCTGAGACAGCTGCATCTGTAGTACCCTGGAGGGTATCTCCCAACTCTTTGACTAGATCCTCTGCAGACGTGTAAAATGAGTCAAATAGTTCAGGGACCGCATGGAAAAAGCCGCTGAACTAAAATGCGCTTCCCATATCTATCCATCGTCCTAGAATCTTTCTTAGGCGGATGGACAGACGAAGAAGACTCCGACATCTCCTTTTTCGTGGCTGCAGCCACCACCATAGCGTCTACTGGAACTCCTTTTGTAAGGTAGGACTTATCCTGAGGTGCTGTGATGTACTTGTTAGGTTTTCTTGGAACAGGTTCCACTGTGTCAGGAGTCTCCCACCCTTCGAGCAATAAGTTCCATTAGTTATTGAAGGGGCGGAGTGACCCAGGAGGAGGAAGGGCGAGCACCAAATGCCTTCAGCAGAACTGACTCATCCTCAGAAGGGGAAGGGACTGCCAGTCACCTCTCTGTTTCAGGATCTCCAAAATGTCTGAAAAGAGACATCTTCTGAAGGTGACTTAGGGGACCCTCTGACTCATCTAAGTCAGTATCAGATGTCAAGGATTCCTGTGGAGAATCAAGTGTCTCCTCTTACACAGTCTCTTCCTAGGGACTTCCTCGTGGGGAGCATCCGAAGAAGCCTCGAGGAAGAGGGGCACCCTCCAGGGGTGGCTGAGACACTGGTGCCCGGCTTGGATGTGGCCGTGGGTGCAGATGAAGACAAAGGCCCTTTATGGGGAGGAGAAGCTGCTTCCACTGATGTGGTTGTCTGGGTAGACAACACCTTCCTCATCAGGTCGAGCGCTCCCGGTCCCGCATCGAAGAGTCCCCGGTTCGAAGAAATGGGAAGAATCCCGACACGGGCACGAAGGCATCGACCCGAGGACGGAGCCGAATCGATCCGTGCGAGGCCCGAGGAGAGTCGGAACCGACACGTCGGTTCGACTCTCGGCCCCGGAACCAAGAACAGACCGTCGGCTCGAGACTCGGTACCGGTCCGACGGAGTCGAGGTGAGGGGAACAGACCGAGAAAAAGACGGTTCTGGACCGAGGGCTCCACAATCAGCAGATCAGCCTCTGCCGGCTCCAAAGACTGAAACGGTCTCGGAGGAGGAATGGATGGAGATACAGGAAGGCCTTCAAGTTTCGACACCAACTGGGTGGAAACCGAAATAAGTTTAGAGAGGGCGAATGCTCCAACAACTTCTGCACCACGCGATCCACATCGATATCCGAGCGTTTGGAGGAAGAACGGGTCGAAGGAACCGAAGTGAAGCCGACCTCAATATGGCGAAGGAGGGAGCTCCATCACGGTTCCAAGACTCGAGGCTCAGGAACCGACACCAGTTGAACACTCGGCCCGAAGTCTGTGGAACCGGTGATCTAACCTTTGAAGAAGAGCTCGGAGCCGATGACTTAGGCTCCGGCGTCTTCGATTCCTTAGAGACTTCGATGCCTGGTCAGAAGCATCCAAAGCCTCTTGGAAAGCCGGTTTCAGTAGACCTCTGTCCATCAGTTTCCTGCGCCTATCTGTCATGACCCTCCCACTAAAAGAGTGACAGATGGAGCAATCCTCTTGTAAGTGGAGAGGGCCAAGGCAGTAGACGCAGGAACTGTGGTTGTCAGTGACCGACATTTTTTGGCCACACTGACAACGTTTGAAACCAGACTTTGCTTTCTCCGACATAGTAGAACAGTATATAACTACAGAAAAACACAGTCAATCCGAGAAAAAAGTCACAATCAGGTAAATGTCAAATCCGGTTAAATTGTCTCAATATGGTAGATGTGAAGGGAGTAGGCCCCGATACAAAAATACCGAAAATAAGGTTAACGGTACCAAGGAATTACAGAACCACAACACAATCACACTTGTTAATACAGATAATATCAACTAGAATATAAATCTTAATAAAATACAACCAAAAAAGTTATATCTTATCTTAGAAACTCTCGAGCTAGCTCCCAACGATGCGTATGCAGCAGCGGCAAACTAGATCTGAGGTAAAGGCAGAGGGGGATTGTGGGTATTAGATTGTCTCGAGCTTCTTCTCGATGCAGAGCTTGCAAGAGGCCGGCACGGAGCCGAGGATCGGCTCCGAACCCATGTGTAAGAACAAACGGCGAGATTGAACACTATCACATTGAGCTAAACAATAAATAGAACATGCTGGAGGGATAGATTCTTGTCACAGAGACTCCCCATGCTTTGGAACAAAATTCCAAATTACATCAGGCAGAGATCCTCACTAACACTCTTCAAGAGAAACCCTGACTAGTGGATGGGTAACAGAAAATACACCCCTGGGATCTCTTCATTGGCTCTTCTTGACAGAGGGTCAGTTAATTAATCAATGGGGCGGTGAAAGCCGACACACTCTGGCTAGGCTTATAAATGCCCTCTGGCAGATAGCCTAGTACCTACCTATGAAATGGGATCTTTAGAAAAGGGTAGCAGAAAATGACATAGGAAAAAATGGGAATTGTGGAAACAATGCATGCAGAATAATGTTTCGGAGGAGGATTGAGGTTTAAAAGGCGGTAGGATTTGAATGAGCTATGTAATGTTTGACTGAAAATGACTGGATAGATTATACGTGATGTATAATGTTTGCAACTAAAACTATGTGGATGTTTCTTGTTTTATAACAAAAAAAAAAAAGAGGAAGAGGCTGATATTTTCAGTTTATATGCCAGGTGTGCCTTTAAATTATAGTGGAGCAGAATTCTATTTTCAAAACATTGTTAATGCAATGGAACTAGGGTCGAAATATCGAATATGCCGTTCAACAAAATGTTTTTTGAGAGATCGCGGTACAGTGAGGATCGTAAAATTTCCCCTTTCCTTACTGTAGTGTGATCTTGGAGTTGGTATACATAATTAGCGGGGGTATGAGGGGCATAGCCCCCCACAAGAACAGTTTCAATGAACGGCATATTCAACATTTTAGCCATTCGATATTTTCACATTTCGATAATGTGATATAGATGCATGGAACTAGATACGCAAGAACATTGCGAAGTCTAACATCTCAAAAACACAGGTTCTTTCAAGTTTAGCTTTCATAAACATAGCAAAATTATGTTAAGCAAGCACATTACAATCAAGTCTAGATCTAAGAACATTGTATAAAGTAAGACAAGTACTGAGACTTCCTCCACTAAGACACACGTTTCCAGGTCTCAGTTTGCTCAACACTGTATCTTCCTGATAGGAAAACTAAAGGCCATTATATATCTATCAAAATACTAAGGCCATAAAGTGATGATAAAGTAGTAAGAGGCACAACTTCCAAACACAACTCAATGTCAGTGCTTCATCTTTTATTTAAACCAAATATTTTGGGTGGTATTCATGAACAATGAGCCCCACTGTGCAGGAATCAAATAGTAGAAATGTGTACCAAAGCTCTGCATGATTAACAGAGAGTGATACACAACTGGGTAACAACTTTACACTCAGACTTACTCAACTGGGTATCGCAGAACTCCATACTTGGAGTTCATATGGAGATGTCCTCCCTGCAGGGTTATTTACCATTCCCAAACATTACAGCAGCTCTGGATGGACTGGTCCCAATGGAGAAACTTACAGGACTAGAACCTTTCACCTCCAAATAATGTAGTGCTTTCAACTGTGTAAATTCCTTCTCTTCCAAAAGTGTTACTCAGGTAAAAGAGCGGAGAAACAACAATCAGCAAGTAGTTTAAAAAAAAATCATTTGCATGACAGAAAATCCCTTTGGCATCGAAGCTCCTTGTTGTGCAGGCAAACCTGTTACCACAACCACCTCAGGCAGTGCTGTTACCAAACTTTTACCGATGGAATATCGCACAACACTAGATCCCTTCATTACCATAAAATATTAATTGCCTTAGCTGTGCTGCCATGCCTAATGATGGGCAGAGGTTTTTTGAATCAGCAAATGGCATAATGACATAGCACAACACAGCAGGGGATAGTTACAGTGTAAGATACGATCAAATATCTTATTATGTAGTTGCTCCCTCCTGAGTTAGTGCCGAATGTCACACAGTTATGTTCCCATTTGTAGCACTGTTCTGCAAAGTACACTGCTGTGTATTATGAATACTTGCGCAAAGATAAGTCTCCTGTATGATGGCAGGCATTTCTGTGATCTATGGCTTTAAAATTATAGTAATGACAGGTAGTGTACTAAACAGAGTATGCTGCATGGATTTATTGAACTTCGCAGTGTTTATGAATATGCCCATTCATTTTTAACCAATGATGCAATTTAATATCACTACTATATACCTTAATCACACACCAACATAAGAACATTCTGTTCTTCTGGTACCCATTACTCTATTTTACCTACTGCCAGATGAAACGTGTTACACTGCTACCATTACAAACCGTTACCTATTTTAATGTCCTCAGGACATTTACAAAACCAGACTGTGTTCCCAACTCAAAAAAAGAAGTTATGTACTCAACATAACGTTCCATGTTGGTAGTCCATCTCACCCTTCATTTTTACATATGGGTTCGGAGCCGATGCTTGGCTCCGACTCGGACGATATTCAAGCTCGAAGACTTCTGGTTGGCTCGTGGCTAAACAGGTATCCCATGGTGCACCAGTGCAATCCCCAGATCTTGTTTGCTGCTCACTAGCGATAGAAAAAAACCCTTAACCAACAAACCAATACTAAAGGGTCGGCAACCAAGAAATTTATTTTATTACCTCCAGATCTTCCAGGATGGGGGCAGGAGGGGAGGGTTGGTAAAAATGAAGGGTGAGATGGACTACCAACATGGAACGTTATGGTGAGTACATAACTTCTTTATGTTAGGTAGTCCAATCTCACCTTCATTTTTACATATGGGACAGCGTCCCTAGCGCCTTATTCTTGGGTGGCTCATTGGAAGATACTCCTGAGCTCTGTGGAGCCAAAGGTTGCTCTACCCCCTAGAAGCCAAATCCAACTTATAATGAGTAATGAAGGTGTGAGGGGTAGCCCATGTAGCTGCTGCACAGATATGATCAATTGGTACCCTGGCTTGAAAGGCTGCAGAGGTAGACAGAGACCTAGTAGAGTGAGCCTTGATCCTGTGGGGTAAGGGTCTGCCCTCCGAGCTGTAGATGAAAGCTATGCAACTCGAAATCCAGTTAGACAATGTCACCTTAGAAACTGGTAAGCCCAATCTGGAATCAGAAAAGGAAATGAACAACTGGTCTGACTTCCAAAATTCTTTGGTCCGTTGCAAATAGAAATGCAGCTGTCTGTGAACATCCAACTGGTGAAAACGGTATTCCGCTGCATTGCTATGATTGAGAAAGAAGTCTGGCAGCTCAATGGATTGGTTCAATGTAGCAGAAGAACAAACGAAGGATTGGTACGTAAAGAAATCCTGTCTTTATGAAAAACTAAATAAGGTGGCTTAATAGACAGGGCACGTAGCTCAAAAACACATATGGCTGATGTAATAGCTACCAAAAACACAGTCTTCCAAGACAAGTACTTTAAGGAAGCTGAATGAGACGGTTCAAAAGGAGGGGTTGTTAGTTTGGACAACAAGAAATTTAAGTCCCAAGGAGCCACAGGTTCCTGTAAAGGTGGTCTCAGCAAGGTGGCTCCTCTCAAGAAAGTTTTACATAACTTATGCGACATAAGGTTAACATTGGGAGATCCCAAATAAAAATGTGAAATAGCCGCCAATTGTACTTTGATGGTGGCTGCGGCAGATCCCTGCTGAAAAAGCTCCGAAAGGAATTCCAGAATTACTGGAATGGGAGTGGTGTAAGGATCCACTTTCATTTTCTGTGCCCAAATAGAGAACCTTTTCCACTTAATGTCATGCAGCCTTCTGGTTGATGGTTTATGTGAGGATAACAGAATATGGGACACTGACGATGAAACATCATGAAGCCTGACTAGAGATGGAACTGGATCAGCCAAGCTGTCAATTTGAGGGTGTGGAGAGAGGGGGTGTAGTGAACCTGACATGTGGGTCAATAGATCTAGAACTGGGTCCAGGATCCAAGGATCGTCCAGGAGAAGAGGCTCGAGGAAGGGAAACCAGACCTGACAAGGCCAGTAAGGAGCAATGAGGATCAACTTGCTTCCCAGTTGGTTGGCTTTCTGTATCATTTTGGGGATAAGAGGGACTAGAGGGAAGGCATAGAGAAGTCCCGTGGGCCAATCGTGTACCAGAGCATCTCTGGGTGCTTCCCCTGGATGGAGAATTAGGGAAAAATAACTGCTGCATTTGGCACTGACTGGGCTGGCAAAAAGGTCGCAGCAAGATTGTCCTCATTTTCAGAAAATCTGTTCCACTATTTCCCATTTCAGAGACCACTCGTGGGGTAGTAGGATTGCCCGGCTCAGCTTGTCTGCTATCACATTGGTTGTCCCCAGAATGTGCGTTGCCATCAGAAAGCGCTGGGAAGAAATCGCTCATTCCCAAACTCACCCGGCCTCTCGACAGAGTGGGTAAGATCTGGTACCGCCCTGTTTGTTGATATACCACACAACCGACATGTTGTCCGATTGTATCGCAATCGTCCCTGGAGGAAGAAGGTCCTGAAGTGCTTGCAACGCCAGAAGCACAGCTCTCATCTCCAGAACATTGATATGCAGATGAGCCTCGTGTTCTTGCCATGTGCCATGGACAGTCTTGCCCAGATAATGCCCCCCCCCACCTGACCTGGGAGGCATTCGCGGTCACAGTGGCAACGGTTTGGGCAGGCACAAAGGGAGCTCCCGTGAACAAGTTGTTGGGGGCTATCCACCAACAAAGGTCCTTTTTGCATGATTCTGTCAGCAGAATAGAGTGATTTAGCGGTAGATATTGGAACGACCACTGGGAGAACAGAAGCCATTGAAGGATTCTCATATGCAACCTGGCTAAAGGTATTAGCACAATGGTTGAGGCCATCGTTCCAAGAAGTTGAAGAATCCACTTTGCTTTGACCTTCCGAAGTGGGAGAAGTCGCTGAACTTGTGAGATGAGGTTTTGTGCTCTTTCGGCGGGAAGATGAACTGTCATATCCACTGTGTCTACCTCTGCGCCTATAAAAATCACAGACTGCGAGAGCAGTAATGCAGATTTTTCCCAATTTATGGAGATCCCTAGTTGAGCACAAAGCTGGATGGTGGTGTCCCTGTTTTGGAGAAGTAAATGCCTGGTGGGGGCAGGAGCCAGGAGCCAGTCGTCCAAATACGGAAACACCTGGAATCCCTGACGTCTCAGGTGAGCTGTCACTACTGCCATGCATTTGGTGAACACCCTGAGGGCTGTGGTGAGACCAAAGGGCAGAGCATGAAACTGATAATGGCTGGCTCCCAACCAGAAGCGCAGATACCTCCTTGACGCCTTGTCCATTTTTACATGGTAGTAGGCGTCTTGGAGATCTAGAGAGCACATCCAATAGTCTTTCCCTAACAATGGGAGTATCGACTGCAGTGTTACCATCCGAAACTTGTCATTTTTCACGTATTCGTTTAATCTGAGGTCCAATATTGGCTTCCAGTCTCCGTTTCATTTTGGGACTAAAAAGAACCTGGAATAAGTTCCTGATCCTATCTGGTCTGCTGGCACGGGCTGGATGACTCTTTTTGAGAGCAACTTGTTGATCTCCACAGTTGCCTGATCCCTGTGATTGGGTGGAACATCTGAGATCTTCTTGGGAACAAACGGTGGAAGGGAAAAGGGTATGACATAGCCTCTGGTAACAACTCTTTGTACCCACTTGTCTTGGGTTATATTTAGCCAGGCTTCTGGATACAAAGAGATGCGACCCCCAAATTGTCCCCAGAAAAACACAGTCGGGCCCCACATCAGGAGCGCTGATAAGGTCGCCCTCGAAAGGAACCACGACCTTTCTGATATTGCGGACCGCCCCTGCCTCTAGAGTGACATCTACCATTTCCTCCTCCTCTGCCTCTGAAGGAGGATTCACTCTGTGTGTCTGGAAAGGCCCTCTGGGACTTTTTGAACCACATCTTACCTCCCATTTGACCTTTGGGGTATGGTCGAGAGGGAACAGTAAAACGGACTCCCACAGCAGAGAGGGTCTTTCCTTCCTGTTCACACTGAGTGGATCTTTCACCTTGGAACCAAACAAGGAGGAACCATCAAATGGGGCTTTAGTGAAGGTGGACTTAAACGGCTCCGCAAAATTACACAAGCGCATCCAGGAGTGGTGCCTAAGGGCAACTCCTGAACCCGCTGCTCTGCTCCCTCCATCAGCCACATGAGATATGAGCCGCATGGAGGAGTTAACCACGGAATTTAGGGTAGACAACTAAGCAGAGATCCTATCCGGGACTCCCTCAGGGCAAGCACCCTGCATGGAATCTCCTAACTCCTTGAGAAGATCCCTCTGCAACCACGTGAAATGGGTAAGATAGTTCAGGGATCTAAGTGTAAAGGCCGCTGAACTAAATACAAGCTTCCCAAATATGTCCATCTGTCGAGACTCCTTGTTGGCATTTGAACAGAGAAGGAAGTCTCCGCCAACTCCTTCTTCGTGGCTACCGCCACCATCATGGCATCTACGGGAACACCCTTAGACAAGAATTATTTTCCAGGAGGGGCAGACAGGAACTTATTTGGTCCTCTAGGTACTGGCTCCATGGCATAGGGAGTATCCCACACCTCCCGACTAACCAGATCCATTAGCTCGTCGAAAGGTGGAGACACCCAAGAGGCAGAGATTTGAGATCCGAAAGCCTTCAGGTACATCAAATCCTCATCAGAAGGGTTGACAGTGGGCCAGTCGCACCTCTGTTTAAGGATCTCTAGAATGTCCATAAAGGAGAAAATCAGAGGATGACTTAGGGGACCCCTCCGACTCATCGAGGTCAGTGTCCGATGTCAGAGACTCATCCTGGGAGTCAATATGCTTCCTCTTCCATACTCTCTTCCGAGGGGGCTCCTCGAAGGGTCCTTCTGGGGAGGCCCCGGAAGAGTGGGGGCCACCAGCCAGTGGCTCCTGAGGCTGTGGGTCTCTGCTGTCTCCGGAGAGTAGGGACTGAGACCAAAGTGGGAGCCCTGGAGAGGAAGAGTGCTTGTACCACTGGCAGGGGCTGTAGATTGTGACAGCACACTCCTCAACACCTCAAAAGCAGATCTCTCCAGCTCCGAAGACCGTCCCCGTTCCAAAGAGACAAAGAATGGTGCCAGTGCCATCGGCTCCGTGATAGATGCAGGGTCCGAGCTCACCCTGGTGGACGCACAGAGAGGAAGGCTAGGAATCGACGAAGATCGATTCAAACCCACCCTCTCAGCGCCGACAGAAGAGCTTCGGTCCCTGGACATGACGGACGGAGCCGAACGTGTAGGAGTCAAACTCGGCTCCAATGCAACAGCAAGGGGAGCCGGAACCAAGTGTTCCTCCATTGGTAACAAGCACTCCGGCTCCAAAAAACCAGCATGGCTCAGAGAAGGAATCACGGATGGAGACGAGACTGATTTGAATGGCTCCGGAGCCGATTGGGTCGGAGCCAACAAAAACTTGGGCAGGGCAGACGACTTGAGGAGTCTCAGTACTACCCTCTCCACATCTTCTTCCAAAAGACTCCTGGAAGACCTTGAAGATAAGGTTGGGGATCTCGACCTAGCAGGCACTGGAGATTTGACCATCAAAGAGACCAGTAGGGACTCTACAGACCGGCTCCAAGAAGCAGAGTCAACTATTTGCAAGGATTCAGCAGTCTGCACCTAAGTGTCTGTCACCGACTCCGAAACCACAGTGCTCTCCTTTGGCTCCGAAGATTGAGGAGTCGAGGAGGCAGGTTTTATTAATTTGGCAGGCAGCTCCGAAACACTAGCTGGTGCTGGAGAAGGCCTTTTTGTACCTTTAAATTTTGAGTCAGATCTTGACTTCGAAGACTTAGACGAGGAAGCCGACGAACCAGACAAAGCTTCCTCGAAAGTTGGCTTCAAAAGACCCCTGAGTATCAGTTTGTTCTTTCTCTCCTGCAACACTCTAGGAGAGAAAGCATGACAAAACAAACATGATTCTTGCAAATGGATGGCTAGCAAACAGTAGACACAGCTACTGTGGTCATCGGTCAAAGACATTTTCTGGGAGCACTTCATATATTTTTTAAACCCAGAGGGTTTGTGCTCCTTGCTATCCTTAGACATTGCAACCCACAAGCAACCAGAGGGAAAGAGAAAGAGAATGACTGAGAACTAGGTCCTCTAACTAAAATGGGCCTAGCCCTGCAGAAGAATTACACGAGGACTAGGTCCTCTAAGTTAAACGGGCCTAGCCTGGTGTAAGATAGAAACTAGATTTTTCACTAAACAACAGACATATTCAGTCACACAGGAAAAATGTTAAATAAAATACAGTGGAAGCAACACGAGGACTAGGTCCTCTAACTTAAACAGGCCTGGCCCTGTGAAGAACCGGGTCTTCTAATTCAAACAGACCAAGAAGGCACAACACACACATACACACACACACACACTCACACACACAAGCTCAAGGGTAGCAAATGAACAATTGTAAGAAATTAAGACTTTAGCGGGTCCCTGCTAAAGACCACCAGTCAACAATAATCGCTTAACAGGAAAATAATCAACAGGAGCGCTTATTGATTAAAAAAAAAACGGTGAACTCGCCAAACTAACTCTCTAGACAAGAAAACGCAATTGCATCTAACTACTGATATACAGGAGACTACTAAAACTAGTCACACAAGGCCACAAGGCAATTTAGGTAAATCCCAACTGTAAATAACAGGAAAGGGTGAAACCACCAAAACTAACGATTTAGGTAAAGCGCAATTGCGACTAACTACTGGTATACAGGGATAACACTAATACGTTCACACAAAAACCACAAGACAATAAAGATAAAGCCCTATAATGTATATATTCAATAACTATGCAAAAAGATACTAGAATAATGAAAATTGCAAAAACTTAGCCAGAGCCAAGAGAAGCACATCCGAACTCATCGACGCAGCAAACGAGATCTTGGGATTGCACTGGCGCACCATGGGATACCTGCTTAGCCACAAGCCAACCAGAAGTCTTCGAGCTTGAAAATCGGCCGAGTCGGAGCAGAGGATTGGCTCTGAACCCATATGTAAAAATCAAGGTAAGATTGAACTACCTAACATTTTACGTTATATAAAATAAACAGGTCTGGACTCAAAATAGATCCTTGGAACATTCTCCTAAAAATAAGCTCGTCATGACCTTCTGCAACTTGGTATATTACTCTTCCTGTTCTACTCCAGAGACAACTGGATGGCACTCCTATGATGCAAGGATTAATTATTCAAAGATGACACATCCTCTGTTAGAATACTATGACTCTCAATTGAATGTGCTGCTGAAATCAAGGTATGTCTACTCCAAGTCCAATATCCCTCGTCTGTGTCTAAAAACTAGAGGTGTAAAATCTCTTAAGTTTCAAAGTTACCTTTCCTTGCATTAGCAACCCATTTATTACGTAGATCATACTCCATTAGTTAAAGAACAACTTTCTCTAGTACCTTAGGTACACTGTTCAAAAGGTTAATCAGGCTAAGGATAGTGATATATTTTCACTCGCTCTCTCACAAAGCTGGAATAATTATCCTATTTACTTCAGGCAGTGAAGTGCCATCTTTAAATGACTCGTGTATAATACATTGATGAGATTTTAATATCCCTTTCTGAAGTTGGTTTAGCCCGTCTGGAAATTTTTAGGAGTTATATGCCTCAGAAAACTCTTTTTTTTTTTTTTTTTTTTTTTTAGTTCATGGGGTTTACTATCAAAATCTTTTAAACCCATAGCCCTGAGACCATAATATCAAAAGACTTCAACACTGAAGACCATAGTGTCTAAAAATCTTAAATACTGAATCCTCCTACCAGAGTGAATCTACGAAGGAGCGTTTACATGGGTCCTGCAGGGGAGGCTCACATCTTCTCTCATCTCCCTTAACAGAAACAGTTTTTCCAGGAGTTTACTGCTGTGGTCTTCTGCATTTTGGTCTTTTGATATTATGGCCTCAGGATTATGGGCTTCAAGAATTCTGACGTCATGACTGTGACAGTAAACCATTCAAGAGCTATCCTAGGAATGTTATTCCTCAGGTGTTAGCACATTGCCCTTCTCATGTTTACAATAGTTATAAACATGTGACTATAATGCCCTAAATCTTATCTCTTGCAAAGCATAGATGGCTCGCTGCTCATTTGAAAGGGCAGATTTGTTTCTTAAGCCCAAAACCAACTACAAACTCTGCTCCAACACCCTTGAAACCTAAGTAGTAGAAAAAGAGGACTACAATGAGATAAAAGAAAACTCAAATACCTACTCTTCACCACCAAAAGCTCTCAGATGTAAATGATAATAGCTGTCTACATGGGAGAAGAATAGATCTAACTCTGAACTGGTAAGTGGTTATTAAGTACCTATTCACTCTAACTGGCTAAGATCCAAAACTGTACGGATGCAGCCTTTGCTGCTGGCACAGAGGGATCAAGCTCTGACTATGTCCCGGCGACCAAAGTTCAGTTAGTAGTTCAGGTTCTTGATGGTGCAGGCACAAGAATAAGAGCATGGGTAGGAATGAGCTAGGAGGGTTGACCATTTTCTGTGTCCTGATAGGTCAGGAATCTAAACAGTTATGTGGCTGGGCATATGGTTGAACTGAGAGGTGTGATCATCCTAGAGCCCAGAGGGAAATACACCCAGAAGCCATGCCTCATTGCCAACTAGTCCATACATCTTTGCCAGCTTATGTGGGGGGATAGGGCTTCCACCTGCATACCATTCTAGCACTACAAAGTCTGTCCTAATACAACACAGCTCCTAATCACAGACAATGTACAGCATGGCTTGAAATGCATAGGAAGGGAGGTCTGGGATGTGTCTCAGTTAGCAATGGGAACCAGAGAAAAGATGCATGAGGAAAGACTGAAGCCAATGGTGACTCTACAAGGCAGCAAAACTCACCTCCTACTTAGCTGATGATGTGTGTATGGGAAAACCACAGCAACATATATATCTTATACAAAATGGAACACATTAGTGCTGCTGTAAAGAGACTCACTTTGGGATGTTACGCCAAGTAATCAATTACTTCATCTCGGAGGCTCACAAGAATGTAGAGAATACTATTCCTCCTAAATTATAAGCCCTAGTACTTTACACCACACCACCTTGCATCCTTATGAAAAGGATAGAGTTGACACACCAATGAATTTTCAGGTATGCCAATGGCACAAGACACAGAGATAATTCTGCCAAAATTATCTGAAAACTCAACTTGTTGGAAATACTCTAAAGGGTTAAAATGGCTTGTACAAACTTTTCTGCTTTGCTTAACGAGTCATCAAATGCATTCTTGAGTGGCATGTGTAAGCAGGAATCTGTGGTTGAAAGGTCCAACTTGATATGCCAAAGTCTAAAAGAAGTTATGTACTCAGCATAACTTCTCATCTGTGTTGTCCATTTTTATGCTTCAACTGCTGGGTTCGGATCGAAACTTCGGATCTGACTTGGCCATTACTAAAGCTCATGGTAACAAAAAAGCTCTCGAGCTTCTCTTACCCATAATGCACTACCCCTAACATACCCCAGATCTTGTTTTTCTGACTTTACCTGAAGTGGTACCTTTCCAATGTGCATATATAAAGACACAAATTTTTACACGTCCTACAGAAGGAACTATGTCTGCAGCTCAATCATAAAGGACAGTGATGTCCTTACAATATATCGTTCTTCCAGAATATTGTTGAAATAAGGGACAAGGGTTGATGGGCAGGAAGTTGAGAAAGAATGAAAATGACCAACACAGATGGAACGTTATGGTGAGTACATAACTACTTTATCTGATGTTGTCAATTTTTATTCTACTCTTAACTGTTGGGACAGAGTCCACAACTACCTAAAACCCTGGATAGACTCTAAGGAAGGATATTCCTGAGCACAACTGAGCCAAAGGCTGCTTTACCCTTCAAGACCAGATCTAATTTGTAATGAGTAATAAAGGTATGAAGATTTGCCAAGGTTGCAGCTGCACATATGTTGTCCAATGAAGCACTGGATAGAAACACTGAAGCTGCTGCCATGGATCTAGTTGAATAGGCTCTTACAGGTTTAGTTAAAGTTAGACTCAGTTTGTTATAGATAAAATAAATACAGTCAGCCAGCCCATCTGTCTAGAGTTACTTTTGCAACTGGCTTACCCAATCTCAAATCTGCAAAGGAAACAATTGGTCTGTTTTCCTGATTTCTTTTGTCCTATGCAAATAAAAAATGTAATTGTCTATGCACATACAATAAATGCAACATACATTTCACCTTTGTTTGCAAATTTAGGATAGAATACTGGCAAATTAATGGAGTGATTGATATTTGATTCTGACACCACCTTGGGAAGGAAAGGTGCTCAGGTTTGTAATAAACTCTATTCTTCTTCTTCCTTTGGCTTTTTCCCGGTTAGGGGTTGCCACAGCGGATCAACTGTCCACTCATGACTGGCAGTGGAGTTTTACGGTGGCAAGTTGCCAGCCCGGTGCCCAACCTTCCACAGAAGGCACACACATGCACACACTCATTCCTAGGACCAATTTAGAGTATCCAATCCACCTACAGCATGTCTTTGGGATGTGGGAGGAAACCGGAGCACCCGGAGGAAACCCACGTGACCACAGGGAGGACATGCAGACTCCACACAGTAGGCACCCCAGCTGAGAATCGAACTGGAGAACCTCTTGCTGTGAGGTGACAATGCTAACCGCTGCACCACCACGGCCACCCTTGTAATAAACTCTATCCTTATGAAAAATCAAGTAGAGAGGTTTCAGCCTAGTAATCTAATCTAATAACAATATTGGCAAAAATTAGAAAAGTATGAGATGTATTAACAGTGAAAATAATAATAGTCCAATAAGAAATACAGTTTACGAAATAAAAGTATGCCCATGTTGTCATATTTTATGTGAGCAGAGGCATTACTGGTTTTAATGTGTGAACATTTAATTGCCTAGGATGTAAGCAGTTTACTTGTTTATTATGTTTATTGACAAAGTGTAGAACCAGGTAAGCCATTTATACATATATATATATATATATATATATATATATATATAAAAACACAGTAGATGTGGGTATGAGCTGGATGAGGGAGGGGGGTGGTTATGGGAGAGTTGGTTGGAGGCAGGTTGACTAGCCAGGTGTATGGCAAGAGCAGAGCCAGTGTTTTGCTGGATGATCTTTACAGAGGTGTTTGAACTCCTGATAGCTAAGGTTTTTAGCTATAGGTTGGGGAAGAGAGTTCAAGAAATTGGCAATTTTATAGGAGTAGAGGGAGGTGCCTTGTGTGTTGTTGGGTTGGGTAGTCTTTAACATTAGTATATTAAAGGATTGAAGTGATCTAGGATTTAGGTTGGGTTGGATTAGGTTGGTTAGCGCAGGGCAGGCGTTTGGTTGGTGAATTATTTTGTGGGCTATGGACAGTTGGTTTAAGATTAGAAGGTTAGGGGGTTCTAATCAGTTGATTTGGGAGAGTACTGAGCAGTGGTGGGTTCTGTAAGGATGGCCTGTAGTGAATTTGGCAATTTCGTTGTAGCAGGATTCTAGAATTTTTAGGTCAGACTTATGTAAATTGGTAAATACTTGGGATCCATAGAGGAGGGTGGAAAGTAGTTGTGAGTGGGCAGTGGCTAGTCTGGCACTTTCTCTAAGGTAAGGTTTGACTCCATATAGCGAGCCTAGTTTGGAGTGGACTTTTTTGATGATGAGTGAGATGTGAATGTCAAACCTTAGGTTATCATCAATTTTGACACCTAGAAGTTTGGTTTGGCTAGTGGGTTCTATTTTGGTTCTGTTTGTAGAAAGAATTGATAGTGGGGACTGGCATGTTTTGGATTTGTTATAACTGAAAACTATTAACTTGATTTTGTTTGGGTTAAGTATTAGTTGATTGTTAGAGAGATATTTTTCTATATCCTGGAAAGATGTTTGCATGTTTGTTAGTAGTTCCTGGGGGGTTGGGGCTGAGCATACAAATGTGGAGTCGTCGGCATACTGTACTATGGAGGCTACTTGGGTTGCAGATGAGAGGTTGTTAGTAAAAATTGTAAAGAGCAGGGGGCCAAATATGGATACTTGGGGTACTCTAACAGAGACAGGAAGAAGGGGGAAGGGTATTTTCCCATTTGGTGGCTTGCTGATGGTAAGATAACTATGGAACCAGGTCAGGGCAGATGTATTGATGCTGTAGGTTGAGAACTTGTTTAGCAGAATTTGGTGGGAAATGGCATCAAAAGCTTTTGACATATCCATGAATAAGGAGGAGACAATCTGGCCTTCATTTATGAGGCCTTGGATGGTGTTGGTAAAGGACAGTAGGCCAGTGCTGGTACCATGTTTTAACCTAAAGCCATGTTGAGTGGGGGAGAGAAGGTTATGGTTGAGAAAGTGGGTAAGGAGTTGGGAGTGAATGCATTTTTTAAGATTTTAGCTAGTGGAGAGAGGATGGCTATGGGTCGGTAGTTTTAGCTCTTTAAAGGGACCACCTTTGTGCAGGGGAATGATGTGTAATGTTTTCCACAGGTAAGGGACATATTTTCTGTGACTGAGCAGTTGATCAGGATTGATATGGGATGGGCAATTGAGGGGGCAGCAATTTTCAGAAATTCATTGGGTAGTTGGTCTGCTACCAGACAGCAGGGCTTGAGTTTGGAAAGGAGTGTTTGTATGTAGCTAGTTTAGATTGGGGTGAAAGAGAAGGGGTTGGAGGAAATCAGAAGAGGAAGAGGGTACTGTGAGAGGCTCATTAGTCTAATTATCAAGAAGTGATGCGACTGTGTTTATAAAGTGGGTGTTAAATTGTGCAGCTATTGGGTTTGTTCCATTAGAGGTGGCTGGTGGGGGTTGGAAAAGCCTGGGTTGAGAAGACTGTTAATGTTTTGCCAGAATTTTTGGGGGTTGTTGGATTTCTTGACATGATAGGAAGCAGTTTTGCTTGTCTGATTGTATTTGTTTCTTAGCCTGGTTTTGGAGCTGTTGATATGTTGTGAGGTTTTCTCTTTGATGGTGTGGTAAGTTACCCATCCCCATGCAAATGGAACAATGCTATTGAAGATGTCGTGGCCCTAACCAATATACAGAGAGAGTATGGGCATCTGAAAGAGGCAATTTGCGCCCACATTTCAGACACTTTTTCAAGCCAGGAAGAAGAATCTTGTTTGGACCACTGCAGTTACTCAAATAAATAAATTAAAGCATGCATGAAACTGTATGGTGTAAATAGCACACTTAAAAAAAGTCTGTGCCCATTATGAACAAGCTTAACAACCCTGCCTAATAAAATGAAACGCCTGATATTGGCTTGACTAAGTTTAAGCTTAGCTAAGTCTAAGCTGGGAGATATCACAGATATCTGCCTTACCACTTACTTGTGCATAAATGACTGGGTAATTGAGCAAACCAGGAAAGAATACAACTTTAATATGGAACAGATCAAAGATAAGGTCGGGGAAGAAACTTAATAGAAACTTAATGGTAGCAATAAGGCTGCTAATAAGAAACTGGCACACAACAAAAATTAATGGCCCGCAAAGAACAGGGAATGAATGATGGTGGAAAACAGAGGCCCAACAAGATTTAAATGAGTCTTGCGAGAAAGGCTGCCAGTATTAACTATGTGTGTGTATGTGTGTGTGTGTGTGTGGGGGGTATAATTGAAGTTGTCTTTAGGAAGGATGAAGAAATCTCCATTAGGGATAATTTACAAAAGGACGACAAAAATAGAGACAAAAGAGCCACTTAAAGCAGATTGTAGCCTTTTGTTTATACATTATACTAACTTCTTAAGCAGCGTAGTGTAGTAAAAGCTCAATTTCTGTACTAAGGAAAAACAAACCCAAGTTTACTGTTGGTTTTGTTAGCAGAATCTCTTACTGCAGCAAAAAAACCTCCTGGACCTTGTGGTGGTGCCACATGGATATCTGACTAAAGTCACAGCAACTTTATTTACTACAATTTAATACCAAAGTAAGCAGACTGGTTAAAAATTATCCTCTTCAGCCACTACCATGGTTGACAAGGAGCAGAAATGAGATTACATCAAGATTAAGCGGCAACATCTAGCACACAGCAAGTGAGTGTGAACAGACAAAACTAAACAGCAGCATAAGAGGAGTTATAACAAATATTATGTATATAAGACATGCAATATGGACGGCAAAGCTGGTACAAAAACAGCTGTCAATACATACACACTATGTACAAAATCAGTAAAATCATCCAGGGAAACATTTTAAATGTAATGCATACAATACAAAAGTAAGTGACTGATGCAATTTTGTTATCCTTCGATTTGAAAGAAAGCCCAAGTAACCTATTGCTGAAGATGTTCACTTAGCTTAGCTTCTAAATCTTCCAGTACCTTTTTTTTCCCGGATCTTATTCCTAATGGGAGAGAATTCCAAGTAGTGGGGCCAAGTTTAAAGAAAATGTTTTCTCTCTGTGATGACCTGAAACAAGGCTAGGGCAGGGTGAAGCTATCATCTTATTTGTCCCAGAGAAACAAGTTTGGTCTTTCATTAGGACAGCTGCATATAAGATAAGGCACTGGCAGAGGATGAGAACTTTGAAAATTTGTGTACAGAGTAGCAGTATGACTCAGCTACGTACTGGTAATCACTGTAAGCCCTTTAGGATATTGCAGTGGTGACTTCAGTTGTTTGCTAGTAGAACAAAGTGGCATACTTTGTTTCTGCAAGTTGGAGTGCGTGCTTAGTTGTGCTGAGATGAAGTGATAAAGAAAGGAAAAGCATATTAGTATATTTCTAGCTAAGGTCCTCTTTGCATTTGGAAACAGTATATCTATATTCTACAGTGGTGGTGCTGCGGTAGCGTTGTCGCCTCACAGTAAGACGCTGACCGGTTCGACTCTCAGCTAGAGCGTCTTCTGCGTGGAGACATGCGTGAATGGGCATACCTTCGTTGAAGGTTGTGCATGGAGACATGCGCTGTGGCGGCCCCTAACCAGGAAAAGCCGAAAGACACAACATATCTATATTCTACAGTTGTTTTTTAACTCTGAAATCAGCTTGCTAAGTGCTGCATTTGTGCATTGTAAGAATGACAGGCAAAGAACAATACTGAGGTATTTTTGCTGTGACACATTTTATTTTGTGTGTGTTTCAGAGACAAAAAACATTGATCCACAATTTGTTTAGACTTAACCCAGAAGCACTGAATAGTTAACTGATTTCCTTAAAGTCACACAGCAGGCAAATGAAGGGGGAAGGAATGAGCTCATTAACAATTTGGAGCCTTAGTCCTCTGAGCTAACTGCCAGACATTTAAGACCACAGAATGAGTTATCTTTTAGAATAACTTCAGGCAGATGTGCTAGTTTTGGTGGAATACAAAACAGAATTACATTTTTCATAGTTATTAGTCAAATTTCATGTATCTAGTTGCATAGCAATGTAAATTAGATTTGCATTTACTGTTATAACTGAGAAATGGTTTTGCTAGAATCAAGTAGCAGTAGGTCTGCAAGCATAGATATATTACACTGTGTCAACTTCTCAGGTAAATAATAAAATAATAAGGGCCAAAAACTGACACTTTTGGCATCTCAACATTAGTGCAACCTGTTTCCAAGTAATCACTGTTTCTATAAACCTCAAATGCCATATTTTCTAGGAAGCTTTTAAACCACTTTACTGAGCTGAGGCCGAAGTTGAGTGTAATCGGTTTAATAAGCAAAAGTCAGTGGTTAACAGTTTTGAATACTCTAGATATGTCGATAAAAAGTTCTGCCAAAATGACACCACTATTCTTGTTGGAATAAACTTTATTACTTACTGTACATAGTGCAGTTATACTGCTGAATGCATTGCAGAAACCACATTGTTCATTGCAAAGTAGACCATTTGTGTGTCTGAAAATGTCTGCTTAGTATGTTCTTGGATAGTTTGGCCAAAAGATATAGATTTGAGATGGCTCTGTAATCTGTGTGTTATTTGCGACTGGCAACTTTAGGTAAAAGAATTAAGAGTGAATGGTTAAAAATGGAAGGGGTGCATTATACATATATGTGTGTGTGAGAAGGGTTTAGCAATGTTGGATGCAGCCATTTTTAGAAAAGCTTTGGGAAATTACTGAACTATGCTCTTAAACTAGTTTCTAACTTAAAAAAGTTGATGTTTAATTTCCTTAAGTGACATTTCTTTAAAATGTGGGTCAGAACTCAAAGGGGATAAAGATGAGGTGGGACAGTATCACTAAGATATTTGGTTTGAACAGTAGAGAGAAAAAAGTGCCTGTATGTCCTTGTAAAATCACTATTCACTCGGTCAATCAATGAAGATACCGTTGTGTAGATTTTATCTGTGATTCGGCTTGCTAATTGCTTTAAAGCCTTCCAGAAGTATTTTGGGCAAGAGGAAAGGATTCTAGTTTACTTCTGAGGAACGCAACCTTAAAAGACAAAGTGTGAGGAATGCACAATAAACACCTACTGCTTATTCTTCAAGGGATATCTTTTCTATTGCCCAGCTTCTGATAACAACAATGACAATGGTGCTGGATATTAAGAAAGAAAGGACTAATGTTGCAGGTCACTACACAAAGAAGAAAAACTGCAGATCTTTCTAAAAGACACAATTGCCATAGTAATGAGCAAAAGGTTCTGTGTCTGCAAGGGAATGCAACCTGCTCTTAAGGGACAAAAGACAGGTCAACACATGATGCTGTAGTCTGTTGTACAAGAAAATCTGATATGCAAAAGAGAAAACACATAGTTCTATACATGTATTAACTGCAAGCAACACCTGAAAATACAACATGTGGTTTAGATGGGATATCCAGTTTGTTGTTAATTCATTTTTCACTAAAGCAGCATATGTCATTCCATAACTGATTCTGCAATATCTGCTTCATCTGATTCAGGGTCAGGTGAGCTGGGGTTTATCTCATCACTCTTGGAAGCAGGGCAGACAAACTGCATAGGATACCAGACTGCTGTAAGACAAAGACCTACATACAATCTGTAGGGTCAACATTTTAACTACAGCATGACTCTGGCATGTCACAGAAAAGGAAAAGTGAAGCACATAACAGCAGCTCATACAGACACTTGAAGGACATGCAGCCTCTACACAGCACACCAGACAGAAACCAAACTGGAGAAGTACTAAGAGCAAACACTATCCACTGGAATCCAAATGTTCACTAACTGTCACAGATTGGAGACATTTCTTTCTTTACTATGCCTTCCTAAAATAGGCTAAAACAATATTCTTAACCTGGATTTAGATCACGTTTATTAGTTGTGAACTACAACTGGTCTATTTATTGCATTTAGTATGGAGTCTGGAACAATCTGATTTCCTGGGATATTTTCCTTCACTGGCACCATGTTTACCTCAAAATGCTTCAGTTTGCAATTAAAGCAGGGACTAAAATGGATATCAACATCATGGATTTAAAAATGGGTAGAAGATATTAGTTTAAAAGAGAAGAGGAGAGAGCACAACACAGAAGAATGGATCACCTATATGACAATTTTTTTCTAGAGTCTGTTTTTCTTCAAATCACTTCTTTAGATGAAGACAAGGCATTCATCCCTTGATAAAGATTCCTCATCAGTTATACATGATTTTGATTCTTATTCAATGAAAGGCAAGCCACTACTAGTGACTTTACTGTTCCCAACCCTAGCCAGCTCTCTGATGGCAGCAGTTCGTTGCCACTTCTACATCAAGTTAACAGGGCCAGACTAAAAATGTTTGCTGTTGCATGAGAAGGATGAATATATTTCCCCCTCTTCTTACAGCAAGCATTTTCCAAGTAAAATAACTTATTCCCCCATTCTTGTAAATACAGATTCATGTTTCAACCTGGGCCCTGAAAAGTTTACTGGATTTCTGTTCCTCTACAAATGTCATCTGAAACTTGAAAGTTTACTTCCTTTATATACCAATACATTTACAAAGTTGTAGTCGAGAACTAAATCTTTAGAGTTACAATGTCAATGGTGAGGATGATACCAGATCTTTTGCCTTCTCTTTAAACAGCTGGGAAATTTCAAAGTATCTTTTAGTGGACTTCAAGACTATATTAATTTTACATCTTGTCTTATTTATGTACAATTCTATTTTCAACTGTTTAAAAGCTCTGCAATGTCTGAAAACTTATTTTTAACTACATTAATCCTAGTCAACAAACAAAACAAACTGTCACCCTTTTGGTCAGAAAGGCAAACATTAAACATGTTAGTGCATTTTAATTTAACATTTTAAGTTGTGTTGCTTATTACTGTTTCAGAAAAAATATATATTTTATAATTTTACAGTTTTAATTTTACTCTGTCTGTGCCAGTGCCTTAGGGATGAGATACTTTATAATGATAGACTGAATGAACTACAAAGCTAAACCACAAGAAAAAAAGTAATTAAATGTGGAGAGAGAGAGAAAAGTTTTGTCAGAAGAATTTTCCAACACTCTAAATGGATTTCTAATGCAAATAAACATTACGAAGCAAGTTGAGGCATGCCACCTTCCAAAAAAAAAAAAAAAGTAAAACTGAGCTGCAGATGACAGGATAAAAGCTAAAGAACTGTTTTAAATAATGCATCATATGTCACTGTACAGAGTCCAAATTCAACTTTAAATATGAGCCTACTATAATCTGGGTTTTATCACACAGACTGCATTATGTCTTGCGAATATTAAGTCTGAGACTTGGCATTCAACACGGTACAGTGGCAGAATAGATTACAGAGATGAGTCAAGATGGACTGTCAGCTCTACAGAAAACCTGGATTTCTTGCAAAAGGCCTCTACAACTTGCTGCACGCTTCAGTGGCAAATAGTAGGGGAAATGAGAGTGAGAGATAAGTGGTGAATGACAAGAGAGGCTATTCAGGTTATCATCATCAAAAGTGCAAGTAATGCCAGATCAATTTACTTGAACTGAAATGGAAATTCTACTCAGGCTGCTGCTTTAAGAAAGAAAAATAACTAGGTAAAGAAAAAGGGCAGGAATGAGGTTTTCCCCATCTACAAGATAAATGATCGAACTACAAGAAGTGAAAAATCATTTGTTATGATTGTTATTCTTTCAGAACATTTTTAAAGCTCATTTAGAGCTAAGGTTTTAGAACCAATTTACTTAAACACAATTGAATAGCAGATCAAAGGGCAGACACCACTTTTAGTTCTAGGCTGCCTAGTAACCAACACTTTAATTTCAAAGAAACAGGGAAGGATATCTAATAAAAATAAACTATTTTTAAACACAGTAATCCAAGACACAAAATCTGAGAAGAGAAATTGTGAAGGCAAGTACTTTGTCTAGAACCTGCTACCTACCCATATATAGAATACTAGCTGTTCAAACAATGATCTACACTGCAGAGGGATTTGCTAATTATCAGAACAGCACAATGGGAGAAAAACAAACTAGAAAAAGGCACCTGGCCCTGTACCCAAGCATAAATGCACACAGGTTGAGTTACAAAAAAGACTACAAAATCCTAACAGCAGTCTCTTTCCTCTTCCCACAAGAGAAAGGAATCTAGCACCAACGTGAGGAAATGCCTTTAGCTGCAGAGTGGAAGGAGGAATAAAATTCTCATTCCCTTAGTATCGGCATTCTCTTCATGTTAAAAGGAATCTGCATACTACTAAGCAGCAGTCACTGTTAAATAGGTAAGTAGCAGAAATTTTTAATGTAAAATGAAGAAAACTTTACTGAAAAGCGTGTAAAGAAAAATGAGGAGTCTGTTCTCAGTTCTTTCTATCTCCTTACATAAAAAGCTGCAAAAGAAGAGAGTCAAGTCTATTTTCCTAGGGGAAATAAAAGTGTTATCCTAAGGTAGAGTTGCCATATTTTCAAATGCCCAAAGTGGGAAATTTTTGGAGAAATGTGAAATTTTGCAGGATAAAACATACCATGGCCAAAGCAAAGGACAGAACTTCACTTCTTTTCCAAAATAAAAGCTTATTCATTTAGTATTTAAGTTGTTTACACTATTTCTTACAGCATTTAGGTATTTCAAATACAAAATAACTGAATCATGCAATTATTAAAGAAAATATAGGAAATATTTTTTGCCCTAAAATCTTAGAATATTTGCCATTTTTTTTGTTTTTTTCAGCAGGATACAACTGCCCAAAGAGGGACAGATGGTAACCCTATCCTAAAGTGACAAACCCAAATAGCACAGTGTGCATTTAGGATGAACTAAACTAGCCAAGGCAGTCATCTACTGCATCAGTGATCACTCAAGATAGAAAAAGAAGATAAACAGGACTGGAGGGAGAGGACAAAAATAACCCCCTCTTCCACCTCAAAAATCTGAACCTTTATTCGTCAGTCAGTACTTGAGAATCCTGATTGCCCAGCTGTCATAGGCTAATGGACATTGGCACAAGACAAATACTCTTGGCTCATGAAGGATGACAGAACTGCTGGAATCAACCTATGTAGCTCTCTTATCCATGGATGATTAGGTGCTATCCTACTCTCAACTATCCACCCATTTGGTTGTAGCTCCTGTCTTCTGACAAGGGTGAGGTAAAGCTGGACCCTTGGGTGTTTGGTGGATCTAAATGGCCCTCAGCTGATGGCAGAACAGCCTTGTTGTAGGAAAAGCAGTTAAACAACTACAGTGTTTTTTTCACAACTTTATGCAAAGAAATAGGTGAAGAAATAAGAGTCAATTCAACCAAGGTAATTGTCATTCTCAGACCTGTCTAACATAGCAACACAATCACTTACGTACCTGGGACCTGAAAACTAATTCCAACACTGGAAATGCAGAATAAAACTCACTGTCACACCAATATTTTAATGTAAATAAGGCCATTCATTAGCTGGTATGTGCATGTATGTATGTATATATATATATATATATATATATATATATATATATATATATACACACACACATATATATATATATATATATATATATATATATATATATATACACACGTGTGTGTGTGTGTGTATATGTATATATATATATATATATATATATATATATATATATATATATATATATATATATAGTGCGTCTATAATTTTTTTGGCAAATCTAATGTTGAAGAAACTTTGTTAATCAGGTTAGATGTAAGAAAAGCAGTTAAGTATCACCTGTTTCAAGCAAAATAATTCACAAAATTGCCTTTTTGGATAAAAGCGGGCAAAGCTCTTTGTTTACTGTAACAGAAAATGTCCTATTTGCGGAGTTACAGCATTTCTTACAGGAAAATGCAGACCGTTTTGCCATGGCAGATGCAGTCTAAAAGTGGATTCCTACAGGATAATCCCTGTTCAAAGATATAAGATTTGTTGAAACCTGAAATAAGTAATTAAGTCCTTAATACGTTCCTCTAGGTTTTCCAATGTTCTCTACAATTTATTTTTTTGTTTGAGTAAAACAATTTGGTGTTAATTTTGCAACTAGATTTCACTAATTATACAGAGCCAAAAAAGGGAGGAAAATATTCCAGGCCTTCGAGTGAGATTTCTTTAACTTCAGGAAGAAATTTTTCTTACTGGTTTCTTCACCATTTATTACGAAAGAATTAAGGTATGGTGAAGCCCATCCCTCACTCCTCAAGGCAAACCTCTTACATCACCAACAATGGCACTGATTGATGATCAATGAAGTATGGGAAGCCACTTTCCACAGCTTTGAAAAGTATCTGAAAATCTCCATCTGGTGGCTGGGCATGGTTTTACATCAACAAGAATGGCCTAGCAATCTAGAGCTGAAAGAGGAATTGGTGCCACCAATGCCTACTAAAACTGGGCCATTACCTTGCCAATAGTCTTACATTAAAACCACACTAGTTTACAGTCAAAAGGTAAAACCAAAAAATGATGATGTCTTAAGCATAAGTTAAAGGAAAATGATTTGCAGCATAAAAATGCCAATCCATCTCATTTATGAAAATAAAAATATAAAAAAGATTTTTTTTAATAAAGAATGTTTTTTATTCACTCGCTCTAAAAAGTAAAAATTAAGGTTGGTTTTGATGTTTTTGAGGTAGCAGAAGAAGTAGGAAGAATCAGCAAAACCAAACTCGAATGCTTTTCTGAAATCAACCTGTCTGTGTTTCTTTTGCAAAGTTTGCACTCTTCTTCCTAATTTTTATTTACTTTTTAGAGCGAATGAATAAAAAGCATTCTTTATTAAAAAAATTATTTTTATATTTTTATTCCTATTTAATTAAGTAAAATGTGTGCCCCTCTGTGGTTCTGTCACATTCTTCGATAAACATTGTAAGAAGGCAATTAGCTAGACAGTGGAAAAAATGCAGAAGAGAAGCTCAGCGTTTTTTCCGCTGACTCACGATGAATGTGACAGAACTACAGTGGAGCTTTCTTTTACTTTAGAAAATGTATATTAATTCACACTCACTCACTTATTCTGTCATTTTCTCAAGTGAATAATATTTTAAAAGTGTCCCTGATTAGAAGCGGTCTTGTATTGTTGTGTTTTTGGGAATCAGTGTATGTTTGTGTGGAATAAATGATGTAGGGAGATGCGAGTGGTGTGTATGTGTATAGAGGAAATGATGTAGGGAGATGCGCACTTGTCTGCAAGGCCACTCGTAGTACAGTGCATGACGCTTTGTCTCTCTGTGGTTCTGTAACGTCTTTGTGGGTATGTGCCTTGCCGATGAGAAGCATGTCATTGAATATAGAGAACATGGTTTTAAATTCAGGGTACTTCAGTTAGTAGATATGAACAAAAGAGGGGGTGATAATATGAATATGAATACTCTGGCAAATGTTGAGTTGACATGGATTCTTAGGTTGGGAGCACACTTACATCCAGGATTGAATCAAAGCATTTGTATCAAACCTATTTTGGATGGCAGGTCATATAAATAGGGAATGAATATATTGTTTATTTATTCATTGTTTATTTATTTCTTTATTTATTCATTCAATTAATTATCTATTTGTCTATTCATTTAGTCTGTTTGTTGTTAATATATTAATACAGTATTTCAATGATAATTGTTTTTATATAGATATGCTGCTTTTCATGTAGATGTGCCTTTTTAATAATAATATTCATTTATATATATTTATGTATTTATATATTGAGATTAATTTTAAAGAAATAATATATATTTATATAATATATACTTTTAATACAGTTTAATCGTATATAGTTTTAGTAATATACATATGCCATATTATAAGATTGCTTCGGAGGGTTTTAGAACGTCCTTACTGTCTTTACTGTCTCTTTTTTGATTAGAGTTTTATACTGAACTATATATATCTTTAAGAAAGTTTTGCTTAATTGATTAATTTATTGATTGATTGTTTTAATTATTCAATTGAATGTATTTGATTCACTATATATACTATGAATGAACTGCCATAATATGTTAAGATCTGATGAAGTGCACTATGGTGCGTGAAAGCGCTTGTTTGTTCGTTAATAAAGGATAATATTTGTGTCACAAACGAAGGATTTTTATCTTCTGGTGGTGAATCTTGCAGTGTTTTTTCTCTACATTGCTTCTCGTCTTTGACTACAAGATTCTTTTGGGACTGTTCGGTAATTTTGTTCATATCTCCTTTAAAACCTATTGCATGTCCTTAGAAAACAGGTGCCTAAAAAGTGTTAAGACCCCATCATCCAGGCAGTCATTTGCATTTGGCTGAGCCAGAAGGGAGTCAATATAATTATCAGTGGGCAATCCATCTGAATCTTCATATAACCCTGTAAATCAGAGGAAATGGTGAAAAAACATATAGGAACATTCCTTGTCCAAGGAAAAGAAAAGGCATCTGTCAGAGGCCTTCTTGCATGGAGTCCTGGAACATAATTTTCTCAGTTGATTGTTAAGACAAGAGGCAAAAAGTCTGTCTGAGGAGTTCCCCACACAGAGCAAATCATGGAAGACCCAAAATTCAGTTTCCACTTATGAGGTTCTGCCCTGTTCCTGCTTAGCTTGTCTGCCACACAATTTTACCCTGACAGTATGTGAGATGCCTGTAGAGTGAGATCATGCTGTAAAGCTATATCATACGCTAACAAAGCTAGCCTAGATAGAGCGCAAGAGCTGGATCCCACTTGCTTAAGTACCACATCACTGTGGTGCTGTTTGTAAACACTTGAACAGATCCTGGGCATAAATGATTCAGGAGGTTGAGAGCATTTAAGAGCTAGCATCTCTTATGCTTGCGTGTTTTGGTCTACCTTTTTCTCCCAAAGACCCTGCATATTTATGCCCATTTACATTGCTCCCAAAGTAACGTCTGAGACAACAGTTGTGATGGATTGCTTTGAAGCAGGAGGAGAGAATGGGAGACCTGGATTCTAAAAAAATCTGGCATCTCTACCACATGCTTTTCCTTTTACAAATCCCAGACATGGAATTTGAACAGCTAATGGGAGTTTGATGTTGGAACCAAAGAGATTTCAGATACCACTGCATCTTTCTCATGTGCAGTCTTGCAGGTAATATCATGAGAATCCAGGAAGACATGAGACCCAGAATCATGAGTTATTCCCTGGCTGACACTGAAGTCTGAGTGGAAAAACTCCAGAAACAGATCTAGATATAGATTTATTTTTCCTGTGGAAGAAAAACTCTTTGTACTGAAATGTCCGGCAGGTAATCCAGAAAAACAATCCTGTGACAGGGAGTCAAAAAATGCTTTTCAATGTCCTCTTGGAAACCCAGCCTGTGTAAAAGATCCCTGACCAAAGACAGAAAGAGATTCCTGACACTTTGAAAAAGGACTCTGCAAAGATAAGCCAGTCACTTAAATATGGAAACATGTGGAACACTCTTGAAGTAATAGATAGCCCAGAGGATAATGCAGAGAACTGATAATGTAATCCAAACACACAAAACCTTTAAGAAATGCCTGAAATCTGGATTAATAGGAATGTGATGGCAGGCATCTTTTAAATCTAGTTACTAAGAAATTCAGCTGAGAAAGGAGAAGTAAACAGGTTATGAAGTAAAAGCATTTTGAACTTGGGCACTTTCAAAAACTGGTTCAGAAATGAAAAATCCAAAACTGGTCTTCAAGAATTTTCTTTCTTTTGCACCAGAAGCATTCTTGAATAAAATCTCAACCCTATGTGAGGAGGAGGAGCAGCTTCTATTACTCCCTGAGGCAGCTTGTGATGTAAGACAGGAGAGGAGAGAAAAGAAGAGAAGAGTTTGGTCTGGTGGATGAGGAGTATCACCTGGAAAAGAGTAAAGGTCATCTCACTATCATCTATACCATTGGTGGATAACATTCAGAACCTATTTGCCTGAAACAATCTGTTGAAAGAAAGAAATGGACATTCAGACTTCTTGGAAGGATTAAGGGACTGCCAAAGTGGTGGTGGTGGTGTGTTGGGGGGGGGGGGCAAGGTTCTTATACATTAATTTGGACTTATTTGACTCTTTATGCTGGGAATTCAGGCCTTTTTTTTTTTTTTTTTTTTTGGAACCTCCGTCATTGCTTTTTAGACAGCTGCTTACCAGCTTTCTGTTTGGACTATATATATATATATATATATATATATATATTTTTTTTTTTTGGTCAAAGTTAGACAATGGAGCAGAGAATCCCTTGAAAAACAGAGGAGGAGGTCTGAAAAATCTGAGAGATTTCCCCTCTCATCACACTTTTTGATCACTTTTGCAACAGAAAATCCAAAAACTACATCTCTATCCAAAGGAGAATTCAAAATTTCATTTTTGACATAATCTGAGAATTTCTAAGAATGCAGCCAGGCAAACATCCTTAAAACAGTTCCATTGGCAGCAACTCTGGAAGTAGCATCTACAGGGTCAAATTCATGTTTATACCATGAGTAGTGACTTGAGAAACAGAAGAAAAATAAAATCACATAATGCAAAATTTTCCATCACAAAAGGAAACTGATGCCAAAACCTTCCTCACATTTAGGATAAACTAACAAGATATGAACCTGACAGTTTAGAATTCTAAGTTGCAGAAGTATACTTTGTCCCAAACTTGTCATAAGCTTTCACATCCTTTTCAGAAGGAGATGGATTAGAATTAATAAAATGTTTTGCAGCAGCAGGATTCACTAAAGCCACAGTTGCTGGGTCAAGTCTGGGACTGGTGTATAAATATTTAAAGACTGAGGAACATCTTATAAACACAGTTTGCTTTGGGGGGCAGGAGACGATCAGAAAAATTGCAGGATGTGAGAAAAACATCTTTCAAAGCTGACAACACTGGAGGGATAGGTGAAGGTTCTGGAAATTTCAGCTGCAACAAATTATATTATTTTCTGAGGGATTGAGAAACCTTGGTGCCCTTCCACTGAAAATACTGATTCATCCTGGAAATAGTATCAGGGAAAGATAATCCCTCACAGGAAGAAACAGATACCACACTGTCCTTGGAATCAGAAACCCGAGGAGAAAACATTGCATCTGTCCCTTCAAATTCCCCTACACATTCAAATTCTTGAACACCTTCACAGAAGCAGGAATCCCTTTTTCATATACCAGAAGAAGCCTTATAAGAAGGGTCAACATCCTGCACAAAACCCTGAACCAAGTCCAATAAAATACTCCTGACCATAATAACTGCTATAAAAGGTATATGTTTAGTTTTCTCTCTCCTTTTGACAGGAATTTCTAAAGAGACAGAACCAGTATTGCCAGCAACAACTTCCCCATGGATTAGTACAACATTCTGGCAAAGCAGCAGCACATTCGCTCTCTTCTCCCAGGAGTGACAACAGTCATTCTCCCTTGCCCCCTAAGGGGACCTCTATAGCTACAGAAGACATGTATAACTCCGAGTTAATGGTGGCAGTATAAACTACATCAGGGGAATCGCAAGAAAAAGATGAGTGGCCTGAGGAACCAGTTTTGGCCACAACAGTCATCCACCCTTGCCAGAAGTAAAATACTAGCCTGCTATTTTGGCAAAGGCTTCTTGACAATCTTTTTCTTTTTTCGGTTGGAAGAAGGTCCAACTGAGGAACCAGTATGTTGTTCCATGGTCAAGCTGAAAATGGTGCTCATTTTCCAGAGAAGCTTAACAGTAGTTGATAAAATAAAAAAGAAAACTAGCTGTGAGGGATATTTTGCCTCATTCAAGCTTATACTGTTTAAAGGCAGACCACATACAGCATTAGTTTTTTTTCAATGCAACTTTATATGGTGTGAAGTTGCAGTATTCAGTGCTATTAAGCAATTAATAATGACTAACTGAAGTAAAGCACAATCTGCTTTATCCGTTGGGTTGAAAAGGGCTTGGTGGCACATAAGAATAAAGTCCTGTAATAACCTCCATTTAAATAGTGACTCAGAGGATGGAACAGGTGAGAGGAAGAGGAAAGGAAATGACAGGCTACAGCTTGACCATCCTGAGAGGGGGGCTAGGGAATGGTATTTTCCTGATTTGCTCTGTCGCCACTCCAGTGCCAAGGGCAGAGGCCTGGAAACAAGGAAAGCAGGATCTGGAACTGGGAAGAATATAATCTGCAGCTACCTAAGCTGTAGACTGTAACCCTTATTTGGGCTTGTAAAGGAGTACGCGTGCTCAAATACATGAGTAGTGGTAGTCCCTGTGGTAATGTACCTGCTCATTACCATCAGAGACAAGATTACAGCTTAATGAAAAATGACCCCACTACCTGTGTCAGAAGGGAGTGGGGACAAAAGCAACTCTATTGATTGCCTCCAGATGACCATCTCCTCTGAACAGCCTAAGGGCAAAATGCTTAAAAAATTAAGTTGAAAAGATTTCTCTGCCATTTTGATTCTGAGCTCCAAGCAGCTGCTACAGAGCCAGCTGGGAGTCAGGTATGCAGCCTAATTTACTGACTGCTAGAAGGTGTTAAGTAGCCAATCATCGGAAATGAAGCTGCAAAATAGAGATATTACTCTACTTTCCCTGTGAGCCTCTAAGACACGAACCTTGGTATCCTACGACTCCTTTTATTACGTAAGTGAGGGAAAAGATGACAATGTATAACCCACTTCCTACGTGGAATGGCATAGACTTCCATGAGTATTGGGAGTTAAGTAACAGACCAAGGGCATTATGTACAGTGCTCACAGAAGCACATGGGGTCTTACGGGGCCTGTTGCTGTCTTCAGCCTAAATTCCTTAAGTGTATGTTCCTGCACCAATGACCACTTATACACAACAAAGAATGCACTCCCATCTAACATGTGCACTGCTCCCATGGGACAAAATGATGGAAAATAAACCAAAGAAGTTTACTCAAATCAAGTTGCAAGTGATTCTGAGGAAACACTGTATGAAAGTCATAACAATCCCACCCGACAGCACTTATCTTTGACACACAGAACTGAAGGATCACGCCTTGTGAGCTGGCCAACTTGTTTCCAACCATGGAAGCTTAGTGTCAGAGGTGGTGCATATTCCATAGGAAGTACCCTCTAAGATGGTTGCCAAGGGAGCAGTTCTCACCGTAATAATCTCATCAGCTGAAAACAGATGCGACACCAACATCATTAGATGAGATGATCACTCATGATTGGAAAAGAACATAAGGCTACCTTTGGGGCTGAAAGAACAGGAACAGATTTTGACTGATAGCTGGCCTTTGATTTCCATACTTTCCTCTGTAGCCCAGCACTGACCTGAATTTGGACAAGGAGATCTCCTGCCTACTCCTAAGCAGAATTCTTCATAGGCACCATCTACAATGCGTTTGTGCACGCTTCTAGCTTTAATTTTTGCTGCCTGAGGAATACCAAGCTGGCATTTATGACAATGCTTCAGGATAGATTCCTCTCTCAAAATGTCAGGATATTGCCAGTGTAAGTCTTAGCCTGTGCTTTAATGATTGTAGGCACACTTTGAAAGCTCTGGCATTTTCAGCATCAAATGAAAATGAACTTTCGCCTACCATTAAACTGAAGATCAAAACCGTGTAAACATCAATAAAGAACTTGATAGGGCAGGAGTTCAGCATGAAATCTAGTACGGTTGCTGAAAACATGAAAACGTGTATTCCTCCAAGTCAGGGAAGAAAAGAAAATTCAGAAGTGCCTCAAGCTAGGTATACCAGAACCCCCCCCCCCCTTTTCAATTTTTTTTTTTACTTCTTTGCAGCATGTGAACAGTTTTCAGTGCATCAAACATTACTAATTTTTATTCTCTTTGTTACTGCAGCTTAGAGTGTGTCATATATATTTATTTATTGTAATTCCTGCAATCTTTCATCGTGAATCACCATGATTGTGCAAGTTCTCCTTGTTAACTTCAATTATACATAGCCGACAAGATTTAATATATTGATAGGACAATTAAATGTAAATTTAACTGTTCTGACCATCATAGATGTGTCAACCATGTGGAATGGCTTTGCTGTTGTACACACTGAGTTAAAGCATGCTTATGAACAAAGCTTTTCATTTTGGGGGTGATTTTATTTTTGTGACACAAAATGATCATGGAAAAGAGAATGCAAAAAAAAATCTAAAATAGTAAAAAAGGCCCAGTTTCTTCTGGAAAACATTAGTAAAAAATAATAAGGAAAAAAAAAACAGTTCTGCAAAAACATTAGTTTAAAAGTAAAAACACCAAGTAAGAAAGTTTAATTAATGATCATCTTATACATGTCCATAACATTGTAAAACCATTTATACATCTCAATGCAAACTGTGATTGGATATATTCCAAAGCTGTGACACAGCAGCCTACAAACAGAAACCTTATTCTGTAAAACTTGATTATTAAATTATGCCTGAGTAAGACGCACCTTTTAATCAGTGGTTGCATTCACCTAAAATGTTTATTATTGGTAGCTTATGGGAACAGCATCTGGGCAATCATCACTCATTTTGAAAGCTTGTCCTGCAAAGAAAGGTCAATCCATGCCCTCTGCCTGTAGACTAGAAATATGAAAGTTTTAGCTTGCACTCCTGCTTCAGGCAGTAGTGCACTGGCAACATCTGTATCTTTGCAACAGGTAAACAAGTAGACAATCAGAGTTCTAATTAACTTGGAGTTGTACGGCATTTATGATCACTTCAAATCCGCTGATGTGTTGAGAGGAAACAATCCATGATATTGATTTGAAGGATTCTGTAAAGGATAGCTATCAACTGAAACATCTGTTATAACACTCACTAACATGACAGACATGCAGATTTGCCCTTTACTAAACCTCTTGCAACCACATTTACAATTCAAAGAACACTGTTCTATAGTAAGACAAGTGTGCTTTAACTAGGAAATAAATACAAAACTGCTTTCCCGTAAACCGAAGAAGCAAGATACATTGATTTGTTAAAGCAAAATGTACACTTGCATCAATAAATGTGTTAGAACAGCAAAGAAAAATAAACTTCTACTTATATGCTCCTTCTGCCTGTTGTAAGCCAGTCATGCCTTTGGGACTGCACAAATGTCACATCTTCCATTTCATCACATATGATTCTTGTAGAAACAATGCTTCTCCTGCTGACAGTCTAATTAGGGACCATGTTCAAAGAGAAGCAAGGAATGATATAATTGGAACCACTGTACATTGGTCACTGGTTAGTGCCAGCAAAATGTTAATTGCACAGATAAAATGACTCATGCCAGATCTGATGCATTTTATAACCTGAATAGACTCAATCAGTTGCTATAGCAAGTTCTGTCCTCCACTTGCACTGGGCTACTTTTTCTGCAATTTGACATTTACATTACTTCAAATCTGTTTTCTGCTTTTTTTTTGGTATTTTAAAAATTATACCTCCTTGTGCTCTGCAATTCTCACTGCATTTTTTTTTTTGTTTCTTTCTTCCTTAAAATTGTCCTGTTGATTAATGTGCTCCATTAAGTGACAAACTGGTTATTTCAACACTATATTTTCATAAGAAAGCAGAAATTAGACTGTAAATGAAAACTAGTCTGACACAATGCTCTAAACCTTAAATAAAGCTATGAAATCTTGCAGGTAATTAGAGATTAATTCATAGAATGTAAGACTGAGCAAACAAAGACAAAAAAGCAACACTCTAAATATAACTACGCATTACAGCATTATACAGTCATAAATAAATAGACACAATAAAGCCTTCCATGAACATTGTGGATACAGTAAAAGCCCATATATTTGCTACACTACAAATCCATACCAAGCACACCTACATATATGCACAGTATACAAAGTCAAGCATTGTCTAAGCAATAACCCACAAGTGGGTGGGGGTATATCAAGATTTAATCATGGATGGAGTGGTTTGATCATGAGGGATGAATCCCTCCCACCCACCTGCATCCCATTCCTCCAGCACCCAAGACTCTTAACTGAATTTAGGGCATCTGCATCACAGCCAGGGCTCCATACCTTTATACCACAAATTTAGAGGACTTCTATATTCTTGTACAGCTGTCAGAAGTGCTCACCAGACTGCTGAAAAGAGTGAATAAGTGCAGCTGAAAAGTTGCCCATGACATTTAATTCATTCTCTGATTACTTGATTATTCTGTTTCAGGGCTGTGGTGGAGCCAGAGCTTATCCTGTTACTTACTGGATGAAAAGGCAGAAAGAAATCATCTGGAGCAGAGTACCAGCCCATCTCAGAATGCACAGATCATCACAAATTCACCTAGGGCACATCTACAGAATGTGACAGGAACCCAAAGCATAGCCTGCACATATTTAAATACAATACAAAATGAAGGCAAATGAGAAATTAAAATCCAAACATCCACTTTCTCAGCATTATTGAAGAGAATGCATAAAGTGTCTTACAGGGCCAGACGAGCACAAATACAAGAATACAGACAAAGTGCTTATGCAATACTATAACACTATCTTGAAACCCACCTTACTTAAGAAAGAAACTAATCATCAATCAATGTATGCATGATGTCACTGGCAAATCTGCGTGGCATGCCAGTCATTCATCATTTGCATACCACATCACAGGCATTAGGCTTGTCAATCACTCTGGCCACATCTATTCCTGTGCAAAACAGCCAATGAGTCAATACACTACAACAAAGCCAAAAAATAAATGTTATATCCACAGAAGGATTGAATGCTGCATACCTGAAAGTATGGGGACTCTAACTGTGAACTTCTGAGGATGTAGTCTGGCATTATCTGTCTCTGCTTTCATCCACCAAGTATTTATCCTAGGACACTCCAGCAGGAAATAGGCCTCTCAGCTAATCTTATTTAGGAGAAATGTTCTTATTTTCAAGCCTTATTAGGATACCCTATTTTTCACGATGTGTCCCTGTTTTTAGCCTTTCTTTGCCCCTTCACAAAATTTTCCTCATTCCCCCTCAACACATGATTTTTGAAGCGGTCTACTACATAGAAAATATACTACATGACCAACATACTAATGTCAGCAATAATTTAAAAACTCAGAGCACATCTTATAACTCCCTTTTTCTGAAGCAAAAATAAATGAACTTGTGTGGAAGAATTTTGTAATACAATTCATTACAGTCTATAGATTTTACTCTGCCTCTTTGATAAAGTGCTCACATTTTTAACTATTTCTGTCTTGCTCTTTCTTAAATGTGTTTCTGAGTAGTAATCCTGCATTCCTACAGGAAGCTGGAGGAATTATGTGCTATTTGGTATGCAAATGGTATACTAATTAGATGTCCACAGATTTTTAGCTGATGTTCCTATGTTTCAAGTGCCTTTGCTCCTATTTTCAATGTCTGCTGGTTGACAGGTATGAGAGGTATGCATGGAAGGGAACAGCAGACAGCACCAGGCCTGAAGGTTTTTTTTTTTTTTTAATAAACATTCTGGGAAGATTTGCAGCAAAAGACCTGAATCACTTTGCATATATGCTGAATTCTACTGAAAAAAGGCATGCATGCCTGTAAAGCCTCGTGATTTTGCTCCAGTAGGTATGCCTGAAGATGCTACACACCTGGACAGTGCTGTACAAAGCTTAAAAGTAAATATGTACAGTAGCTACCCAAAGCTGTGACTTTTCTCTCAATTTACTTCAAACAAGGTTAAAAGTCAATGATGGCAAAAGTGTTAAAAATGTGATTATACTAGTGGAAAACAATGATGGAATGAAACTACAACATTCATAATGAAGAAAAATAAAGAAAATCTAAGCAGGCTATCACAACTTCTTGCCATTACACTACAAGGTGACTGATGTTGAGACTGACAAGGCATCACCTCAACCTCAGCACACAGAAGTACAACCTATTTTTACTGCCCAGTAGGTTCCAGATAAAAGGCACAATGCAAGCGAAGCTCATGAAATTGCACTGTTTCAGCACTTGACAACTTAGTTTCCACTAGCAGAATGTTTTATCTTATGGTACACTCAAAATAGCCAACTCAGTTTGCACTTAATTTTTACAGCACAAGACTGGAGTACTTTTTTTTCTCTGTAAGAAATGCACTTTTGCTCTATACTTCTGCAGCTGTGTTGCTTTAAAAGTTGGTCCATATCACCTTCCAAGCTTTGACAAATGTTCTGCATTCCTTTGCAACAATGTTTTAATGAAGGGCAGCATGAATCTTGTAAGGTCTTAACCTCAGACTTACTAACTAGCAACAGCCGCAATGCTTTTTAATTCAAGATTTGCTCTCTTAACTCTAAATATATAGTTCATGACATGTTAAGTCCAGTGAGGTATGATAACAGCTCAGTGGAGAAGACAAATTTTCAGTGCGTTTCATCTGATCTATTCCTGCCCATGTTAACTCACTATTCAAACAGAAAGTGAATTACAGAAAGTAGAAAAGATCACATTTGTATAACTACCTAATGACTGGCATGGATGAGGGTCTATATTAGAACATCAAATGTCTTAAACAGCAAATGCTCACATGAGCAAAAATGCAGGACCTTGAAATCGTTATTGTGGGGGGCTGTGCCCCCCACCCTCCGTTAAATATGTATTCCAACTCAGAGATCGCACTACAGTGAGGAAAGGGCAAATATTCGGCTCTTCTCTCTACTGCAATCAAAAAAAAAAACTTTGAGGTCCTGCATTTTCGCTCATGTGACCTCTATTTAGGGAATTCCATGTTCTAATATACACCTCACGGAAGATTCCTAAATCTGGGTCAGTGGGATCACCTGATGAAGAACCATAATTTTTTTTAACTACATAATCAGCACAGTAAATGGCTTTATTAAAATCAAGTGGCAACCTCCTTCCGTTAAGACAGTTTCTTAACACTGTGTTATGATGACCTAAATTATTTAATCTGGCTATTTAATCTAATAGATTACAAAACAACAACCTGTTTGCTGCCAGCACACTTTACACTGTGCTGAGAACTACCATTACAAAGATTGCACCCCTTATCAGTTTCTGTAACATTCTGGCAACTCTGCTGTTACAATGACCTAAAATGATTAACTTCAGAGGAGCTGAATGGATTCTAGATAAAACTAGCTAGACAGTGACAAAAATGTGGTAAGCACTCTATCCACTTCTTACAAGAACTCTGGAAATGCCAGAGGAAGTGTTCCACAGGAGACTAGCAGCTTGTAATCTTCTGTGATTTAAGAATGAAGACTTAAAAAAAAAAAATCATTTAAACTCTACCCTTATTACACTGTTGGCATGTGTGATGTAATCCAGGTGATCAAAGGCAGTACAGCAGCACTGACTCTCCGTTTGCGTCTGAGCTGGAATCTTTGCAGTCTGCAAGTCCTCCCTGTGTCTGCTTTTTTTTCTGACAGCTCTGGTTTTCTCCCATATCTCAAAGGCATGCTATGCACTAAGTGAAATAATGATCCTGCAAACTGCCTTCAGACAGTGGTGCGACCTTTCACAGGCTGGAAGCTTGTCCAAACTTATTTTTGCACTCTGAATACCCAGAAGTGGATTTGTCTCCCCCACAGCCTTGAAGTGGATAAAGTCAGAATCACAGAATGAATGAATGAACATAAGACCATTTCAATTAATTCTATGAAATACTTTATACATAGCTGCATCTGCTTCGGTTTGCGAAGTTCCTTAAACTGTTAATGTTCTACTCAAATGGAAGTAGATGCAGCTGCAGCTATCCATAAACTATGGAGTCCCTACACACAAGAATTTATGTGAATTGGGGCTAGTGCATTATGCTGATGAGAGAAATGATTAACAAGCCATTATATTGATTTTGCTTAATGGTTATACAACAGTCACGTACATCAAAATCATTTTCTGATTGTTACATATTTCCAAGCAAAAGCACTTTTAAACATGAAAACTACTTTGCAATTCAGTAACCACTAAGAAAGTGGTACAATTCTTATATCTTTGTAGTGCACTGAATGCCTTCATTATGCTCAAAAAACAGCTAAATTATATTGTGGTTCAGCTCTGCTTAGAGCGAGACACAACCTTAACAATGCTAAGAGGGGTGCTAATTGTTAAGCAGTTAACTTCACATCTGCATTAAAACCGACATAGTTGACCAATCTTGCAGCAATAGGAGGGCATGAAACAACTTTGTTTCAACTCATGCTTCTGTCTGCTTAAGTACACAAAGTTATTTTAATTAAATTGCTTCCCTTAAACAGGGAATATGTAAGACATCATCCACTACCCTACTGCTTTATCGCCTTTCAAAGCCAGAACAGCATATCACTTAATTTTGATTAATTTATAGTACACGGATAAGATAAATCTCCATCCACTACTAAGGAACCATGAACGTGGAGCATAATCCTGTATTGTGTGTTCCCAAAATAGATGCCAAGATTCAACTTTTCAGCTTCACACTCGGAGTAAATTTATTAGCACTAATGTCTCAAACACAAAGTGGTTGCAAATGAACACAATGACAGAAGTGACAGTAAACTGGTATCCTGCATGTATTTTTCCCTATCATTAATATGGTTCAACAAAATCCTAAACTCCAGAGGACATATTTTACGGCAATTCAAACTACTCATAAATTATGTCATATTATTATTATAAATTATAATCTTATTTTCCAGGAAAAATATTTGCTTTTTTCACTTTCATACAAACATTTAAATTTGGCAGCAGAAAAGCAAAGAATAAAATGACTTAAAATGAAAACTTCAAATGAAATGAAACTATAATAGCGCTGATTAATACTGATTGGAAATAATACCAGTTTAATACTGATGGGTACACCTGCTCCACAAACAGTCCCTCTAACTCCATATATCTCTATGGATATACCCAAATTATGAACTCACCTACCAAGATGGATAAACACAAGGGTAGATAATCAGTTCTTGACTGAACATTAACAAATAAACCTTCTCTAGTCTATTACTCAGGCTGTCTCCCAGACACCCTAAGTGACCACATACCCAGCTTTCTACTTAAACACAGAAGAACTCCCCCAAATTTACAATATATAGACAAATTAGAAGCAATAAACCCTTTTTAACAACCACCTTTAAATCTCTACTAGAACACTGCAACTGGTTCCCATTATCACAACTCATCCTTGAGTCTGCTGTTGAATACTTCAATACTAAATTCCTTGAGATTCTAAAACTTTAGCTTCTATTAGAAAAGTTTGAGTAAAATCCAACTATACTCTACGGCTGACTAAAGAAACCATACTACTACTCAAGGACAAAGACAAGGCATGGACTTGCTAGCACATTAATAAAAAAGCTCTTTCAAAACCTACAGTCATCTAAGAAACAAATCTAAATCCCAAATCAAAAATGATGAGAGAACCTATTATACTCAGATTCAACAATACCACCACAACATTCCCCAAAAATTCTGGAGCAGTGTATTAAAGCTTCTTCAACCTGGACAATTTTCATCTCCATCCCGACTACCTCCAACACCAAAGATAGCCTAGATACTCAATTCAACTCTTTCTTTACAAACTCCATCCCATCTCAGTTAAATACAAACACCACCCCACTATCCATTCCACCTCTATCCTCAACTACTTCCACTACCTTCTCCCTTAAGCCCACCCAAACTTCTACTATAAGAAAACTACTACTTAAGCTAAAACCCACAGCCGTCACAATCGATCATACCTCAAGTTAGCAGCTCACTCCATTGCCTACACTCTCTCTCTCTATTGATCAACAGATCAGTCACAGAACTGTACACCCCCAAACTTTGGAAAACTGCATACATCGTTCCTCTGCACAAATGTGGTGCCTTCAACAGAATTTTCTAAATACAGACCAATAGCTTTACTATCACCATTGTCTAAAATCCTCAAAAATGCATACACACAGCTTATGGACAACCTTACCTGCAACAATCTACTAACAAACTCCCAGCACGGCTTCAGCCAAGGCGTAGTATGACCACTGCTCTACTAAGCTTCAATGACACTATTAATTACTTAAAAGACAATGGGCAACAAGTTGCATCAATCTTCTCAGATATGTCCAAGCAATTCAACACAGTATTGCATCAAAAACTCCTAAATGAACTAACATCCTTAAATCTATCTCATTCTGCTCTCTCTTGGTTTCAAAACTATCTCACAGACTGAAAACAAGCTGTGAAATGGCAAAATGACCTATCATTCACTCACTGTTGGAAACTCCTGGGTTCTGGCTGGTGTGATTCTCAAACGATCTGGAAATATATCGCTGACTGATAAGTATATTTCTTGGCATTTTAAACTTTCAGAGTTCTGCATTGTCTTATTTTTGCCAGACTGAATTGTTTTATATATTTGCTGGCATTATTTTCTCTTTCGCATCTGTTCTGGAACCCACTACCCTATTCTTGTGGTGGTGTTGCAGTGGTTCTTAACCTCTGCTCCCCTCCTTCCTCTCTCCTTGCACTTTACTAAAAAAAAAAATGTGCACTTTATTTTGCTTTTGCCTCTTCTTAAAAGTACTAAGTTGTATGTATTCTGCTGCATTTATTACAGCTTGGTAGTAGCCTAATTAAAAATTGTAGCTGTTATTCTAAGCCTTTTGGTTTAAGCACTTGGGCTTCAGCCCAGTTGTTTTACATTAAGGTTTGTGGTCTGCACTGTTGTGGCAGTACAAGTAGCTTACATCCTTCTAAATTGGGAATTGTTGATTGAAGGCTCAATGTCTGTTATTCTAAAAGTGCATTACTTCTGGTTTAAGCACTTGGGCTTCAGGACAGTTACTGCACAATTAAGAAAGTTTGTGGTCTGCACTCTTGGGGGAGGAGAGGGTAGATTCTGCCCTTCTGAGCTTGGAGTATCTGGTTAAAGGCTAATTGTGCCTGCTTATTTGAACTGTTTCTTTCTGAACTTGGTACACCTTTGTTTGCTGTAGCATATACTAAATTCAGACCTGCTGAATCTAGCTTTGTTTGTATAACTTGAGCACTAATCCAGACCATCTTTTTTTGGAGAAGGTTCCCCTGCACCCTAGTGGCAGGAGTGTGCAGTTAGAACTTGTCTGATCGAAGACTGCTACAACAGGGCTCATTTTTTAGCTTTTTATTGGTTAATTTGTTTAAATCAGTTTGCTCATTTGCTACTGTTATATAAAAATAAATACACTTTATGCATCGCTGCTTAGTTAGGGTTAAACTATTCCTGCACCATAAAGTCTGCTCTTCAAATTTTCCCTTAGAACTAGCTAGTTTTTTAGTTTTAGCACTCAAATCTGTTTCTTTGAGCTCAGCACTTGTTCAGAACTCGTTGTAAGCCCTAAATAAGCTACACATTACTAAAGCACTCAACTTTCCTCACTTGTCTAGAGGAAAATAGTTTTTAGTACTTAAATAAGCAGCTATCCAAGCATGTCTAAGGGTCAGCTCCCAGTGTTTTCTACTGTCTACCTGAGGAATCTGGGCATCATGTACACAGGCAACCCTCTCCTCCTACCACCCAACACTACAGCCTGTGAGAGATGCACTTATATAGCCAAAATGGAAGCAAAGCTCTCTTCACCCAAGACTGGAATAGACAGTCAAGAGGAGAAGGCAAACACTTGCACCACACCACACTCATCACATAGTCTCTCAAAACCTACACTACCAAAACACACACACAGCAACACAAAACACAAACCTACATTCACAGAAGGTCTCAACAAAAATCTGCTCAAGCAACAGAGACCTCCAAAGCAGAAACGCATGCAACCAACACCCCACAACACAACCCAAATGACACACAGCCTACAGACTCAGTGTGCCACTCAACCACAGCCCATAAAGCATAACAACATATCTAACACTCTAGTCACAGGTGACTCTATACACAGGCACATTGATGTTCCACTCACCATGCTAAAAAAGGAGAAAGTTGCTGTCAGCTGCTTGTCGGGTGCTAGGATCCGCCACACAACGCAAGCAATCAGGTCACTCCACAAGTACAAATATGACTCTGTCATTGTCCATGTTGGTGTGAATGACCTGAGATGAACCTCTCTGGACTTCATGAAGAGAGACATGGAGGAGCTCTCCGATCTTGTAGCCCATGCAGGTATGACCCTAGCCCTGAGTAGCATCCTGCTATCACCCAGAATGATACCACAGTACAAGGACAAAATGACTGACTTCAATAATTGGCTAAGCTTCTGGTGTCATTCTAAGGGGATCCAGTATCTGTCTGCCTGGGATGACATGATCGACAGACCATGATGCTTTGCCATTGATGATCTGCACCTGTCGCCCTTGGGATTCTGGATACTGGCTAAGGCTCTTGCTACCCCTATAGTGCCTTTTTTAGGCAAGGTTCAAATGTCAAATTCACCACCGTAACAGGTACAAGCAAGCAAAATCTGAGGGCAATGCTACTCAATGCTAGAAGTCTAAATCTCAAAATGAATTCACTCAAGGCACTCCTTAAAATGGAGAACATCGACATCTGCGCAGTGACAGAGACCTAGTTCAAGGCTCCAGAGTGCACCCCTGCATTACCAGGCTATAATTCATACCACACCTTTTGGCCACCTAACCTGGACCGAAACACTAAAGGTGGAGGCATGTTCATACTGATTAAGGATATCCACACCTCCAGGCTAGTTGCTCAGCATAATGCATCCGAGATTATCCAAGTGCAACTAACTATGGGCAAGACCACAATCCAAATTTTTAACTTGCTACAGATCCCTTACCATGCCCCATGATTCCCATTCCTCATTTCTTGATATACTGGAAAATATTAGGGTACAACCCAACACCCTAATAATGGGCGATTTCAACTACCCTACCATTAACTGGGAAAACTACTCGTGTACCAAATCTTTTGCTCAACGTTTTCTGGAATTCATAAATTCCAATGCCTTGGATCAACTTATCCACAGCCCCCACCAGGGGCAGCAATATCCTAGACCTGGTCATTACCAACATGGGTGACCGGTGTTCCACACCAAAGGTCAATTCCTCGTTGGTCAGATCAGACCACAAGCTAATCAGCCTAGACATCCACATCATGCCCCCATTAGGGAAACCGTAAAAAAATTCTCCAAAGCCAACTTCACGCTTCTTAAGACAGAAGTGGCAAACTTCACAATACCCATGCAGATGGAAAATAGAGGTACGACTGCTGAATCCTACACAAATGCACTTTATAAGCACTTACACGAGTGCATGGATCGTGCTATCCCTAACAGAACCAAGATGCTATCCTCCAAATAAAAGGAAGCCAATCTGGTGGTCTCTTGCGATAAACAAACTCTACAACAAAAGAAAGAAACTGTTGCAAAAAAGAGTAAAATCCCATGATTGGAAGAACTTCCCTGGTCAGCCTCAGTAAGAAGCTGAGATCCCTCATAAAATCCTCCAAAGCTAGTTATGAAAACAAAATCGCCACGGATTCTAAAGACAACCATAAAGCATTCTATAGCTATGTCAAGAATCACAATGGCAACACTCAGATCTGCTCTGAGTTATAGCACAATGGCACTAAATATATAGAACCAATTGATATTGCCAACATCCTGGCAGATAGGTTCAGTGCTAACTTTACCTCCGCTCACCCCCTAAAGGGCACCTCTCTACACCAGAAGAATGCAAAGTTCCTGCAATCATGGCTGCACAGGTAAAAAACACATTCTCCAAAGCCAAGAGCACAGCATCCATGGGACCTGAAAACACCCCAGGCTGCATTCTACATAAACTACAGAATGAACTGGCACCCCACCTAAGCACCATGTTCAACCATAGCCTCACCTCAGGCTTTGTGCCCACTGAATGGCGCACAGTGATGGTTATCCCACTCTACAAATGGGGAGCCACCACGGACCCCGGGAACTACCGCCCCATTAGTCTAATGAGTCTGGTCTGCAAGGCCATGGAACATATCATCATGGAACTTATAAACAAAAACAGTGGTAATCTCCAAACTCTGGACACCACCCAGTTCGGGTTTGTAAAAGGCAGATAATGTCTCCTAAACCTGACTGACTTATTTGAAGCAGTCACCAAAGCCGTAGATGAGGGTAAGGTGGTTCACACAGCCTATCTAGATCTCGCCAATGCTTTTGACACCACCCCCCACTCTGGAATTATAGCTAAACTCACTAAACTAGGTATAAATCCCTATGTCACAAGATGGGTTGCCAACTGGCTCACTGACAGAACCCACACTGTGAAAGTAGCAGACTCCAAATCCGACTTCAGACCAGTGACAAGTGGACTATCACAGGATTCAGTCCTGTGTCCTCTCCTGTTTGGTATCTACTTTTCTGAAGTACAGGCGAACACAGAAGGTCTTTGGCTAACGATGTTCGCAGATGACTGCAAACTAGGAGCCATAATTGAAACTCCTAACGATGTGGACATCCTATAAAAGGACCTCACTGAGACAAATGCCTGGTGTCAAAGCCATGGCCTCAATGCTCAATGCCAAAAAGTGAACATCCCCATCCTTAAAAAAACTTGTGTACATGAGTACCACATAGGTGTGGTAGTCTTCTAACACGAAAGGTGTGATTAGAGACCTTGGACACAGGTGGGGTGAGAGTCTCTCCTTTGATGATACATACATCACACAGTAGTCAGGAAATCCTCATGGCAGCACACTCCCTAAAAGGTTTCTCATACAGGAAAAAATAGGTCATTGTTCCACTCTACTCGTCACTGATTAGACCCATTATAGAATACATCACCCCTTTTGGTATGTACCTCACAAGACATCTACAACAACTGGAAAGGCCCCAGAAATACCTCACAAAGAGGATTACTGGCCTCAAATAGATGCCATACGCAGACAGTCTCAAACAACTCCAGTTTTACTCCGTCGCATATAACCTAGTCAGAGGCAATCTCTGCCTAACATACAAAGCTATGTCAAACCCAGAGCTGTTGGACATGCTCCACTTAAAGAAATCCCAATCCCTCTGAGCTACACACACTATGGACCTAAACCTTGTCACCACAATAAACAAAACATGCTGGAGGGATAGATTCCTGTCCCAGAGACTTCCCATACCCTGGAACAAACTACCTATATCAAACAAAGCTCCTCATTAGCACTCTTCAAGAAAAATCTTGATAACTGGATGGGAAATAGGGAATTCACCCTGGGGGATCAACTCTGTGGCTCTGCTCGACAGGGACACAGGAAAATAATTTTCTTGGATGGCAAAAGCCAGGGTACCCATTTTGGCTAGGCTTGTATAGGCCCTAGGGCCGATAGCCTAGTACCTACCTATGAGCCTATGAACCGATTTCAGTAGAGGTCCCACAAGGATCAATCTTAGGTCTAATTCTCTTTACAATTTTCACCAACAAGCTACAAACAGCAACTGATTTGGAAACCACAATTCAATATGCAGACACTTCACCCCAAATATGCACTGCCCCATCCCTGTCACATTTGAAAGAAATAACACAAAAATCATTCACAGACACAGAATCTTACCTTTCCAAACAAAAACTAATTCTAAACCCCAATAAAACGAAACTGATTCTCTTCATCAACTTAAAGTCCATCAACCCAACTACACCCTTTGCTATCTTCTCAGCCAGTAACACCAAAATACAACCCGTTCCTCAAACCAAACTACTAGGAGCTACCATCGGTAGTAACCTTAGATTTGACAAATGCTTGAATGGGCGTAACTTCGTTGAAGGTTGTGCGTCAGGGCCGGCAACTCGGCACGTAAAAATCTACTGCCAATCATTAGTGGACCGGAGTTCCACTGTGGCGACCCCTAACCGGGAAAAGCCAAAAGACACAACATTGCACTAGTTATTAAAAAGACCCACATCAAACTTGGCACAGTCTACAGGGCCAAGCAGTTCCTAACCAACTCCACCAGGCTGGCCATTGCCAAAACCCATCTTCTCTCCACCTAGTTATATGCCTTACCAATCTTTACAAACCTCAAAATAATAAGACCTATGCAGACTGGAGGCATGCTATAACAAAATAGCCAGATTCACTACAAATTCCCCATACAGATCCCACCACTGTACAGCAGGCCATTAATTAAACTGGCTAGAACTACCCAACCTCCTCTGCCTTTAACAAATTACCACTGCACACACCATCATTACTAAACCTGAAAATTGCCCAGCAATCCATAATCTCATCCAACCATACTCAAACCACAGAACCCTAAGATTCAAAAATAAATCTCTGTTAAAGATCACTAAATCTAATAACAGCTATACAGACTCTCTATATATTTCAATCAAATCCAAAGCCTGGAACTCCATCACCCAGAATATCTTTAATATCACCAACCCAACCATGTTCAAACATCTTCTCAGGACCCACCTAACCAGCAACTGGCAATGCTCTTGTACTTCCCCTGGCCAAACTTAAGGAAGTACTTCCACTACTCACCTCTCTTTCTCTAGCACCTTCTCAATCGTCACTTCCTCCATTATAGCTACTTGCATGTTTTTCTCCTCTATCTCTGTACTATCACTCCTCTACAGCCCCTCCTCAGCTACTGTGATCCCCACATCTGCCATTTTCTTTTCTCAGCTCACTCCTCAAATACTGTTAAGTTATACCTGGTAAACCTAACATATTATACAAAAACTGTCAGCATAATTTTCTTTTCAGTACTAAAAATTATTTTCCTTATAACTGTTAATATCCAAGCCAATTCATCCGACTGTAACTTGGAATAATCTCTAGGACTATCCGTGTATATTTTGCATTTAAGTAATTTTTCTTGCATCTGTACACTAATGCTTGCTGTACTGAAGTTATTTTTGCCTTTATGTTATTATATTAGTATATCAATTTTGTCTTCTATTGTACAATACTGTTTTGTCTGTGAAGCTTTTCTCCCTGGGCCTCCATTGATAATGGGCTATCAGCCCAGTTGGACTATCCCGGTAAACAAATGTTAAATAAACAACAGTGCCTGCATTAAAATATGGAGTAACGCAATAAGTAAATTCTGCTACTAAAATGATAAAAAGGGAATGTGCAATGCTGCTTCTGGCAGACAAACACACTTGGCAGTTTCCCAAAGACCCTAAAGGCTGTGAAGCACATTAAGTTGGATGCGAATCTGTCACACAAACAACAATGTATTAAGCAGCCCCAAGTCAATTCCTCTAGCTCTGCACAAGAATTCAGCAGCAGATTCTCCACTATGCATCCAACATCCTCCTGTGATGGTGGTAACTAATGATCCAAGAATTAAAGAGATGTATAAATTTTAAGGCAACCTGTAGGTCATGTACCAAAGAATAGGTCTCAATTAATAATACAACCCATCCCAATTATATCTTTGATTACAGCAAATAAAGTAATATCTACATAGTAGCAGTTTACCTGCTCCTGAATTTGAAGCAATCAGTCTATGTTCCTTGTCTATGGATCTGGAATATTTTTCCCTGACTAGAGGGGGTTTTCTATTAATAGCACAGCTGATCAACATTACTGTATTAAAATAATTAGCAATTCAAAGAAGACAGATTTGAGGTTGTAGTTCCCTTGAAATAGTCTTCATCGACATTATACTAGAAGACACAGAGTAAGCCAAATTACCTCCAGAGTGGAACAGCTTTACATAAATACTGGTCTTCATTACTGTCTGAGAAAAAAAAAGCATTTAATTTCATCCACTAAGTATCTGTGTTGTAGAAGATGTAATCAAGAACCCTCATGCCCCCCCCCTCCCCCTACTTACACGGCTGACATGCTCTTTTACATGCTGGCATGGTCAGATTACCATTCTATTAAAAGGATACAACATTCCCCAAACTTTGGAGACTTCACTGCAGTTGGTATGATACACTGATGAAAGATCATTTTATTAAGATGTCTATTATCACATAAAAATGTTTTGAAACAATTGCAAATACATACATAGAGATGTGATTATTAAACTTGCTCTTAATTTTCATTTTATTTTATTTTTTTAGGTCACTGTCATGCAAAGTTTATTAGCTGGGATCAACTTAATCTCTGCTGTCTGTTATTTGAGCACACTTCAGTTATGATTAATGCAGAAAATCTTAGGTTTAGCTATAATAGATAATACTCTAATACACTGTCTCAAGATAACCGTGGTTAATGATAACTGCATACATGAAGAATGTAACATTATGTGTGACTGATCAAAATATATGCTGTCAAGTGTCTTCTGCCATCAATGCTTTTTCTTTTCTGTCAATTTCAAAGTAGTACAGGGTCCCTAAACCTGACTTAATAGTAAGAAATGTAGCAAATGAGCTGAAGGTGACTTGAAGACATGATGATAAATGCAATTAAAGCACAAGTAAATGGGTGAAACTATAAAATGGAAAACTTTCAGAAATACTTATTACTATTACACTGGTTAAGCTACTTTTAAATAAAAAAAAACATTTTTACAGCTACATAATACATGCATAAATCAAAGCAGTACAATCTAATGTTTATTACAGTACTTAGTTACCTTATTTCAAAAACAGTCAGTCACAGGAATGTGACTCCTTTTATGCTGTAATTCCCAAAGGTATAGGCTTAATTGTTGTATATACTAGTAGTCATGTTTACATTGTAAAATCTTACCCATTTCCTTTATAGCATCTCACTTTTTTTTTTTTTTTTTTTTGAAGTACCTGACTCCTTTCATCAGACAGGTGGACATTCCTACACAGGAAGGTATAAAACCTCACTGCATAAAATTTTAAAAAATTCCCTAAAGGAAAGGAAAGTAACAAACTCTATTCATCTGTAAACAGATATAGGCTGGGAGGAGACCAACTTGAGCAGGTAGCTAGCAGATAATTCTATTATTGTGACTGAACTTTTTTTTTTCCTGAAGGAAGGAGTACTGGAGTATTGTGCAGAGGCATTATACATGAGAGAGGCCTACACATATCTGAGCAAAGCAGATGTAACAAAAAATGTCCAGCTACTTACATGACGTCATTAAAAAAGGTCAAAAGCGAAGATGACACAATCAGGTTTGCAAAGAATGCCATAAAACATCAGCAAGACTTTCAGAATGCTGAGGACATGAAAACCTGAAATGCCATCTTTCTTGATGAAGCCAGGTTGAGGGCAATGCTATCTATTGGTATGCAGTCTCACTGCAAGCAAAGTGTCGGCACAAAGAAACATCCATCTCAACTGAATACCATCAATTAACAACCACAGACAGTGATGGATGATGGAAAACATGGCACTACAGTCATCAGGAAACTGAATGACTTGTGATACGTAGTATCTAGCAGCAGCTGCCATAACAGAGTTCACAATTATACTTAAAGAGCTTCCACTAACTAGTCAACAACTACTGAATTGCAGTTCTGACCAGACTGTATGTGGACAGCTCTGAAACATTTCAGAGGCCACATAAAGGAAGATGCTAGACAGCTGATGGTTCATGAAAGGTCATTTAAATGGTGTGCTTTTTCTTCAAAAACTCAGTTTACACAAGCTACATGTACACGTTTTTTTGCTAATGTGCAAAGACCGAGAGGGGTATTAAATGTTTGAAATCATAAAACGTCAACCATTTAGAAGTAAGAGACAAATCCAAGGGATTCCAATGAAAATGGTGAGAAACCGTTGTTTCTACCACTCTTCACAGCTCATAAATGGAAGGCTCACTTGAGGATTACAACCTCCTCACTGTGTGCTGAATACCACCCAGGGCTAGCCTGTATCAACTGTTACAGGACAAACTCACAGAAAGCAGTCCCATGCCTACATCTCCTCCATGGAAGAAGAGAGGGTTACTGACCATTCCCCCTTTCCTTATTTCAGCTGACCCCTTAACTCCCAAACTGCAAGGTTATCAAGAGGCATCTGTCCATGCAAACGTGTAGATCCCCCACTGGCAAAAACGCAGTCAGCATATGCCAACCTGAAAATGAAAAACTAGGAAGGAAACAACTTTTTGTAAACTACCCTTTCACCATACACAGGGGCGAGAGAAGTGCAATATGTTATTACAAAGACATGCCATGCACTAAAAGGTACCAGCCTGTCTCCTACGTAAAGTAAACACAGAAGTCAACAATACAAAACACACAGTATTACAGGAGAGAAATATGGAACCAAAAAGACTGTGCACATTCACTTACTGACAAATGTTTGTTTTTCTGCAGCAAATCATTCCTACATAAAAAGCTGCATAATTAATGTTTTTAGTGTATCCTAATGTTCTACTGTAAAAGTCATGATCACACCATATATTGTGGAAGCAGCCTGGCCCTCCCCTGGAAAGAGGCTCTACTCAGAGAGACTTTACATGCTAATGCTGTTACTTGTACCAAGTACAAAATAAAGTAGTTGTATAATACATAACTACTAGTGGACAAATTTAGCTCGAACTTCTCCTGATCTCTCCCTTCCAGTATCTTCAGATCTCATACGCACAACCTATACCTTGTCCCTCAAATCTACCACAAACAAGTTCTCAGGGCACTATCCAAGGCCAAGAACACTACATGGATGGGACCAGGTAACGTATCAGGCTGCCAACAGGTCTGCCTGAAACATGACTTGTTTGATCTGATACAGAAGCTATTCAATATCAGACTCAAAACAGGCACTGTGCCAGATGAAATGCAGGACGGCAGTCATTTCTTTGCACAAAGCTGGGGTTTCAATGGATACAAGTAATTACAAGTCCTATAAGTCTGACCATCCTTATTGCTAAGGCTATGGAAAAGATCATTACTGAATTAAGAAAAATATAGGTAACCTACAGATTCTCGACCCAAAACAGTTAAGATTTATCAAGAGCAAGTTCTCTCTACTTACTCTGCTCATCTTCTTTGAAAATGTTACTGAAGCAATGGACAAGAGAAAACAGTGCACACGCTGCATATCTAGACCTTACAGAGGTCTTTGGCACCATGCTGCACTCAGGTATTGTACATAAATTCTCTCTCTCTGCTAAATGTCAGTACCTGTGTTACTCATTGTATAGCAACTTAAATCACAAAATGAACCTAGGATGGTAGGGTGGGAGTTGCAACTTCCTCCTAAAGACACATCACTAGCAGTGTACCCCAAGGTTCAGTCCTTGGGCTTCTCATCATAAAAAGTATGAAGACCTTCTCAAGCCTCATTCCTCTTAGTATCAACAGAATACTGAGAGGCAACATCTGACTTGCTTACAGAGCTTCAACAGATGTTATTCTGTCAGACCTTTTCCACACATGCGAGTCCAATGGTATCAGACACCTGTTCAAGGGGTTTCAGCCTCTTCTGCAAAATACATAGAACATGGAGGGGCAGGTTTCTTAATGCACAGAACAACACCTGTATGGAAAAGTCTTCCACTTCACAAAGCAAACTACTTATTATTCTATTCACATGCAATTTGGACAAATGGATGGGTGACTAAAAATTCAACACCATGTTTAGCATCCGTCTCTCACAGACAGGGGAAACGTAAATATTCCAACTCATCCTTGTTTGATCCATCTCTGGATTATTTGTATGCAAAATATAAAAGCTAAGACCTACCATGGAAATGTAAGGCTAAGCTATTTAGATCCTCATAGATCAACAGCTTTCTAAGTAACTCTGAACACACACACATACAATGAAATTAAACTAAATTGCAATAATATAACCAAACAAGCAAAAAAAAAATCAAAATAGCAAATGAATGGTGTCTTTATGCTTACCATGTACTATGGCACATATCTGCAATAGCAAATGTTAGCTCGTGATCCCAGCACATAGATGAAATGCCTTCATGTAAGCAATGCAAGAACCACTTTACTGGCAAATGTCTGAGAAATGACATAGCTAAGAAGGGTACACATGACTTGTATGAAAGTTAAGGATATGCATGACAACCACTGACAAGACAGAAATACAGTCAACAAATACACACACACACGCATATCTACATATGTGTGTGTGTGTATTATAGATATATATATATATATATATATATACACACACACACACATATCTACATACATACACAGAGAGGAAAAAAAGTAAAATATGCATGCCGGATCTGTTTGGAGACATCAGTCTCTGTTAACCCTAGGAATGAGCTTGTGGAGTATGCTCAGCTTGGCAGATAAAACTTTTCTAGGTAACCTTTGTACCTCCCCTTCCCCACAATATCTCCTGCATCTTTCCATTCTATTCTCTAATTTCTGACAGAATAAAGAGTCATAATCCATCGGCTCAGCCAACAGAATTCCCTCCACCCAAACAAAGGAAGGAGAGGAGGGTTGCTTAATTAAGACTTAAGTCTCCAAACAGACCTGGACCTAGAGAGCATGTTGACTTTGCATTATTTAGTAAAGGTACAAAATGAGGAACAAGTTGTAGCTATACAGATATCTTCCAGTGATGTGCTTGTTTGCTTATTGGCTTGTTTCCTAAGCAAGGTAGTGAGTAGATCAACAAAGCACCAAGGACCTATTTCAGCCACAGTTAAGGGGTTAGAGCATAAAATCTCACCATATCTTTCTTGCAAAGCATTCCTAACAATTTACACCTACCCTTCATAACTCTAAACTATTTTCCTTCACCCTGACAGTTAATTAATCTAATTCCTACCATACTCCATTAATCTAAATATCTGAAGCCTCATAATTCTACTCAACCTCCATTAACCACAGCTTACACACTCAATTACTCTTTCCAACCTTTTTACTTTTTTTTTGACAGTCTTTGAACTAAATTTTCCATATTCTACTACCCAGCCTTTATAACTATCCTAAAGCTGCTGTTAGATCACTCTACAATGTACTACATTCTTTTAATTTCCAGGCCTGAGCATCACACTTATAACCAAATGTCTGCCATAAACTTTCTAACAGCTATCACAAAATCTCCCCAAGCCTTTATAACTTAAATACCACTCTTTTCCATAGGTATAAAAATACTTTGCTTTCACCCTCCAGCTACAAAAAATCATACATTCCCTATTTAAAATCAAATCTACATCTACTTATAGCCACAAGTCTCTAAAGTCTTACAGTGTGGAGGCATTCAACCTAATCCCAACCATCCTCTACCTTCCACATCAAAATCCACCACCTCTCCTCACACAATCCATACTTCCCCCTATCATTACAGTCTCTCCACTCCTATTTGCTTAGTCCCAATACCCATCTCCACTCAAATTATACCCCTCCCCCCAAAAACCAAAACTGCCACAAAAAATCTAAACCTCATTACAATAATCTACAAAGTATATGCAATAAAATAAACTGCATGCCTGAATATCTCAACACACCCTACACGTCTTGGCCATCATAGAAACCTGGCTTAATCCAAACGTTCATAACACTGAAATTCTTCCCCCTGGCTACAACATAGTAAGAGAAGACATGGTTAAAAAAAAAGCTACTGCTTTAACTCCTGTTCCATCACTCAATTCACTAAACCAATCCCAAACATCCTAAATGTCAACACATTCCTCATCTTCCTAGATTTCAGCAAGAATTACTTTGTATGCCCCCTGATAAGAATATACCTATAACAGAAGGTATTTTCTAATGGATAAATAATACAACCTGTAATGAAACCATCATGTTGGGTGGTGTGAACATTAACTGGCTATATACATCTCCTGACTACCCCTCCTCCAGTACAAACTTATTTGGTTTTACACAGCTCATAAAATCCCCAACCAAATATATTTAGTTTATTTATTTGACATTTCTTAACCGGGTTAGTCCAATTGAGCCAGGGGCCCACTTTCAGTGTAGACCGAAGGAGAAAAGCTCCAGGTAATAATACAAAATTTTAAAGAACAAGAACATGAACAAAAGGTCAAATACACCAGCTAATAATACAAAAATATTTAAAGTACAAAACATGAACAGCAAATCAAATGTTACACAAAGATGTGAGATATAATGAAAACAAATCAGGTCATTACATTCAGGAAACAAGGAACAGTATATACAAAGGATGGGATAATGTATGACAGAATATCTGAGGTATATTACTGGCATTTGTCAAGAGAAAGATGGGTTGTCAACATAGTAGAGATTATGAATACAAGCTATATGAGGTAGGAGAGAGAAAAATAAGAAAACAGAAGTGATAGATGGTAAAAGGTATAAATTTAACAAGAACCTTAACAAGGGAAGCATCCCTGGTAAGATATTGGTATCCAACTTCAGTAAAGATAACTTTGTCAGTACACTTTCTGATGCTTTAAGTGACCAGCTCTCTGCTTACCCAGAGAAAGCACAACCTATGAACTAAAATAACACATAACACCTCTCCAATTTCAACCCACAGTCATTTAGTGATGCATTACAATCTACCACCTGGTCCCCATTAAACATCCTACCCCTAGACAAAGCTGTCAACCATTTCAACACAGTATTCTAAAACATCCTTCATAGCCTAGCCCCCCCTCCCCTTTTTGGGTGGGGTTACAGAGTCAAAACAAATCATGCTTTCGGGCCTTCTAAACAACAAAAACCTTATGAAGGATAGAGACAAAGCTTGGAAACAATGTAAGAAGTGTTAAACAACTGAACACAGAGCCCAGATCATGGTCAATTCAGGCCTTAGGCAGGGTAATGGACCAGGACCCTACCAGCCATTCTGGTGTCCCATTACTTGTCTTTCCTCCCAGTTACTATAAACACCAATGGAATGAAGACAGAGGTGTGAATTTAAAACTTTTAATTTACTCATCCTTTGTTGAGCAGGTTAGTAGCATCTTTTCAGGAGGAAATTTGGCCAGGGCATTGGGGAACTTCCCCTAACTTTCTTTAATAGTGCAGATGGATGTAAAAGATCTCACTGCACCTACCATTGATGCAGACAGATGGGGCCTTGGTTTAACATCTCATGTAAAGACGGACATACTCAAGAGTGCAGCACCACCCTTAAAGTGCACTTGTGTGCGTGGGAGTAAAGCCCACAGTCTTCTGCACCAAAGAGAAGTATGTTAGCTGCTGTGCTACTAGAACTGCTTTCATATTTTATGGCACAAACATGGACAGGCATTTGCTAAACAAAATAGTTGCACATTGAAAACATATTTAGCATGAGCGACAGTAAACTTTTCTTCCCTTGAAGCTGGCATTCCTTAAAAATGCACCACTATAGTTCTGAACATTTTTCTCCATTAAGGAGAGAAACAAAATTTATGAACAAATTAATGACAAAACTATCCATTTCAACTTTGATGACTTTGTGTATAGTCTGGCAGTTGGTGTAGAGGATTAAGGTTCTTGTCTTCTGTAGCTAAGGTACAGGGTTTGAGCCCAAGCAAATTAATTAACACTGCCATTCCTAACTAGGACATTCTGCACACGCACATACACATACACACTGTACCTCCTACTCAAATCAGCAGTTTCCAGCAACATTTTTTCTGTTTATTGTGGATCCTACTGAAAGACTGCTGTATTTGTTACAAAGCAGCAACTCTGAGTCTGTGGTTCTAAAGTTCAAAAGCAGATGGCAGCAGTTTCAACTACGACAATAAGTAATGTTCCAATGTGCATTCTAAATTTTAAAAGGAAAGCAGCAGTTCCAACATCAATGAGTATTTGAGGAATCAAATCTCGCACATTGCTCTGTGTGTCTTGTACTCCTAAAGATGCATGTATGCATGCAAAGATGCAACATGGAGAAAGAGCACCCTTAAAGAAGGGATGTAAGAATTTTTGGGTTTATGTGTTAATTAAAATTAAATGTTGTGGCAGGCCCCATCCCCAGCCACAGGACCATAGGCAACTGCCTCGGTTGCATCATGCTGGATACGGCTCTGACTTAACACCTTCTAACCTTAAAGCAATTTTGTAATCTAGATAAAAAAACAAGTAAGCAAAAAACAATACTGTGTTCACCTTCAAACTAATCATAAGTACAACCCCGTCAAAATTTTGGTCATCTATTAACTTTCTACTAAATCTGGGTACAAAATAACCCAAATCCTTCTAACAACTCTCATCAAAAAAATGAAACCATATTCAATACGTACTTTATCAAATGCATCTACTCCTTAAGTAAAAATTCATTACCTTCATCCAACCCTTCTTCCATAACTGTCCCAGTCTCTCCACACAACCTCTCTCCCATAACCCCACATAAACAATTTCATTCAAACCACATTCCCAACACCTCTTCCACTACCTGATCTAAAGCTACCTCTCCCTTCATTTACCCTTAGTCCAATACCCACTTCCATAATACAAAAAAAAAAAAAATACTACTTAAACTGTCTTTCTTGGACAGCCTCCCTCTAGAATAACTTAACTGAAGCCATAGCCTACCCATTTAGTATCCTAATCAACAGATCCATAATGAAATCCCATGTTCCCTCCATATGGAAAAGGCTCATATCATTGTTCTCCACAAAGGTGGAAACTCAACTGAGGTTGCTAACTTTCATCCAAAAGCAATACTCTCTCCTCTCCAAGTTGTTAGAAAACTGCATCCATACACAACTGCTCCAACACCTTCTACAAACTCAACTGTTAACCCTTAATCAACATTGCTTTAGGCCTGGCCACAGTACAACCACCACTCTACTATCCTTCATGGACACCATAAACAGAGCAAGAGGAAAGGGTAAGCTCATCTCTGCACTAATCCTTGACCTGCTAAGGCTTTCTATATGGTCTCTCACTTGAAACTCCTACAACTACTGTCTAATATTAGTTTAATTACCTCCTGGACTAAATTGCTGTCTATCATGTAAGTAGCTATGGAACCAATCAGTCAAATGGCAAGGCTCTCTCTGCCATACCTCCCCAAATATCACTTGAGTAGAGTAAGGTTTCATCCTTAGACCCCAACTATTCAATATCATCGGCATCCATTATGCCTACTCCCAAGCCTCTCTCATCCAATATGTCTTAACACTTGTATGCTTCTCTGAGTTTGACATATCCTTCATGTCAACTGAGACCTAACTTCTTACCACCACCAAAAACAAAGCTCCTCCTCTTTAACCCGAAAAACCTACCCTCATAACAAACAAAAATTTCAAAATCTATTCACTAAACACACAAGTAATTGTCCTCCATACAAAACTACTAGGAATGACTATTTATGACAGTCTTAAATTCGACCTTCACATCCAAAATAATGTCAAAAAATTTACCAAAAAAATCAGTACGCTCTATCAGAACAAACATTTTCTAAATACAACCACCAAAATCACTCTCACTACTACACACCTCCGTCTCTCAATCCTATATGGATCTCCAAATCTTCAAACCACACTAACATCTAAATTCGACGTATGTTATAATAAGACTGCAAAGTTTGCTACTAGCTCAACACACTTCACTCACCTGAACACCCACATCACCTACCTACAACCAATTACAGCACATAAATACATTTATAAGCCCTATGCCTGTCCTGCCCTCAATACCCTGTAGCTTCCACCCTAACAGGCCTCTCTGATCTGACAACAAAACTAATTTCTGTCTACAAACCAAATAAATCATGTGGCCTCAGCCTCTACTCTCACATTTTAGCAACAAAATGGAATTCTATTCTACTATCAATCAGATACAACCCACACCTACATATATTTAAACTCAGACTAAAAGAATTCCTATTAAAGCCTTGGCTCTGCTATTGCTCACCTTCCACCATTTCCAGTTGTATTCATAACAACAATGTGCTTTGAAAATTTCACCTATGAATTTGCTTTTCTTCCTCTTAAATGGAGATCACTGATGTTTATATAATCTATTATATGGAATGTTAATCATTTTGCATCATTAACTATAAATGTTTCTACTTAACATTTTGTGTCCTTGACTGTGACACAGTATGCTGACATATGTGGAGCTTTTCTCCCCAAGTCTCTGCTGAAAATGGACCTTGAAGGCCCAGTCGGACTTTCCCAATAAACATAACAGAGCAATGCAAAAGAAATTTACACTGATAGTGCAATGCCAACACACAAGCTTGCAATGAAAGTAATATACATTAAGTACATTACATTACAGTACAGCTAAAATTGGAATATTTGCCCTTTCCTCACTGTAGTGCGATTTTGGTGTTGGTATATATATTTACAATAGCGAGTTTGAGGTCCGGCCTTTAGGCCATTCGATGTTTAGTCTTTTCATTCTTCTAATATAGACCCTTGTAAGGACTCTAGAGCCATTAGCCTAGTAACTTCCTATGATCCTGTAAATCCTTCTTACAAGCCTAGCCAAGGTCTACCCTTATTTCCATGATCAGCCCTAATGCCTGTGTCCTAGAGGGACACATGTGGAATCCCCGGGGTGAATTTACTGTTACCCATCTAATTGCCCAGATTGCATTTGAAGAAAGCCAATGAGGTGCTCTGTTTGACATGAAGT
>NC_056736.1:64583547-64591047 GCF_019279795.1 Protopterus annectens | reverse complement strand
ATTTTGGGAAAAGGCATAATCTATCTTAGTTACCTACTTTTTAACATTTTATGTACTAGGGATGTGAACAGAAGTGGGTACATACAACCCTGCAATAAAACGGCCATGCTGTCCTGCTTAGAAGCAAACATTAACAAATGTGAAAAGGTGTGCATATAGATATAGATATATATATATATATATATATATAGAACAGCACATAATCATGTACATAGGTTATAGGTTCATAGGTTCATACTAGACTGTCTGCCCAAGGGCATTTATAAGCCTAGCCCAGAGTTTTGTGGCTTTCGCCACCCCTTTAGTTTGAAGAAAACTATGCCCATTATTTTGCTGTGCCTCTGTCAAGCAGTGACACTGAGGTAATCCCTGGGGTATATCTGCGATCTCCCATCCATTGGTCAAGATTTCTCTTGAACAAGGCCAGCGAGGTGCTCTGCCTCACATGTACCGGGATTTTGTTCCACAGCATAGGGAGTCTCTGGGTGATGAATCTGTCCCTCCAGCACATCCTATTAATAACCGTGTCAAGGTTTAAGTCTCCCGCCCTTGTAGTTCTGAGGGATCTAGATTTTTTGAAGTGAAACATGTTCATCAAATCTGGGTTTGACATGGCCTTGTATGTCAGGCACAGGTCACCTCTGAGCAAGCGGTAAGCGACTGAATAGAGCTGGAGTTCTTTCAGTCGGGCAGCATAAGACATATTTTTGAGACCCTTTATCCTTTTGGTGAGGAACTTTTGGGGCCTTTCCAGCTGCTGCAGGTGTCGGGTCAGATGCATTCCGAATGGGGCATTGTACTCAATCATTGGTCTGATCAGTGATGGGTACAGGGGGATGATGACCTCCAGATGTGAATCCCTTCATGATCAGGTGGGCAATGTAGAAGGTCTTCCTAACTACTTTAGCAATGTGAGTGTCAAACGAAAGGTTACTGTCAACCTGGGTCCCCAGATCCCTGATAACTTCTGTGCTCAGTGGATTGTCACCTATATGGTAGCTAGGGGTAACCTTGTTTTTCCCGAAGGGTATGACTATGCATTTCTTGGCGTTTAACTTTAGGCCATGGCTATGGCACCAGTTATCTGTTTCTGTGAGACCCTTCTGAAGGATATCTGTGTCAGATTTCTTTTCGACTATGGCGCCCAGTTTGCAGTCATCTGCAAACTTTGTCAGCCATAACCCTCCTGTGTTTGTTTGTACTTCAGAAAAGTAGATGCCGAACAAGAGTGGGCCCAGGACTGAGCCCTGTGGGACACCACTTGTGACAGGCTTTGAGTCTGACATGGCGCCAGCAACTCTGACCCTGTGGGTTCTGTCACTTAGCCAGTTTGCAACCCATCTTGTGATGTATGGGTTTACATTTAAGCTGATGAGTTTATCAATGATACCTGAGTGGGGTATTGTGTCAAAAGCCTTTGCCAAGTCGAGGTAGGCTGTATGGACTGCCTTTCCCTCATCAATGGCCTTGGTGACTGTTTCGAAAAAGTCAACCAAGTTTAAAAGGCATGATCTGCCTTTGACAAAGCCAAACTGGGTTGGATCCAAAGTCTGCAAGTTCCCTATGTCTTTATTTATGAGTTCCATTATGATCCTCTCCATGGCTTTGCAGATCAGGATTGTCAAGCTGATGGGACGGTAATTTCCAGGGTCGGTGGAGGCACCGCCTTTGTGAAGTGGGACCACAGTTGCCATGCGCCACTCCTTGGGTACGTATCCTGATGTGAGGCTAAGATTAAACAGCTGTCCTAACTGCGGGTTTAATTCCTCATTGAGTTCGTGGAGCACACAGCCGGGGACACCATCCGGTCCCAAGGATGCTGTGTTTTTCACCTTGGAGAGAGCAGTTCTCACCTGGGCGTTAGAGATGTTTGGGGGGCTACAATCCTCTGGTATAGATATCTCTCCTTTTGGGGGGGGGGGGGAGTTTGCACTGAACCTGTCAGCCAGTATGTTGGCAATGTCTGTAGGTTCAGTAATTTTCACATCATTTTGAACTAATTCTGAGCATATCTGGGAGTTTCCTCCCAGGTTTCTAACATAGCTAAAGAAGGCCTTATGATTGTCTTTTGAGTCCTTAGCGATTTTTCTCTCAAAATTTGCCTTGGATGATTTTATGAGAGCTCTTAGTTTTTTACTTATAATGATCAAAGGTGTCTTACCTTTTAAGGATTTTGCTCTATCTTGTAGTAGCTTCCTCCTTTTGTTGTAGAGCTTGTTTATGGCTGGGGTCCACCAGACTGGACGCTTGCCTTTGGTACAAAGAGTCTTTGTTTTGTTTGGGATTGCCTGATCCATGCAGTCCTGTAGGTGCTGGTAGAAGGCATTTGTAAGTGATTCAGCGGCTTGAGTAATGTTTACCGCCGGCTCGGGGGCCTTAAAGGAGACCACACTAGTCTTTAGAAGTGTGAAGTCGGCTTTTGAGAAGTTCTTCACTGTGGTCTTTTTTATCTCAGGTGGGGGCGGGATGAGGACCTCCAGTGAGATTAGTTTATGATCTGATCTCTCCAGTGAGGGGTATACTTCCGGTGTTGAACACTGTGATCCCATGTTCGTGATGATGAGATCAAGTATGTTTTCACCTCTTGTGGGGATGGTGACTAGTTGTTCCATGGCATTTGAGTTTATGAACTCCAGAAACCTTTGGGCTAGAGTGTTTGGGCTTGAGTAGTGATACCATAGCCAGTCTATATTAGGGTAGTTGAAGTCACCTAGTATGATGGTGTTTGGAGATACATTTATCCCCTCCAGTGTTTTCAGGAAAGCTATGCGAGGTTCCTGAGTTTGAGAGGGTGGCCTGTAACATGCTACAAATTGCAGAGCAGTCTTGCCTATGGTTAATTGCACCTGGATGGTCTCCGATGCATCGTGCGTTGCCACCAACCTTGAGGTGTGGGTGTCCTTGATGAATATGGACACCCCCCCTCCTTTCTTGGTGTTGTCTGGATTTTGGGGCCGGAATGCATGATATGAGGTAAAACCTGATAGTGCTGGGGTGCTCTCAGGAGCCTTGAACCAGGTTTCAGTCACAGCACAGACATTGATGTTCTCCATACTGAGAAGGGCCTCGAGTGCGTGCATCTTGAGGTTGAGACTTCTGGCATTGAGCAGCATTACCCTTAGTTTTTTTCCTTTTTTGTGTTCTAGGGTGGTAGGTTTAGAATTTGAGCCTTGCCTAAAAAAAGGCACTATGGGTGTGGCAAGAGCCTTTGCCAATATCCGGAAGCCCAGGGGTGACAGGTGCAAGCCGTCCCTTGCGAATCAGCGTGGCTTGTCCAGCATGTCATCCCAGGCAGACAGACATTGGATCCCCTTTGAATGACACCAGAGTTTAAGCCAATTATTAAAGCTGATCATCTTATCTCTGTATTGTGGCATCATTCTTGGTGAAGGTAGGATACTGCTCAAGGTCAGGGTCATACCTGCCTGGGCTACATAATCAGAGAGCTCCTCAATGTCTCTTTTCATGTAGTCCAAGGAGGTACGTCTCAGGTCGTTTACACCAGCGTGGACAATGACTGAGTCGTACTTGTACCTGCTGTTGAGAGACCTGAGTGCTTGCGTTATGTGGCGGATTCTAGCGCCTGACAGGCAGCTTACTGTGACCTTCTCCTTACTCAATCTGGTGAGCGGGACGTCAGTGTGTCTGACTATGGAGTCACCAATGACGAGTGTGTCTGGCATTGTGTTTGGCCTTAAGGGCTGTGACTGTTTGGCACACTGACTGTGTGGTCTATGTGTTGCATGTGTTGTGTACTGAGGTGGTAGTTGTTTGGGTGTCTGCTTTGGTGGCTTCTGCTGTTTTGGTAGATTTTTGATCAGAGCCTCCGAGTATGTCTTTGTGTGTTTATGTGTATGATTTGAAGTTGTGATAGTACTATGTGAGACTGGGTCTATAGTGTGTGTGGTTACCTTCTCCTCCTGTCTGGTCTTGCCAGTCCTATGTTGAGAGAGCTCAGCCTCCAGTTTGGCTGTATAGTTGCATCTCTCGCATGTATTTGTGTTTTGTGGGAGAAGGAGAGGATTGTCTGTGTACATGAGGCAATTGTAACATTGCCTCAATATTCCCAGATTCACCAGCTGAGCAGGAGAGGACACTAGCAACTGATCCCTCGACATGCTAGAAGGAATAGACAAAAAACTTAAAAAACGACTCCGGGGGATGTGGGTGATCGAGAAAAGGGTTTTAGGCTGGTGGGGTACTATCTATAATAAAAGTGCTATATCAAGGTGAAAAGTACTGTAGGAGCAAGTGCTAGGCTTTACAGATAGAGAATAGTCTACTTGGGAATCAAGTAGAGATTAACTTTTTAGTTATAGGATACGCTGGTTAGATCAGTAGTACAGTTCAAGGAAGGCTGTTTTAAGGGAAAATTTGAAGAGTGGACTTTAGGTAGCCCGAATAGTTTAACCTTGATTAAACGCCGCTGCTCTTGTGTGCTCCTGTGGCAACTTCGCTCTAACGCGCACTTTATAGCAGGGGGCTGGAAAAAACAGGAAATGACCCAAAATGGCCAATGAATTACTATTTGCTGTCTCTAACCACTCCTCTGAGGACAAACAGGCAGCTCAGTACTCCCCACTCTCACTGGTGAGTAAAGAAACTTCCCTCTGGCCACACAAGAAAATGGAGGAACACAGGAACCAAATACAAAGCCCAGGGATCAGCAAATCTGGTCACTGGAACAACTAGCTAGGAAAGTTAGGAAAGCAGAAGTATTTTTTTGTTTTTTTTTAGTTTTTTTTGCACACACAGACAGAAAATACAGTAAATGCTTTGTTATTCGACTAAATTGCTATCAAAGGCTAGTACACTTGAGTGTATTAGCCTGTTTGTTAACTTTTAAGCAAAACTTTAGCCAAGAAGTGCAATCAACAATTTAAGCACAGAAAAACAGGAAAAACAGGTAATATAACAGTAATATAAGCACAAACAGTGGTCGAAAAGCACAAAAGATCGAAAAAAGCAATAAAAATGCTAAAAAATACTTATAATCAAGAAAGTCGCTTTTTCTGCTCTCTGCTGCCTTAGGAACTCTGCAGGGGACCAAGAGTAGCTATGCCAAGTTCTCTAATGCCAGAAAAGCCCGCCAAAGCGCGCTTTATAGCAGGGGGCTGGAAAAAACAGGAAATGACCCAAAATGGCCAATGAATTACTAGTTGCTGTCTCTAACCACTCCTCTGAGGACAAACAGGCAGCTCAGTACTCCCCACTCTCACTGGTGAGTAAAGAAACTTCCCTCTGGCCACACAAGAAAATGGAGGAACACAGGAACCAAATACAAAGCCCAGGGATCAGAAAATCTGGTCACTGGAACAACTAGCTAGGAAAGTTAGGAAAGCAGAAGTATTTTTTTGTTTTTTTTTAGTTTTTTTTGCACACACAGACAGAAAATACAGTAAATGCTTTGAACTTGTTAAATGGTAAAAGAAAAACGCAAGAGTAAAATTTGCCGCTAACACTTAGAAGCTACCTCAGCAGTATTTTTATCGGGTCAGCCTAAAAAAAGGAATGAGCACATTAAGAGCTCTCAAACACAATGGCACTTGCTCTCCAGTATGGTGGCTACAGAACTGCTATTGACATGTGACTGACTTTCTTGGAAAAATCTCTCTGTACTAGGGCACAGGATCTAGGACAGCATTCCAATCATCAAACAAAACATAAATATACAAATACTTTATCTCAACTGAAACAGTGTATATTTATTTATATTTGTTTACCAGGGTAGTTCAGTGATCAATATACTTAACTACTTCATGCTCTCAGCCCAGGTGAAATACAAAATATTTCACAATCAAAAAAAACAGAAATGTATGCAATAACATAATAATTAAGACTAATTATTTAGAAAAAAAATCTATATATGCATTACAGTGAACAAGCACTGTGCAATGTACAATATATACATCATTTTCTAAAGTTGGTCAATTTTCAATGAATCTTGAATGAGGAGAAGAGACTTGGAGAGGAGATAGGTTAGGTGATAGGGCCTGTGTTAAAGCAGGAACATTTGGCATAAATGAAGAAGTGCTTTTTGAGCTGCATTCTGAATTTGGAATAAATGTTGATTTCCTTAATGTCGATGGGAGATTCTGTCAAAGAGTAGGTGCCTGAGAGAAGAAAGTATGTGCAGTGTTGTGAAGTCTGGCTCTAGAGTAATGAGAGCTGATGTGTCTTGTGAGCAGTGTCTCAGGGTGTACAAGTTTTTTTTTCATGAAGTCTAGCTGTAAAGGGAGTAAATGTGTGGAGTTGGAGTAGTTTGTAGAGTTGGGATCCTAAAAGTAGGTCAGCTCTTTGCTTTATGGGTAGCCATTTGACGTTTTCTAGGGTGATAGACTGATGCTCACAGAGGGGCAAGTTTGTAAAGAATTGGCAGGTGCCATTAGAGATGGTCTAGAGTGTGTAAATATTTTTCTTTGAGGCAGAAGCAAAAATTGGGAGTCCATATTTGAGATGAGAAAGGAGAACTAGTTTTTGGTTGGGATAGAAAAGGGGAAATCTTTTGGGCCCAGAAGAGGGGGGAGTTTACTTTAGCACTCACTTTGTCTATGTGGAAGTGAAGGTTTAGTCCTAGGTACCTGAAGGTGGAGGTTGTTTCTAAGGAATAGTTGTGTAGGTCAAATGCAGTTAAAGAGTGAGGTGTTTCGTGAATTTTCTGTGGAGTTCTAAAAGCGTACTTTTGGTCTTGGTGTGGTTGAGAAATAGTTTATGAGACATTGACTGAACTCACGTTAAGTCTAACAAGAGTTGGCATTGAATGCTGGTGTGATTATTCAAGTCTGATGCCAATACTTATGCAATAATATAATCATATTACTCCAGGATGATCATTGTTACTGTACTAAATGCAGTAAATGGGGGTTGGCTTAACGGTTAAAGGTGTTTTCCTCACAGGCACAAGGCACAGGAATTGATTCTCATCTTTGGCCACTGCCTAGTTATTAGCCAGGTGTTTAATAGTTTGCAGACAGATTGCCTAGTACTTGCCTATGAACCTATAACATCACTAGCCAATGACCAGTGTTACAGGGTATATGTACCTCCTCACAAGTTGTGTTTCAAACTGTAATTCAAATCAAATTACATTCTTTGTTTCCACGTGTAATGACTATTTATGTTGCCTTTCATATAACTGTTTAAAGGACCTATTGATGTGGCTCACTGATCTGGTAAAATAAATACAAAACAAGATGTGTAACAGTTTTACTGTTATTAACGTCTATCTGCAGATTTTACCATAATTTAAGTAAAACTGTAAAGCTGAACTGTTTTCCTTCATTAATTTTGCAGTTTCTGTTTTGCAATCTTTGACAACTATTTACAGGCTACATAGCTTTAAATCTCTGGCCATTTTTTATTAATGCTACCACATGTGCATCCATCTGTAAATTTTTTTTATTACCTTTAACATTACATGACTGCAGCCTGTCTTTTACATACTTTGTTCTCAGTCATTAATGAGCAGACATTTTTAAACAACTTTATTGAAGTATCACT
>NC_056736.1:64406047-64578547 GCF_019279795.1 Protopterus annectens | reverse complement strand
TTTTTCTCTTCAGCACTCTGCAGTTGGCCCTCTTCTAGTTCTGTGAGATTATCCTTGTTCTGCAATACTTCATCTTCAGTCAGCCTTTTACTTCTTGTTATCTGTATTTCTTTCTCATATATTTCTACCCTATTTTTCATTTTATTGTATCCCTCTCAGTAGCTAACCCTTCTGAAGAAATTTTTATCTTCTCTACTAACTCTTGAATAATTTCCACTACCCATTCCTTGAATTCCTATCTTTTAAACTGGTAGGAGGGAAAGCACCATTGTCTCATTTTTACTTCATCATCCTGCATTTGTATCTTAGTTTTTATTGGAACATGATCTGAAATATTTATTGGATAAGTGTCAAATTTTTCAATTAAATGCATATGCTCCTTTGATATATAAATTCAGTCTCACCCCGTTAATGTACCCTGGAGAATAATATGTAAATTCTGTTAAAGTTACTGTTAGTGAATTCAAATCTTTCACACTTAAGATTTTCAAAAATTTCTTCAGACATCCATTCCCTTTTCTTATATTTTCCCTTCTAGCTCTCCCTGACACATTCTCATTATTGCAAATTCCAGTCCGCACCTGTATCTAATACTCCCAGCTGAAAGCTGGTTATTTCTCCTGAAATTGTTTTAAGCTCTGTAACAGCAGTTTTTGGTTGAAAGCAAATACATACCTACCATTGTGATCTTTTTTCCCTTTTCTATCACTACTAGAGTCCCTCCAGTAATCTGTATTACTAATCTCCTTTTCTTTTGTCCCTGATATTCTGCTGAATATCCATCCTGAAATCCTCTTTGTCAATTTCACATGCTCACTTATTTCCAAATGCATCTCCTGCAGCACTGCTATATGCACTCTGCATTTCCTAATGTAATTCAATAGTCTTTTCTTTTCATCTGAACATGTAACACCATTTACGTTCCAAAACCGTATGTAAGCTAGAATTTCACAATTGTCATTGATGTAAACAATCAAAGTTACAAAACCAAGTTTTGCTGAGCAAGATGTCATAAAACTCTACGATATCACGCAGGGACAAGTAAGCAAGAAGCAAACAGAAAAATATCTGCATTCACTTAAATGTGCAAACAAAATGCTATAATGATACTAAAAATTACTGCATATAGAAAATGTTGCTCATTACATCAGCAGACATTCTAGATGTAAAAAGACTAACAGCATAGAAAATATAACTGGAAAGGTACAGCTTGAAGAGGGCATCACAGAAGACATCATCTTACATTGCTTTACATCCCCATAGGTACTCAAAAAAGTATTAAAAAAGGATAAAGATAAATTCTGATCATCTCCTGAAAGCTGATGCATCAGGCAGTGCAGCCTCTTGCAAAAGAAATTAACCCGGAAACACGTTTTCATCATTTTGTTACTATTCTTGGAGGATTAATCATTACCCAGTTTCAGAAGTAGCATTTTTTTAGTTTTACATTGTGTGGGCTAGAAAACAGTTCACTCACAGCACTAAGCAATTTTCTGGTATAATGTTTTTTTTAAGGCCCTTCTCAGCAACTTCTTTGGTACTCAAGTATCAGCCGTGGCAACACAGACAAAAACAAGATATGCAGTATGGGTAACGAGTGTAAAGTATAGGCTGAAACATATTTAATTAGCCTTGTATTTTCCTTTCAGTCATTGCCTGCTTTTAATACATACTTCTTTACACTAGAATGTTGACTGTAGTAATGTAAAGCTGTGGTGGATCAAGTACTTGGCCATAAAACTGTTTTAAAAGAACTTTTCATGTCTTAAAACAGCATATTATCCAGCACAAGATACTTGTATTTTGTTGAAAAGGTACAACTTCCAATAAGAATGAACTTTAATTCAGGCCAAAGAAAACTGAAGTTTAGGGCACTTACAAGAGAAAGTGATTTTCCAATATTTTCTACACCTGGCATGTGGTACAAAAATGCCAAACAGTATCTTTACCCATTAGACGTCATTTTCATGCTGCAATTCAAAGGAAACACATTTTCACAAAATAAGATTTCCAAACACTGACATCAATGAGAAAAACAAAACAAGTAAACTGTAATAGTGCCAGTGTAGCAGAAACATGTTATGTGCATAAACGTGAATGGGCACACCACCATGCATATGTGTGAAGATGCCTCGTTTAGTCTAAAGCCACAACACACTTTACCCCAAGGTAACATCACAGTAGTAAATGCTTACTTTACATCACAGTAGTAAATGCTAACTTTATTTGGGCTGTGATTTAATTAAAAGTTTATTTTCAAAATGGCTCAAATATTTCAGTATAGACAAGTGCAAAAATGCATCATGACACTTAACTCATCAAATGTCGTGATGCATATTGTAATATTGGAATATCACTAACTGAGAAATAATACAAAGAGAGTAATGATAATTCTGGGCAGTTTAATAAAAATGCACAATATTAGCAATTCAAACAACACAATGCAGTCATAAGTGACAATCATATATGTAAAATGAAGCAAATAAAAAGCAACTCACTTAAGGTGAAAGAATCTGAAATACACAAAACAAAAGCAGTGGCTATTCAAACTGCTGAACCTTTTACAAGGAGGCAGTTTCTGATATCCTGCAGATATAAAGTAATGTAACTGACACCACTTAAGGACTTGTGTAGCTATAGTAATTTTACAATTCATAGCTTAAAGAGTGATCATTGCACAAAACAAAAGGCATTTCTTGTTCAGGTCTTGGAAATGATTTCTTCCTATATACAAAGCCTACTTCTTTTGTGCTGCTGGTTCAGTAGTTTTGATCATCAAACTATTGCAGACAATGAATTCATTTGTCAAGTCTACATCTCATGGGCAGAAAACTATGAAAAATGCATCACATTCTTCAGTAAAACATCTACAATTGCTGCTGAAGAGTACTAGAGATGCTCTCAAGAGTGACAGTTTCAGCCAGCTACATGCACAGCCTCTGAAGGACTAAACACACCACCACCAGCCAATATGTTCTTTCTGCTGTTCCACATACCCTTGCTGGGTTTACTCATAAGTATATGGAATCATGTACAAAATTTAGTGTAGAAAGACCCCTGAACTCTAGCTACCTCCTGCCTACGATATTTGCAGACACTCTCCCAGCAGTCATACTACAAGGGGGACCACTCTGCTAACCAGGGATGGCTGCTTTTAGCTACCTACATGAACCTGACTACATTCAACAACCCCTAAAGCCTTCTGATTTGTTCTGAACCCCAAGTAACTAAGCACACAAAGAAAGAAAACAAATTATTTCAAACCTTAGGGATACCACAGAATCAAGTGTGCGTTTAGACAAACACCATTGCATTACTGCTCAATCCACAAAAACATTATGTGAAAGCCTTGTTGTTTGGCACAATATATTTGTAAATAATTCACGAAACAAGAAACACGAGAGCAATTATAGACATTGGGTGTACATAACTCATGTCATACATCTTATTTTCAATATCATGCACAGCTGACATTTACTACCTTGATGATGACCTTGATTTCTTTTTGCCCTTTTCTTTCCCACATTTAGCCAATGAAAGAAAATAATTACTCTAGATAACCATAACAAAAATGTGTCCTAATATAAAACATTTAGCCAAACCCCAAATTATTCTCCTCTGGTGGAAAATTGTTGCATTAATACCATTCTTGTAACTGCAGGTCACACACCATGTCTGGAGCACCTCAAGAACATCACTACAATGTTGTTGTTCTTCTTTCAGCTTTTTCCCGGTTAGGAGTCGCTACAACGGAACTCCAGTCCGCTAATGATTGACAGTAGATTTTTTTACGGTGCCAGCCTGACACCCAACCTTCAATGAAGGCACGCCCATTCAAGCATGTCTTTCGAATGCCACTCGAACGCGGGGAGGACATGCAGACTCCACAACATCACTACAATAAAAACCTCATAATGCAGCTTAGAGCTCATTAACCACACCAAGTCTATTAATGTGACAGTGCTGTTTATGAAGTGCAGCAGCTATGAAACACCACAAGCAGTGCTAGCAAGAAGGATCTACACTGCCATCAGCTACAACTAATGCACTCAGGAGGGACCAGTTAGCACCAGTGCTAGGTAATAATTAATGTGATTGGGGAACTATGAATAAACTGCTTGGTCTCTTTATATTTGCAGCTAAAGCAGAACCAGAACCAAATATTTCACAGTACTCAGACAGTTATCTACTGCGGTGGTGGTGCTGCGGTAGCATAGTCACCTCACAGTAAGACGTTATCCTGTTTGATTCTCGTCTAGAGTGTCTTCTGTGTGGAGACATGCATGAATGGGCGTACCTTCGTTGAAGGTTGTGCGTCAGGGCTGGCAACTCGGCACGTAAAAATCTACTGCCAATCATTAGCGGACCGGAGTTCCGCTGTTGCGACCCCTAACCGGGAAAAGCCGAAAGACACAACAACAACTCAGACAGTTATCTCACTGATTTCTCTCCAACTCCAAAGGAAGTGTCATCTTCCGTTTCATGATTCACCTTATCAATGCAAAGCATAGTGTCAGCTCACATGGGTGTGGAATTAGGCATGTAAATAACTCGCTAACAGCATTAATGGTTCCAAACTTTATGCCCAAGACTTTGGGGAATTGCAATATTCACTTTATAACATGCACTAATGTATACCTGAATAGGCAAATATACAAGCAAGAAATTTTGTACTCCCCGAACAACAACACTACAGGAAAATGGGGCCAGTAACCCAGCCCAAATACATGTTACAGAAAAAAAAAATGCTTCATATAGCCAGCAAATTAACCATGGTTTGAGAACAACAACTTCCATCTGCAAATATATCTTAAGATTCTAAGCCATCCTTTAGCTTTATCAGTACTCTTTCAGTCACATCTGATAACCGATAACTTTAAAAGACAAAAACATCAATAAATCTGTCTGGCTCTGGAGAGCAAAGAATGAAGGCCAAGAGATGAAAAAACCTCTGAGGGAGAGTGGGAAGGCAGAAGCTCATTCCACTGTTATACTATCACCTGTCACAAGCAGAGTGCCACATGCAGTGTGTATGCATAGGACATACATTTTGCTAACTCAGGTAGTGTCCGATGTGCCATAGCAATCATGCATAGGAAAGCACGACAAGGACAAAAAAAAAAAAAAAAAAAAAAAGAAAAGGAATTTATTGTTCAGGTCTGGTAAATGACCTCAACCTTGGGGACAGCAATGCAAAACACACTGCTTCACTGAGCATGTGTATTAAGCTACCAAAAGAGTTGGGGTTAGGGACAGCATCAGAAAGCACTTTGACTGTTCATTGGATGATTGTTCAATGGGACAGGGGTGTTAAAAAAAAAATAAGAATATTTTGCACTATAAATGAACTCAAAGTTCCTTGTCTTTTACTTACTACAGCAGCATTTACACAGATATGCTCACTTAAATAACCAAGTACACAGGGTCATTGGAAACATGAGGGCTGCACTGCCCTTCTAACTTTTAACTATTTTTCTTTTGTAGTTTGGCTGACCATACACAATCTCATGGCCCATCATTCAAGCAGCAATCAAAGGGTTTTCTGAAACTGTCCCATTTAGCTAGCATGTCCTATATACAGAGTACAAACAGCCCATTCTCCATTTATGGACATCATCTTGAATACATGCACTCGAACTCCCTTACCACTCTGATGTTGAATACAACACTGTTGAAACTTCTCTTCTTGACAATCATAAGAGGGACATTCATGTTAGCAGCACTAGACTCTATAGAAGGCAAAGCAAGTCTGTTCAGCTGCTATTTTTCTACTAAATGTTTGATGGAACTGAACCAGCTCCTTATAGTCTTAGTTTAAATGATAATGAATACGGCATTACCAAAAGAAGGATGAGTAAGGATTTTAAGCTTTTAATTTTCTACAAAAGGTCTGAGAGCACTAAGCCAGTTCTTTATAGTCTTAGGTTAAAATTATAAGCAAATATAGCATAAATGGATGTTGTGTTCCTCTCCTAAACAGAACAAAACAAGCTGTGTGGGAATCTCTGAATGGGATCTGATGTCCATATAAAATACTTCCTCTGTCATTCAGACGGAAGCAAACAATATCACTTTTCATAGAACTATAGAAGGAAAGCCCCCAGTTGTGTACTTATCTGCCAAAATCCTCCAGACTAGCTGACTGCAAAACCACTGAAGATATAACCCATAGTTCTATATTTACATAGGCATGCTCTCATGTCTCTGACAAACAGGCATGTGGAAGGTGCCTGAAAAGTTTGCTTACTGGTTGGATGTCCAGTCCTTGACAGATACATCCCACAAAGCTTAGGTTATTGCAGCTGTGATCTAATGAATGAACATGCAGCAATTCAAGAAAGCACGTGGCATGCAAAGGTTTACTATAAAAAGAACGAAAATCACAACCGCAAATGGTGATTTCCGCGACTCATATCCTCAACTCATACATATTAAGTAGGTTGTAAGATTGACCCAACAAGATCGACAACGTTCTGTCGATCTTAATGTTAGCAACTCCAATTGCCAACCATGCTTTGAGTCCCTCCCTTGTGTACGTCCTTCTTAACGGATGTACACATGAACATTCACATTCTGACTGTTGCTCCTACCATGTTCAAGGAGGAGGCTGTCGTGCAACTGAATGTCAACATTTTGACTGTAAACCGCATGCAAATCATGACTGGGACTCTGATCATAACATATCATCATACATTTGAGAAGTAGATGTTAAATTCACCTCAAGTGCAGAGTGAAGCAAAGCTTGAAAGGCGAATCTTGAGATCATAATTAAGTGGTTATGACCACAGATACTGGATCATAATTCTTTGTGTAAATGGAACTTTAGTTGCTCCAAAGCACTAAAGGGCAGAGAGGAAAAAAGAAACTAAACTATAGGAGTGTAAAGTGGGTTACAGCTTTGAAAGTTGTAATACACTTAGCTTTACCTTACAGACAGTGGCCAAAATTAAAACTTATATGATTCTGTAAATAGCGTAAACAGCTATAATACACTAAGGCTGTCACATTTGCATCAAGTGTACTACAAGTGCACTACAGCTTTTAAAGCTGTCTGAGATTCCTGACACTGTTCTGTAGTGACCAGAATTTATGCTCTAAAGGAAGACTACAGTACATAAAGTGTTTTGTTACATTTATGTACTGCGTTGTACCACCTGGTGAGCTAAGTGCAGCAATGCATTTTACCAGTGTCTACCAGTATTTATTTGGGTCATTGTTTCAATAAAAAAAGTTTTGGAAACTTTGTTTGAAACAGTGGCACAAAAATATTAAATTTTTCCTCAGTGATGCCATGTCAGGCACAGCTCTATTGATTTTAATGGATGCAGGGTTGTGCATGTGCAGCAGGTGTCCATTAAAGTCTTTGGACACATCCTACATTTTTCCCTGAGTTGATGTCACTGAGGGTAAAGATTGTCCTTACTCCTCAGTTTCATCAGATTGGGAAAAGCACATTTTGAAGGGCTTTTTCCTTTCTTTTTTTTTTCTCTCTTTGTAGATTTAAAAAAAAAAAATATTCACCTTTAGAATGAAGTGCTTTCTACAGCAGATATAGTGGTGGAAAAGGTAAGTCATGGAGGCATGACAAAACACTAGCAAAGTAGTTTTCTTACGTAAGAAGTGCTCAACAAAGTTGCTTTCTTCCTTAACTATTATAATTAGGGCACTTAATGCACTACATTTATTTTGTTTGTGTCTGTTTATAGGGGGGATTATGCTGTAGGCTAGACAAGATATTAAATTTATCCATCAAGTACAGATAATCAGACTTTGTGGCCAAGTTTTCTTATCTGCATTCAAATGACATTTTTTTTGTTTCTAGAGCCTATCAGTCCTCCTCACTTTTAAAGGCAATAAAACAGACCTAATTCAATATTTGTAGCCACCATAGATAATGCTCCTACAGCAAGTTTCACTAAATACAATTAAGGGCAGCAATTACCCTTGACCCCATTACCACCATTAAAACATCTGAAGCACAGCTTTACACCAGATGGCTGCAGAACCCCACAAGATAGAAAAAGGGATGACCAAAATGAGAGAAAAATGCTCAAGGTGAGTTTAAAGCAAATTTTTCAGTGGAAGCTCCAAAAATGTATGCTGGTTCACAGAGATACCAAATATCCATCATACAGCAGTACAAAAACACAACCATCCCTCCCTGATAAGGCAGAATAAAATTAGCTGTTTCATCAACAAAACTGGTTTTCAGACTGCTTACAGTTTAACACTGTACAGTGTAAACTGGCACTACAATCTAGCACAATTCCCTTCTGCATACATCAAGGTCCCAAGGTCTCAATCTGAGGTATCTCGCATTAAACGTTACTGTGAATCTTTAAAGCTAAACAGCTGGCAAGACAGGTTATGAAATAATTTAATTCAATATGCAGACTTTGAAAGCTGCATAAATACTCCTCCTCCTCAGCTTCCTCCGCCTTTCTCAATGGTAGGCTTTTATGCTATGAATAAAAACAGCATAATCAATAGGATTCCAGTTGAGCTAATAAAGCAGAAAACATTGCTGCTAATGAAACAAGATCTTCTGATGGCAATCAGATGCATAACAGTGACATTTGCAAAAAGTAGTGGTTGGCTGCATCTCTACTGCATGCATATACTAAACATGCACAGATCTGTAATCCAAAGAGAGCAATGATATTTTAACAAATACGAAGGAAGAAAGGTTGCCTGCATGTCTAATGGAAGCACACAAGCATATTATCATTTGTGCTGAACATCTAAAATGTTTATTGTCACAAGTGACACAGTGAAGACTTTTATTCATAGACACCGCCAAGCATTCTGCTATATATCTTAGCAGTTTCACTTGATTAAATTTAAAGCCTCCATCACATTCACAACTTAAGCTAAAAAACATTCTCCATCACTCGTATCCTATGCAATACATATACATGCATATCAAATCTGTTACATCTCTAATATGATTTAGCACCACATTTTAACTATCTGAATACATGCACATACAGTCTGTTAAAAAAACATATATTATCAACACAATACTAGGACCTTTTTGCCTCAGATGTAGGTTAACAGTGCCACACAGTGGCCATTTATTTATAACCAAATGTTGAAACAATGAATGACTAATTTTTATTCTGATATTAGTGTTTTTCGAAAACAATGCAGATAATCTAACAATGTCAATAAAGCAAACAAAGAATAGCTGTATTTTTGCTCTACAACAAATGTGTACTGTACTGTCACCTACAAATCATTTCATTTTAGAAATTAAAAAGTGAATTATGTATTTACTGACTTTTTACCAATCATATGACAATTTCCAGGTGTCACAAAGATGCTACTACCCCAATGACACCTTTGCTATAATGTCTGCTTGCTGAAACTCATATGTGGGAGATGAATCTGAAAAGTGGCTTCGGAGTATATGTCAGCACTGCCAACAAGCATATTTTCTCTACCTACCATTGCATGAGAGCTGATACCAAAGGGAAGTAAAAATGGACAGCAAGGATATACAGCCCTTGATGTCTTTAAATGCTGTCATACATAGACACACGACAATCACAAAGAAATATTTATGTCCCTTATGAAAAGGATGGTCACATGCATACCTCTCAACTGTCCTGATTTTTGCAGAATGTCCAGATTTTTGCCTTATATTTTTGGTCTGTTCCACAGAAAATGTGTGATTTTCTGGCAAATCACTAGGATGAGGGAGGACTGAAGTCACTATATAATGACAAACATTTGAGTTTCAGACTTCAAATCCTTTAGAAAATGCATGTTGATACAAATCCTGTTATTCTAGAAACTTTCTAAGCTTAAAACAGCAATATTTAAAATCTCCCCTTATTCTTGGGCCTCTGTCCCCCCATTTTGTCAGGCTTTGTCTAGATTTCTAGCACTAAGAGGTTGAGAGGTATGGTCACATGCATGAAAAACATGTACCACAACATAAAAAAAAAAAAACGGACAACTAAGTAATAAAGTACAGTTGTGTACACTTACCATAAATGTAGATATTCGAGTGTATTCATTGTTGCAGTCATCACACTTGGGTTATCTGCCTGCAGGCAGCCCTCAGTTGGCCCGAATACCAGAGACTTAGTATTTCTGTGTTGGATACTGCCGCTCCAAGACTGACGTCAGGTCATCAGGGGTATAAAAACAGGCAGCCGACGCCATTACATCAGTTTTTCTTGCCCCAAATGTCAGGAGCCCCCCCCCCCCAAATAGGGAGCTAGGTTATGGTGGGGAAAACACCACCACTAAAAAGTAAATACCAATACCCCTGAAAGGGGTAAGTAATAGCCAGAGAGAGAGAGAGAGAGAGAGACACCAGGGGGCTGGAGAGAGGGAAACCAGGACTGCAACAGTAAATACACTCAAACATCTACATTTATGGTAAGTGTACACAACTGAACTATGTTCTTCGTGTTTCACTGTTGCAGTCATCACACTTGGGTGGATTTCCAAAGCTGAGGAAGGGTTGAGGAAATCAAGAAGAGTTGGGGCTGGCTAGTATGCCTTGCAGGACTGCTGTTGCAAAACCTGCCCTGGATTTGGAAAAGATAGGCAGGTGGCAATGCTTGGTGAAGGTGTGTATAGAACTCCAGGTAGCAGCTTCCAGGATGTTCCTGGTAGGGACTCTCCTGAGAAATGCTGTAGAGGTAGATGTTGCCCTAGTAGAATGTGTTCTGACCCCCTCTGGGGTTGGCTTCCCATGGTGCTTGTAGCAGAAATGGATGCAGATTGCTATCCATTTGGAAACTGTTTTGAAATGGCCTTGCCCTCTGCCCCTGTTGCAAAGCTGACTAATAACTGGTCAGATTTTCTGAAGGGTTTAGTCCTATCAAGGTAGAATCTGAGCTGTCTGTGCACATCCAAGGAGTGCAGGATCCTTCCCCCTTTATTATGAGGATTAGGGAAGAAAGTTGGCAAACGGAAAGATTGGTTTAGAGCCACGCTGGACACCACTTTAGACATAAAGGAAGGGTTAGTCCTGAGGGAAACCCTGTCAGCATGGAAAATAATGAAGGGTTCCACAGCCATAAGTGCTTGTAGCTCAGACACTCTTGTAGCTGAAGTGATGGCCAGAAGCAAGGCTGTTTTCCAAGAGAAGAATTTTAACTCTGCTGATACTCCAGGTTCAAAGGGGGGAAGTGTGAGCTTTTAAAGTACAAAGTTAAGGTCCCAAGCAGGGGTGGGTGCTCTCCTCCTAGACAGCCTTAAGTTGTTACCCCTCTCAGGAACTGTTTGATAAGAGGGTGCGAGAAGAGAGGTAGCTCCATGTTGTAATGGTCCGAAATGGCTGAGGCATGTATCTTAATGGTGGAGAAGGACAGGCCTCTGTGGAGTAGATCTGCTAAGTAATTCAGAATTAGAGGCAGGGAGGGCAGAGTTGTGTCCTCTCCTTTAGAGTGAATCCAGGAGCAGTACCTTTTCCACTTATCAGCATAGGATTTTCTTGTACTGGGTCTTCTGGCTTCAAGAATGACATCCAGCACCTGTTTGCTTAGGGTTGCTGGGGGAGAATTCAAGAAATAAGCCAGGCTGCAAGATTTAGGGTTTGCAGTTGCGGATGCAAAATCTGTCTCTCCTGCTGAGAGAGCAGGGCTGGGTTCTGTTATAAGTGCCAGGGTGGCACAGGTGACAGGTTGTGCAGGAGTGGGTACCAGTGCTGGCATGGCCAGTCTGCGGCAATCAGAATTGCCCTTGGCCTGTCCTGTCTTATCTTGAGTAATACTCTTGAGAGAAGGGGGAAAGGAACAGACTGAGAGATTTACCCACTGAAAAGAAAGGGCATCCACTTTCCAGGCCCTGCTGTGAGGGTTCCTGGTGCAGAATTTGCTGAGCTGGTGGTTGTAGGGGGAGGCACAGAGATCCACCTCTGGGGTCCCCCATTTCTGAATCAGAAGGTTGAAGGTGCTGGGCTCCAATTGCCACTCATGTGAGTCTAGGAGATTTCTGCTTAAGTCGTCTGCCAGTGAGTTTTGTTTGCCTGGCAGGAATTGAGCTTGCAGATGGACTTGCATGTCTAAGGCTGTGTTGCACAGGGCCATAGCTAACCTGTGGAGTGGGTAAGAGTGGGTTCCCTCCTGCTTGTTGATGTACCACATAACTGTGGTGTTGTCTGTTTTTATTAGAAGTTGTCCAGGAGGGAGTAGGGATCTGAAAGCTGTCAGGGCATTCTGCTCAGCTAGCATCTCTTTTTGGTTGATGTGCAGATGAATTTGACTTGGGCTCCAGTGGCTTTAAATGCATTTGCCGTCCATGTGTGCTCCCCAGGCATAGTCTGATGCATCTGTGGTTAGGGTCTGGGCATCGTGGGGTTGAGTAAAGGGCAGTCTCTTGTTGTGGTTGCATGCTTCTGCCCACCAAAGGAATTCTGTCCTTAGAGTATGATAGGAATGACTGTTTCCAGGTCCTGAGAATGTTGGCACCAAAGACTTAAGTACCATTGAAGTTTCTTCATATGCAGTCTTACATATGGAATTAGCAGTATACATGAGGCCATGAACCCTAGGGCCTGCAGTATTTTTATTGTGGATAGCTGGGTTCTGGTGGCCATTTGTTTGAAGTAGGCTGTCAGACTTGTTTTTCTGAAGTGAGGAATGTCATATGGGATGTTGTGTCCAAGCTTGCTCCCAGGAATACATTCTTTTGACTGGGTACCAGTTTTGATTTCTTTTTGTTGATGGTGTACCACCTAGGAAGTGAGAAGGTTTTTCACAAATGTCAGGTGCTGCAACAGCAATTCCTGACTGTCCGCCTGAATCAGGTGAATTTGGATATTTCTCTGCCTGCAGTAAGCAATGGCTGGAGCCAGGCATTTTGTGAATACTCTAGGCGCAGTGGATAAGCCAAAGGGAAGTGCAGAGAACTGATAATGCATAGATCCGGCCCTGAAACACAGATACTTCCTGCATGATTTCCTTATATGGGATGTGCAGAGTTATGCTTCTTTTAAGTCTAGGGTGACTAACCAGGCATCCTTGGCTAGCATAGGTAGAAGCTGTTGCAGGGTAAGTATTTTGAATTTTGGTACCACCAGGAAGATGTTGAGAATTGAAAGATCCAGGATTGGGCACCAAGAGCACTCTTTTCTGGGTACCAGGAAGAGTCTGGAATAGAATCCTTGACCTATCTGTTCTACTGGAACCGAATGAATAGCTCTGATGGAGTGCAGGGAAAGAACGTGGCTTTGAGCCACTGCCCACTGGTTTGGAGGAAGGTCTGGGAACCCACTTGGGGTTGGCAGTGAGTGGAAGTAAAATTTGTACCCCTGGGATACAATGTTGAGGACCCATCGGTCTTCTGTGATGTACATCAGGTTTTTTGCATAAAGAGTAGGTTTTCCATCTAGGGGCACCAGCAATTGGGCAGGGATGGGGAGTGGAGTAGAGAAGTCATTGTGAGTTTTTTCCGTAAGTAGGTGACTTACCACTCCCTGCTTTGGAGGTGGGGGCACTCCATTGCTTAGATCTCTGCATACCCTGAGACTGTAATCTGGGTGGTCTGTTTCCCCTGGGTATGGCTTGAGATGGCCTGGAGGGGGCTGGAAAGGACTAGTGTTTGGAAGGGCAATGCCCAGTGAATCTAGGGGGTTGCACTTGTAAGAATTTTTTTAACAGTCTGCATAGATTTAGCTTTTTCTTCCATCTTTTTAAAAACCTCTTCTGCTTTGGCACCAAACAAACTGTCCTTGTTCAAAGGAGCATCTAGTAATTTTGATTTGACATGGTCTGGCAAAGTCTGCTCCTTAAGCCAGGCATGTCTTCTTAGTACAGAACCACTGACTGCTGCCCGGCAAGATGCTTCTAGGGCGTCAAAGCCACACTGCAAAGTATGCTTGCTGACTTGGCTTGCAGAGTGCATAAGCTCCTGCAATTCTTTATTTTCTGCACAGTATGTAAAAGGTAGCCACATTTTGTTTAATAAGTTCCATAATATGTTGCTGGTATTTCAGCATGTGAAACTGGCAATTCAATGCCCTAATAGCAAGAGTTGCAGAGGTATACACCTTCTTACCCAATCTGTCCAAAGCTCTGGAATCCCTGTCCGAAGGGGTGGGATTCTTGGCTGTAATTACCTTGATACCTTTAGGTCCCTGGGAAATGATCTCTGGGTCAGCAGTAGGATTCCCGAAAAGAAATTTGTGAGTGTTAGGTACTCTGTAGTACCTGTCTGGTTTCCTAGAGGCAGGAGGTAAAGTATCAGGAGAAAGACTGGATTCCATAAAAACATCAACAACTTCCACGACAGGGGGTATTGCTAAAGGCCTCTGCTCTGGCAAATCTAGGAATTCTGAGTCTCTTTTTGGACTGAGGATAGTCTTGGCATTCCCAGTGGAAATGATCTCCTAAAGTATGTAAGTTTTCACCAAAAGAAAAATTCTCTGGAGGGGAGGCAGAGGGAACGGATTCTTCTGCATCTGAATCCTCATAAGCTGATAAGGGCATGTCTTCATAATCAGATACCTCAGTCATCGGACTCCTGGTCTGTTGAAGCTGCAGGGGACTGGTCTCTTTTCCTCTTAGCAGGGGAAGGCTGACTTCTCCTAATCAGCGTAATAAGGTCTTCTGCCATTCTAAACATTTGTTGTTGTCGCATGGGAGTAGGTGCATGTGCTTTGGTTGTCAGTTTTCTAGGCACAGCATGTACTCTACGCCTAAGAAACTTGGCAGTTTTAGATAAAAAAAAGTAGTCATCCGTTTGAATCAAACATCTGTTGAGAGAAGAACTGCCTCACAAGCCAGTGTCTGCACAGCAGCTCTGGACCCATCCAAGGTAGAGACATCCGTAGGTTCCACTGCGAATCCACTGAAGTGGGCATCAGGGGCTGTGAAAGCACCTCACTGAGTACCGGAAAACTGGCGACGAGCTTAACAGAAGCGTCGTCGTCAGCTTTAGACCTATGCGGTCTGTCTCTGTTTTTATCCTTACGTTTCTTCAAAATATCAGTAGTCGGATGGCTTACTGAAGCCATTTCAGAATACGGAGATCGAGAATGAAAGAATTTAGCGACAATGAGAGCCTGACTATGAATGGTTCAGGAATTGAACAAGGCACAAAACCAACAGCGAGGTACGTCGCGGTCTGGGCCTAAACAAGTAATGCAGTAAGAATGAAAATCTCTGTGTGGTATTTGCTTTCCACTGGCAAGACAATTGTTAATTTTTTCTGACATCGGTTAGGGCAAGAAAAAAAAGGATCCCCAATGGGGTACTTAGCTTTAGAAGACTTCAGGATTATTCAATTCATAAACGAAAATTCAGGTAGCGGCTGACCGGCACTTGCGAACTGCTTCTGCTTTGGGCTCCTTGGCAAGAAAGACTGATGTAATGGTGTCGGCTGCCTGTTTTTATACCCCTGACGACCTCACTTCAGTCCTGGAGTGACAGCATCTTACGCAGAAATATGTCTCTGGTATTCGAGCCAACTGAGGGCTGCTTGCAGGCAGATAACCCAAGTGTGATGACTGCAACAGTGAAACACAAAGAACATATTTAGTTATAGCAGCAATTTACTGTTTACAATACTGTAGCAAATTCATGGGAACACACAACAGTCAAGCATCTAATCTGAGAATTTACCTATGGTTCAACACATGTGGTCTAGTCAGTATATTTCTTGTTTCTACCCATAATGATAAACAAAACTATGAGAAAAAAGAACTGCTATTTTCAATGTTAGGCCAGCAGGTAGCATGTGTAGGAGTTACAGCCTTAAACAAACATTAAAGACACAAGAGACATTTCCTTTTGAAACATGGATTTTTATTCCAACCCAGGCAAACCACGCAGCAATGCAGGTGGTGGATTTTAGGTAGAAAGTACCAAATGGTAAAATCTGAGGTATCAAGGTCATAAAACATAATTTTTCAGATGGTGAGTAAAGTCTCCCTGCAGAAGCCCAAGTCATTCTACCCATTTTACATACTTTTACAATTATTTGCATTTTTTTTTTATGGCTGCAGTTTGATAAGTCACTGAATGTGTATAGGACTACAAATTAAATAGTAAAGTACAAAATAAAATACTAAGCCCAGTACTGGTTATTTCAATTGTGGATATATACTTGCGCTTTTCTGCCTCCTGCTCTTCTCTTATGGTGGCACTTCATTAACCAACAAGAGTTCACTGACTAATGTGGACATAAGGTCTATCATATTTCCTTCATCAGCTTCTGGAACAAGGAAGGGCAAACCAAATAAGATCAAGCTGTTGGGCAGTATGGTGGTTCAATGGCAGGATGTCTGCCTCAACGCACTACGGTGCAAGCCTAACTTCTGGTCCCTGCTGGTGTGGAACTCTGTATGCTTTCCCCATGTATACACGGGTTTCCTCCAGGCAGCCCAGTTTCTTTTCACCTCCTAAAAATACTACCTGATTGAACTGTCCATGTTCATATTATACTGACCCGAGATTGCTTTTGTGGCTTGGTGAAGGGTAATAAGGGCATCTGTTTACCCAGTTATCCTTCCGACTTTCTCCAACTGGAATCTGAGGACTAATTAAAAAAAGAGGGAGGAATGGACAGATGAACTTGCATAACTAAGGATGAGGCAGCACTAATCAGAAAGCTCCAAACACTGTCCTTAAAATACAGAAATGTGGCTATTTGGAATTTTCAGCAGGTGTTAACAGCTTCAACAATAAAATCTCCAGTGAAAGATAGGTTTTTGAAGTATGTGGCTGAGAACTCAAACTTTGCACCCGCAGGGCTTTGCTCTGTCCAAAACATGAACAATTAAGCTGTTTATTCTACTGATGTAAGATACTGAGCATGATGCCCACTGCCCAGTGCAGCTTCTACTAATTTTATGCTAATTATAGATCAGGCCCACACCAAGGAAAAATAAGCCCCTCCTTTATAGTAGCACCACTCATCACATTGTGAGGAACTACCACAGGGACAGTAATCAAGGAGCCTCAATCCTCATCACTGGCACATGTGGTGGACGTTCACTGGGAGGAAAAAAGGTGCACACAGTATTCCCAGATGCAGCTCTCTGCATCAAATGCTATTTCCCTTAACATCACAGAGAGACCACAGTCAGTCTGGGCTTGGCTTCTCCCTCTGTCTAAGCAGTGCTTCATGTACCTGCCCAAGTAGCTGATGCACACACTCTTGGAGATTTGTTTTACACACACACACACACACACACACACACACACACACACACACACAGAAGGCTGGCACAGGTTTAGTAGCACCAGAACCCGCTACTTTAAGGCCCTTAACAAAGGGTGTCCTATTTTACTGTGTAATATTAATACTAATACAAATTGTAGTCTGACCAAGAACAAGGCTATTAGGAGTGGCCCACACAGTGCCACCAAATAAATATGCAAGTACACTCAAAACTTAAATATCTCCACAAATATTAGCCACAATGAAAGGTTTAATATATTTAATAGTAAATAATAAAAGAACAAGAAAATACTAAGTATATAGTCACAGTGACATCAGAGTTCAAAACCACAGGAACTACTGAAAACAACACTGCAGGACAGGCTCAGACAAATAAAGAAAAACAATATCTAAACTCAGCTTCACTATATTCCTGACTGTATCTAAGAGAGTTATTTTACCCTTATAGAGCAAGGCAGACAGTGTGGTGAATAGTCCTTGCTGTTGTTGTCAGGCCCAAGACAGAATACAGAATGCTGTGTCTCACTAAGAGACTTTTTAAAATAATATCCAAAACATTACTTCTGAGATAGCTTGCAGAATAAGAAGTTATGTCTTACCATAACGTTCCATGTTAGTTGTCTTCTTCTCGCCTCCTTCTTTCTTGCTGGATGGGTTCGGAGCCAATCCTCGGCTCCGACTCGGCCTATACTATAGCTCGAGAGCTATTTTTACCGGCTAGAGGCAGCACTATATCCCACAATACCACGCGCTAACTCCCCAGATCTCGTTTAGAAGCTAAGACATAGTATAAATAATAATATTATAATAATAATATTATTATCCTCTTTTACGAGTACAGATTACCTGCTAGTAACACTAAGGAAACAAGGAAAAAGACGCAACATACTGTATCTCCAGAAATGGAAGGACTCAGAACCTCGAGTCTATCCAGGTTAGGGGGCAGGAGGGAGGGACGCAAGAAAGAAGGCGAGAAGAAGACAACTAACATGGAACGTTATGGTAAGACATAACTTCTTAATGTTAAGTTGTCATTCTCGCCTTCATTCTTGCTGGATGGGACAGCGTCCCTAGCATCTTAGTCCTGGGTGGCTCAATGGAACAGACTCCTGAGTACAGTGGAACCAAAATCAGCTCTGTTTCTGGAGGCTAAATCAAGCTTGTAATGGGCAATAAAGGTATGTTTGGATGCCCATGTAGCTGCTGCACAAATGGCATCTAGTGGTAACCTTGCTTGAAACGCCGTTGAAGTTGATAGTGCCCTGGCTGAATAAGCCTTAGGCCTAGAGGGAAGTTGCCAGTGTCTCAACTCATAGACCAAGGTAATAATAGATGTCAGCCATCTGGAAAGAGTAACCTTCGATACCGGAAGCCCTTTCTTGCCTGCAGCATAAGAGAGAAAGAGCTGGTCTGACTTTCTGAATTGTTTTGTCCTGTCTACGTAATACCGTAATTGGCGATGAACATCTAATGAATGTAATTTTTGTTCAGCCCTGTTGGTATAGTCTGGGAAAAAGACAGGCAAATCAATGGAGTGGTTTAGATTCGCTTCCAATAACACTTTTGGTAGGAAGGAAGGGTTTGTTCTGTGAGTTACCTATCCTTATGAAAAACCAAATAAGGAAGACGGACAGACAAGGCTTGAAGTTCCGATACCCTTCTGGCAGATGTTATAGCTACTAAAAACAGCATTTTCCAAGAAAGAAGTTTGAGGGAGCAAGAAGCTGCAGGTTCAAAAGGGGGAAGAATTAGTGAGGTTAGAACTAAATTCAAATCCCATTGTGGGGGTGGATCTTTGACTGGAGGTCTGAGCAAAAAGATGCCCTTGAGAAAGGCTTTACAGAGTTTGTGGGACATAATATTTGCTTCTGAGAGTCCAACATGAAAATTAGCAATGGCCGCTAATTGTACCCTGATAGTGGCCGATGATGACCCTGAATGAAAAAGCTCCACCAGAAAGTCTAGAACCTCATGAATGGATGCATGGAAAGGATCTACTTTGTGCCCAGTGTGAAAAACGCTTCCATTTACTCGCATAAGTCTTCCTAGTATTGGACTTATGGGAAGCCAGAATGATATCACGAACAGGAGGAGAAATAAGGGGAAGCCTGGCTATGGCTGGAAGTGGAGCAACCAAGCTGTGAGGTTGATGGAATGTAGAGACTGATGCAGCTTGCCCGTGAGGTGGGTCAACAGATCTGGAAGGGGTTCCAGATGCCAAGGCTGTTCCAGTAGGTATTTGTGCAGGAACGGGAACCAAACTTGTCGAGGCCAAAACGGGGCAATGAGGATCATTTTGGATCTCAATGCAGTTGCTTTCTGAATTAATTGCGGGATCAATGGAAAGGGAAGAAAGGCATAAAGAAGACCCCGGGGCCAAACGTGAACAAGAGCGTCTCTGAGGGGTTGGCCTGGTAGAGGAAAAAGTGTGAAGAGGTCGAGGCACTTGCTGTTTTGTGGAGTTGCGAAAAGGTCGCAGCAAGGCTGGCCCCACTTCCGAAAAATTCCGCCTACTACCGCTTGATTTAGAGACCACTCATGAGGCATGAGGATAGTTCTGCTCAATCTGTCTGCTATGATGTTGGACTTCCCGGGGATGTGCGTTGCTATCAGAAACCGTTGAGATGAAATCGCCCATTGCCAAAGTCTGAGTGCTTCTCGACAGAGGGGGTAGGACCTTGTTCCGCCCTGCTTGTTTATGTACCACACCACAGACATATTGTCCATTTGAATTGCTATAGTCCCCATGGGAAGAGAGCTCTGAAGGGCTTGCAACGTCAAAAGCACCGCCCTCATCTCCAGGACATTTATGTGCAGGTGGCATTCTGACTGTTGCCAAGTGCCCTGGACCGTCCTGCCCTGATAATGCCCCCCCCCACCCGATCAGGGAGGCATCCGTTGTGACAGTGGCAACTGGAGGGGGGAGAACAAAGGGTCTTCCCTGAAAAAGCTGAGGGGAAACCATCCACCAGAAGAGATGTTTCTTGCAAGATGGTGTTATCAAAATGTTGTGGGTCATTGGTAGCTGTTGAAAGGACCACCGAGAAAACAGCATCCACTGAAGGAGCCTCATGTGGAAGCGGGCTAATGGAAGTAGAAGAATCGCCGCCGTCATGAGGCCGAACACTTTCAATACTAGCTTGACTTGGACTCTGTTGGGCTGAAACAGGAGCTGAACATTCCGCCTTATGTCTGTCACTCTCTGAGGTGGTAATGTTGCAGACATTTCTGTGGAGTCTAATATGGCGCCTATAAAGTTTATATATTGACAAGGCGACAAGGAGGACTTTGCAAAATTTATAGAAATACCCAGACTGTTGCAAAGTTGAATAGTGTAATCCCTGGCCATTATGAGATCCTGTTTGGTGGTAGCGGAAATGAGCCAGTCGTCTAAGTATGGAAACACCTGGAATCCTTTCTGTCTCAGGTGAGCCGTGACCACTGCCAAACATTTGGTGAACACCCGGGGGGCTGTGGTGAGACCAAAGGGCAGGGCCCTGAATTGAAAATGGCTGACTCCCAGCCGGAAGCGGAGAAACCTCCTGGAGCGCCTGTGTATTTTTATATGGTAGTACGCGTCCTGGAGGTCTAACGAGCACATCCAGTTGTCTCTGCCCAAAAAGGGTAGACTGGACTGCAGTGTTACCATCCGAAATTTTGTCTTTAGTACAGAGTTGTTTAACCTGCTGAGGTCCAAAATGGGTCTCCAATCTCCTGTCTTTTTTGGTACCAAAAAGAATCTGGAGTAGATTCCGGATCCTAGCTGATCTGCTGGGACTGCCTGGATGACTGTTTTTTTTAACAGCTTTTTTATTTCTAGCTGAGCCTGACCCCTTTGTGCGGGTGGGTACGTCTGGTAGGGGTTTTGGCGGTTGTACCGGAGGGAAAGTGAAAGGGATTTTGTAACCCTCGGATATGATCTTCTGTACCCATGTGTCTTGGGAGAGGGATTGCCAGGCTTCCGGGTTACAGACATAATCTTCCCCCGACTGCCTCCGAAGGCGGACAGTCGGGCAGCTTCTCAGGGATGCTGAAAGGGTTGGTCAGGGAAAGATTCCCTGGAACCCTGGTTCTGTGGACCCCCTCTGCCCCTGGGGCGGCGTCTGTTATTATTCCCCCCTCTGCCTCTAGGGGGAAATTCACCACATGCGGCAGGCGCGACTCCCTGTGGTTTGCGGAACCACATCTTTCCACCCCTCTGTCCCTTAGGATAAGGTCTAGAAGGCGTGGAAAAACGGACTCCCACGGCAGAGAGAGTCTTACCATCTTGCTCGCATCTGGTGAGGGTATTCTTCACCTGAGGTCCGAACAATTCCGAACCGTCAAAGGGGGTGTTGGTGAAGGACGCCTTGAAGGGATCGGCAAAGTTACAGAGTCGCATCCAAGCGTGACATCTCAACGCAACGCCTGTGCCAGCGGCCCTACTCGCTCCATCGGCTGCATAAGAGATAAGCCGCATGGAGAAGTTGACAATGGAGTTCAGGGTAGCCAGCTGAGAGTTTATTTTGTCCTTAAACCCCGCAGCAGAAGGATCCTGTACCGTTTCACCCAGCTCTTTGAGCAAGTCTCTCTGAAGGCGGGTGAAATGACAAATAGTTCAGCGATCGCATAGAAAAGGTCGCTGAAGCAAAGGTCCGCTTGCCGTACCTGTCCATGGTCCTGGACTCTTTGTTAGGAGGATGAAGAGATACAGAAGGATCAGCCAAATTCCTTCTTAGTGGCTGCTGCTACCACCATAGCATCAACTGAAACACCTTTGGTGAGAAAGGATTTGTCATCTGATGCAGAAATAAATTTTGAAGGCCTCCTAGGGGTAGGTTCCATTGAATCAGGAGCTGCCCACGCCTTTCTAGCCACTACCTCCATTAGTGGGTCGAAAGGGGGAGACACTCAGGAAGTGGAAGGGCGAGATCCAAAAGCGTCAAGGTAAACCGACTCGTCCTCGGAAGGTTTGAGAGTGGACCAATTTCCCCTCGGTCTTAGAATCTCCAGGATGCCTGAAAAGGAGACATCCTCAGAGGGGGATCTGGGGGAACCTTCAGACTCATCCAAGTCGGTGTCCGACGTGACAGACTCGGGGGAGTCTATGTGCTTCCTCTTGCACTTTCTTTTCCTAGGGGATTCCCCCGAAACTTCAGGGGAGCCCTCAGAAGAGGAGGAGACACCCAAAGTGGGTACCCTATGCTTTGGATCTCTGCTGTCGGGTGTAGGAGGATGGCCAGAGACCGTAACAGGCACTACAGAGGGAGGAGCCGCAGAACTTAACCTTGGAGTGGACACTGGGTCCAGCACACTCCTCATCACCTCGAAGGCTCCCCTATCAGATACCAAAAGTAGCCCCGGCTCCGAAGAGACCGGAACTGCCCCCGGAACCGACAGAGAAGGCTCCGAGAATGATGTCGGGGCCGAACTAACCAGAGCCGAAGCTCCGAGAGGGAGAGCGGGGTCGGACAAGGGTCCGATGCCACTCGCCCCCTCGGAGCCGACAATGGATTCTCGGCACCCGGACCTCTCCACGGACGGAACCAATGAAGACGACACCGGTGCCGAAGGAGGAAGTATCGGTTCCGACGTGGGCAAGGTTACGGTTCCGACAAACTCCGGCTCCGAACTCGAGAGATGAGTCGGAGGAGGAATGGATAGCTGTATCGAAGGAGCCACAGTCTGGTGAGATGGGCGCTGGAGCATTTGGGCCAGCGCCTGAGATTTTACGAGTCTACTGACCACCCTCTCGATGTCGTGGTCGGACAGCCTGGATGACCTCGATGAATGAGTCCTATGACTCCGCTCCGATAGGAGAGGGGACCTCGGAGCCGATCTGACGGACTCTAGCGAAGGGGACCTAGAGCACTTGCGCGCTGGGGTCGGCTCCGATGATGGTTTCAGAGTGGAAACCACTTTGCTCACCTCGGAGCCAGACGGAACCGAGGTCGGAGCCGTCCCGATAACGCTAGCCCTCGGCTCAGAAGCTGGAGCTGAGGGTTTGGCGGTTTTTGACGACTTCCCCGAGCCAGACTTGGACGGGGAGTCATCAGGCTTTAACAAGCCCCTTAGGATGAGCTTGTTACGCCTTTCCTGCAGGACTCGAACTAAATCCGTGACAAACGGAACAAGAGTCCTGCAGGTGTAAAGGCCCCAAGCAATAGACACAAGAAGTGTGACCGTCTGTCAGAGACATTTTCTGACAGCACGAGTCACACTTCTTGAATCCCGAAACCTTAGGGTCCTTTGACATCCTGACAAAAAAAGAAAAGGAACACAGTCAGTCCACACACACACACTTATTTAAGTTAAAGGGAACTGACTAAAAACCCACACACACACTAAAAGGGGTGGGGGAAAACTAAGGAAAAGCCCGTAGGCCCAAGCTAAAAAACTAACTAAAGAAGGGGGAAAAGGGCTACCGAAAAGTAAGGCAGTTAGAAGGGACCTAAAGAAGGGTAAGTAACTGGAAAAAACTACTGAGACTGAATATATATATATATATATATATATATATATATATATATATATATATATATATATGAAAAAAGCACTTACTGACCAGAGCCGGTAAAAACAGACTACCTCGCAGCGAAGCAGCAAACGAGATCTGGGGAGTTAGCGCATGGTATTGTGGGATATAGGGCTGCCTCGAGCCGGTAAAAATAGCTCTCGAGCTATAGTATAGGCCGAGTCGGAGCTGAGGATCGGCTCCGAACCCATCCAGCAAGAATGAAGGCGAGAATGACAACTTAACATTGACAATTTCTGGCCATCTGATTTCTAGTTTCCATGCAAAACCCCCATTGCTGGAAGCTGGCAGGACTTGGCATCTACCTGTAAAAATACACACACAAGGGCTTTTGGTCAGATCTTTGGCAGGTGCTGGAAGTCATGAAACAATTGCATTTCTTCACACTTCCAAAGAGTAAGTAGTTCACCCCAAAGACAATACAGAAAGCTTCTTAGTAAACTGTGCATCTCTAGCTGCATTGAAACCTGTGAGATACCATCTTCATGTCCTAACCTATAAAGTGACTTAATTTCAGATATTTTTCTTAAGTGTGCTGGACTGAGGTTAACCCTCTAGTTTCCTCTGTTACAACATATTCATTTAAGCAGTTACAATAATGCATGTACATTTCTGTTCTCTCCAGTAAGGCACATTGTGGATAGATTTCAAACCCAAGCACTTTACAAAATACCTTTTAAACACAAAGGTCTGTATGAATCAGTTTGATATACACACGACACATAGTTCTAATACATTTGTAACACCATCATCTTGTATGAATCAGTTAGACATTCACAAATGATATATTTATTTTTTTTAATTTATTTACTGCATTTGTTTATATAATTATTTACAAAATTCCGGCTAGCTGTGCTGGCAGTACCTCCTTTTGTCACACACACAATTTCTGTTACTAACAAAATTAGTTTTATACAACTGAGCTGAATCCCCTTCTATAGCAAGTGGAAGGCTTTTTTCAGAGATACTTGTAAAGTCAGTAAAAACAGAAGGATCTAGATAACACTGGGTATAACTTGGAGCACCTGTCCATAATGTCATACAAGCCTAAATTTGATTATAGGAGTGCTTAAGTTGCATCTTGAGAGAGTGCCACAGCTCACAGAGGTGCAAATGTGATTTCCCTATACTGAGGGTAGGTTTTACAGCTCTTATTAACCCTGTAAATACTCAAGATACAGATAACAATCAAAGGCTAGTACTCCAAACCCAACTGTCTTCACTAAACCCAGTCTCATTGGGGTACCATCACTCAAATTTCTTTGAGTACGCAGCATAAAAAATTGGCAAAGAATTCCAAATAGCTGGCTACTATCTTTTTAATTGCTGCTGAAACGTTCTTATTCTTGTGGCTAAGGAGTCACCGAATGACGTTACAGAAAGCAGCTTCTCTAGTGCCTGTCAAACCATCATTTGTACATATTTCATGAACAGCATGGCTGATGGAAAAATGTAAAGGCATGAATAGTTAAAATACTTCAAGAACTTTTAACAGCATCTACCCACAACATAAACAGTATGAACTGTAGACATTTGTGAACCTCTTCAGGAAGAAATCGAAGCTGGAAACCCTCTGAAGGAGAGGTGGGCCACTTCTCGAATAAGGGATCCAACTACTGGAGAAGAACTCAAACAATGGAGAGGATAACAAACTTGAAGCCTCCTCCATGTGACTTTGAAGGCCCTCTTAAGCTGTTCTTTCTCACAATAAATCTTCCATTTATTCCTCAGAATTGACATGGATCTGGTGGCTACTTATATAGAGAAGTCAGAAGATGCAGTAGCAGTCTTAATACCAGTATGACTTCTGAAAACACCATGACTAAGTTACTTTACTGTGAAAATTGGTCACTTTTTTGTAAATGTATTTACTTATTTTGTTTGTCAAGGTAGTGCACTGACCACAACAGACCATTTGTAGGCACAGCTCAGTGAAATAAATTCTCAAACAGTAAATAAATGAAAAAGAACAAATTCACAAATACAGCAATCAGAGAAGGCAGATAATACCACAGACAACTGAAACAATATGTAAATATTAACAGAGAAGAAAAACAAACATTAATTTAATTTTAGTAGTAAATATGAGAACGAAGCAACAGGTGAGAAGTGATGCAACATTTTCAACAGAAATGTTGGGGTCTTTGGTTATTTGCTAAAACGGTGCCACTGAAGCTGTAGATGACAGAAAATTGCATGTGTCAACACAAAGCACTAGCAAGAGAATAGCTAACAGACTTTAATGACACCTGTGTAGTACTGGTGCACTCATCTACAAGCTTACTGGACAGTCGATCAGGACTCGAGTTTTAATAACTTCAGTTGATGGCCTAGTCAGAAAATGATGGAGATCCACCAACAGTGTCATTATATTCAAACAATCAACCACAGAGCTGTTGGATTTGGATAATGTTTCATGTAGATTGCAAATGTCAGAACAAAAAGAAAAACAGTCAGCCAAGTGATGAACCTCAAATCAGCCTGAAAGGCAGGTTCAAAAGATAAGGTTAATTTTTCAAGCACAAAGTTGAGACCCCAAGAAGGATGAATTTGCTTTCAATTGGGGGGGGGGGGGGGGGCCTCTGGTACAACATTCCTTTGGTAAACTCTTTTGACCACAGAAAGACATGAAAGATGGGGATCCATGGGCAGACCAGCAGAGATGGCAGCAAGATTAACCTTGATAGATACACAAGATGAGTCATCATTAAGTAGCTCACACAAATATTTCAAAACCAGATGGGCAGACATCATACCAGGCTCCCTACTATTGGTTTGACACCAGTTAAAAAAACCCTTAAACTTGTAAACATAAGATTTTTCAAGATGCAGGTTTTCTTGTCTCTCTCAAATATCTACTGTACACATTCATGGAACAAGTGCCTAAAAGGTATCAAGATTGAATCCAGGCTGTCAGAAGCAACTGTTCTAACCTGGGGTGCACCAGTCAACCCGACACTGTGCGAGCAGATCTAGTGTGTGAAGAAATTTGTACCGATTGCCCTTGGCCAATTCCACTGAAAGGGAAAAACAACTTAAACAGGATCAAAAGGGGGCCACTAGAATGATCTTTGGTAATTCTTTATGAATCTTCAAAAGTACATTGGGTAGTGATGGAAAGTGTAGAAATGCAAAAAGGAACATTCCGGTCTAAGGGAACGAGAATGTTTCTGTTCTCCAAGCATGGTTGCAGTAATGTCTCAAACAGAACTTTTCCAGCTATTTTGAAAGGAGGTGAACAAATCTACTTGAAGTGTCCCCCACACCTGAACCAAATCCAAGCAGACCTAAGCTGCTTCAGTGGAGTAGAGGGATAAAGCCCTGACATCGGTCCAGCTGACCCAGAAAAGTTTAGTGGCTCAGGGCAATCAGGAATTAGCAGGGAAGGGCTTGACATGATTTCCCAGGTGGGAGGATGCTTGTTGATATACTTCCCAAGGGGAACATCGTGCAAAGAAGGGAGTTGCCCAGGATGCAAGCAATGAGCATGGTACATGGAGAAAGGGAAGTGGGTAGGTCATAAACCACCACCCTTCCAGATGGAAACACAGACAAGCTGAGCCCCCAGGACACCCTCAGGATCCACAACTGGCCCCAGTAAAAATGGAGTAAATATAGGGGGGAGAGGGTTGGAGAGTAGCTGGTACACATGGCACGGATGCTGAGTACTGAGCGCTGAGCTGGTAAGAATGAGAACTATGGGAACCAAAAAAAAAAAAAAAGGCAGACCTCTGTCCAGAGTTTCCACTTGTGAGGGTCCATGCTTAGCCTGTCTGCCACTACGTGTTGCTCTGACAAGATGTAAAAGGCCTGAAGTGTCAAAATGTTGCAATGTAAGACTAGCTCCCAGGCCATAACTAACAACTATCAAAGACAGCCCCCTGTTTGTTCTAACACCACATATGACTGTGGTGTCATCTGTGGACAATAAAAGGGGACCTGGGGATCATAAATGATGAACTTTTAAGGTCTGAATCACTGCTAGCAATTATTTGATGTTTATGTGCTTTGTGGCATCTGAAAGATCCCATTCATCATGCACTTGAACTCCTCTTTATCCAGTTTCCCCATGCAAAATCTTATGTATCCATTTGGAATAAATGAAATGGGATCTGGAAGGAGAAGGGTAGGTATGGTTTGAGAGACATCTGATCCCTTCACTCCTGTAACTCTAATTTTGCAAAATCCAGCACTAGTACCTAGAACTCCAAGGGAAGCAGGTGCTAGAGCCAATTTTTTTTTTTTAAGTACCATAGAATCCTTCTTATATGGATTTGGGCCAGTGGTGTCATTAAGATCATTTATGCCATGAGAAATAGAATTTTGAGAAAGTTTCTTGCGGAGGTCGCTTTTTGAAGAGAACAGGATTATGTCTTCTGGCAGAAAAGCCACACTTTTTTCTGTGTCCATCATACACCACAGGAAGACAATCCTTTGTGAGGATGTGAGACAGGGTAATTGTAGGTTCAGCTTGAAGATGGGAGCAATTGGCAGGTGATAAGTATCTTTCAGATGCAAAGTCACCAGGAAGCAGTAGTCTGGAAGGAGGAGTATGACATTCTGCAGGATATTTTGAGTTTGAGCACTTTCACAAAATTATTTAGGTACACCAACACTAGTCTCCATGATAGCTCTTTTTTGGTACTAAAAAATTCAGATGTAAAATCCATTCCCTTTTTGTGGTGTAAAAACTGGTTCTATAATCTCTGCTTGCAATTTATGAAGGAGTACCAGACAGAACAGATGTGGCTGGTCTGAAGAATTTGGGGGGGGGGGGGATTTTCTGTCCACTGCCAAGACAGAAAATCTGGGAGAGGGTGAAAGGGGGAGGAGGAACAGGAGGAAAGGACAGTTTGCCCTCAGTCTTGGCATATTCATTTTTTATTATGGGAAATATGTATTTTTTGGGGAAAGTAACTCCTTTTATTTGGTTTGGAAGCATTATCCTCCTGCCATTTCATCTTGATACCCTGACTCCTGTTAGGCTGTGATTTTTCTTCTCTGTTCTATGAAGTTGGACACCCTGTTAGGGGAGAAGAGCCAAAACATTTTCAATCTCGTCCTTAATAAGATCATACACTCCACTAATCTTTGGTGTAGCTCCAGATTGCTTCTAGTCAAATACATACCCTAAACTTTGCTAGCATCTGTGGAAAGGTGAAGCCTTGCTTGGACTTCTGAACTTGTTCACATTCCAAAGAATCAGAGTGGATGGACTCAGAATGTTCCAATATTTTCTGCATTAGAGAACCCATGAAAATAAGTGGTGTGAAACTGATCTTCAGAGCAGGTAGCCCCATAATTACCCTGAATAGGCGCAAAGCCTCTGAGATTAGTGGACTACAAAACACTCTTAAGTAAGGAAACCACAACAGCCCAATAAATGGTAATAATCTTATTGTCTGTTCCTTTTTTAATTTCTCCAAATCCCTTGGGTTTCTAATACCATGGCAGGAATGGACCCCATTGCTAAGTCAAAGTACAATTAAAGTTCATGAAATTAGTATTGTTTCACTCTTTGATGTCAGCCAAAATTACTCTTCGCAGCACCTGCAATTTGCCCAGTAATGACTCCTTCTGCAGTTCATATGGAGTTACATGTATTGGTAACGTAACTAAATAAGATTTTAGACTCTTATTTTTTTTTATAAGACCTGTTGCTCCTCATACTATTGGAACTATCTGGGTATCTTTCATCAACGTTGCTCTTGGTTCTGCTTGCAGATCCTGATATTTTTTAACTTTATGTCTCTGGGTGTGGCGACTAATGATCAATGCTACTCTTTGTCTTCTTTTCCTGGACCACTACATCTGGTTTTCTAGCATCTATCTTTTGAATAGTTGGTAATGGATAATCCCATGTGATGTAGACTTCAAAATCTTTTATGATGCTTTGTGGTTCATGTTTCCAGTGCTTTTCAGCCACTTCAAAACCAAAATGTTTGCACAATCTCCAGTGCATCAGTCTCACCATATTATTGTGCCTTTCAGTATACAGTCCTTCTGCCATTAGTATGTCACAACCAACAACGAGGTGTGCTACTGGTTCCAGTTCGGTTTTACAAAACCTACATTTGTCTGTTTCTCCCACATGTTCAATGGACTTTGTAAACCAGTGTGTATATAGCCCACTGTCTTGAGCCGACAATATTAACCTTTCACCTCTTGGTTTGAATTCACTTCTCCTTAATCATTCCTGCATTCATTCCTGATCAACATGAGGTTCTTCCAGACGTTTTCTATACTTGCAACTATATTTATGCATTTTCCACATTTCTTGCCTTTTCATCTGATCCTTCACCTTAGATTCTTTCTTTTGTTTTTTGGCACATTCATTTGCTGCCTAATTTTTATCTACTTCTTGTTTGATTTCCATTCCTGCTTGACGCCAATATGCTTCTGCTAGATTAGGTAGGGAAGTCATCTTAGATTTATTCTCCTCATGTTTCAAAACTTTCACTACGTTTGGGTCTAGTGAGGTCAGCAGATGTGTGGAGTTCCACGACTGCAGATCTATACATGTAATCAATTTCAAGGAGGCCTATCCCTCCTTCGGAATGGGGAATATATAATGTTGGTTGTTGTTGTTGTTTGTCTTTCGGCTTTTCCTGGTTAGGGGTTGCCACAGCGGAACTCCGGTCTGCTAATGATTGGCAGTTGGTTTTAATGGTGTCAAGTTGCCAGCCCGATGCCCAACCTTCAATGAAGGCACGCCCATTCAACGCATGTCTTTCGAAAGCCCACTCGACCACAGGGAGGACATGCAGACTCCACACAGAAGGCACTCCCAACCCAAGCCGAGAATCAAACGGGAGAACCTCTTGCTGTGAGGCAACAACGCTACCGCTGCACCACTGCGTGATGTCGGAATATATAATCTTGGTATGCACTGATTTTTATAAATCATTTGGCAAGCATGAAGCATCCTTCTTGTTTTAATATCTAATCTATCCAACAAGTTTTGGGGCCAAGCAATCACTCCAAAACTGTAAGTTAGCACAGGAAGAGCAAATTGCTTTACAGCTTGGATTTTGTTCCTAGATGTCTGTTCTGAGGTGAGGATTCTGTTTCTTTTAACTACAAACTATACAAGTGGACAAAATATCTGGGGGACTGAGTAATAGGTATGGCAAAGGTGTCTATTATTCTGAATCAGATGCTGGAACAGCCCCAGAGGATGTGTTTAACCTCAGTACCATACATGGTTGTGGGTGCACATTAAAGGGTGATAGGGGAAAAGGTAAGCGGTCTGCAGCCTAGCTTAAGGCAACTGATTCACATATTGTAAGACAAGGCATATTTTTGTTGATTTTTTGTTTTACATGCAAATGGATTTGATTGGTGGAGGGGGGGGGGGCAGCCATATCAGGATCCATCAAGTAAAGGGAAAAAACACCAGCTAGAACAATATGCAGACACTATTAAGAGCCAAGGGCAGCAGTAACAGAAAATATAAACTATGTTCCCACACAGCAAATAGGGTTAAAATGCATAAAATATAGCCGAACATTTAATTTGTTTTAAGCCTTTTTCTACCATCTGCAAAGTGTAACAAACAGTACAACAGACACAGTACTAATTAAAATTCACTTATGCAAATAGTGACAAAACATGAAACAGTGTAAATAAGCATTTACAAGTAGATTCACTTGTCAGAAATAAAAAAATTGCCACAGAACATGTACATGAAAGTAACTTGCAGTAAAATAACAATTTAATTATAAAAATGGTTTAAGCAGTGTTAAACCTGTAGTAAATACCATACAAATTAAGACGACACCCATGTAGCTAAAGTAGTTAGGAAGACCTTCTACATTGCCCACCTTATCATGAAGGGATTCTCATCTAGATCAAGGGAGGTCATAGTCTCCCTATACTCATCACTCATCAGACCAATGATTGAGTACAATGCCCCATTCGGAATGTATCTGACCCGACACTTGCAGCAGCTGGAGAGGCCACAAAAGTTCCTCACCAAAAGGATAAAGGGTCTCAAACATCTGTCCTATGCTGCCCGACTGAAAGAACTCCAGCTCTATTCAGTCGCCACCGCTTGCTCAGAGGTGACCTTTGCCTAACATACAAGGCCATGTCAAACCCAGATTTGATGAATATGCCTCACCTCAAAAAATCTAGATCCATCAGAGCCACAAGGGCGGGAGACTTAAACCTCGACACGGCTATTAATAGGACGCGCTGGAGGGATAGATTCATCACCCAAAGACTCCCTATGCTGTGGAATAAAATCCCGGTATATGTGAGGCAGAGCACCTCGCTGGCCTTGTTCAAGAGAAATCTTGACCAATGGATGGGAGATCGCAGATATACCCCAGGGATTACCTCAGTGTCACTGCTCAACAGAGGCACAGCAAAATAATGGGTATAGTTCCCCATACTAAAGGGGTGGCGTAAGCCACAAAACTATGGGCTAGGCTTGTAAATGCCCTCGGGCAGATAGCCTAGTATGAACCTATGAACCTATGAACCTATGCAACAATTTCTTGTCAAAACTTCAAAGGAAAACAGAAAAAAAAAAAAAGACCTCTTCATGGCACCCTGCCAAAAGACATTCCCTATTGTTCAGGTGACACCACATAATTTCAGTTCCCTAGTACAAGTCATAAAACACTTTAGAAAATACCCCATAACTGTCTGAAATCAGTATTAAGCACACAAACACAGTATTAAGTTAGAATTCCCAGAGGAATTAACAGTAGTAGTAAATAGCACATATATTAAAATAATTAAATAAAAAAGAAAGAAAGCCAAATAGGAAAGGTAGTTTGCAAAAGGATCTTAACGTCTAGAAGCTGTAATACTGCAATGCAGGCTGTTGAGGAAATTTACCTGTGTGACTCCTTCAGCTGGCACTTAAGGTGTGTGTTAATGTGTAATTAATGCCCGCCCGGGAGTGTGCTCTACACCCCTGGAAGGCATTAATTACACTAATACACACCCTGGAGGGCATTATTGCGCTTAGACAATAGGATCTCTGTAAAATTGTTGTTTTACTTACTTATGTATTTTAAGTACTATTTTATTTTTTTTAATACATTTGTGATGCAAAATATTTCCTCCGCCTAATGTTTCAAACTTGCTGTAGTCTATGTAAACGGTGTCGGATGAAGCATTTACATCAAACAAATATAAAAATAAAAATAGTGCTTAAAAATAATAAACAAGTGAAACAACAACTTTACATACAGTCCATTCTCTCTCCCCTATACACATCCTCTTCTGCTTTCACACACACACACACATATACAGACAAAGGCTCCTCTTCTTTCATACACATTCACTTTCACAAAACAGGTCTCACGCTCTGTCTCTCACACAGTCTCCTCTGCTTACATACATACATTCAGTCGCATCACTTTTGCTTTCTCTCTTACTCACCCGATCTCTCTATCTCTCACACACAGTCTTTCTGCTTTCGTACACACATGCAGACAGAAACACACACTTTCACTCTCTCTCTTAGTCTCATATACCCATACACTTTCACATGCACGGTTTATTTTAATTTTTTCTTTTATTTTACACTCACTAAACAGCAGAAGAGCTGCTTATTGAGTGTAAAGTAATGGCAGCCATTCCATTTTCTAAGTCCAAGCTCCACGGAGGCTTGATATGCTACCGTGAAGTGGCAGACACATTCTTGTCAGAGTGCATTACTTGTACATTAATACACTGCTGGAAATGCTTGTTCTCCAATCAGAGTACTGATGTACAGTTTGCCCATTGTCTAAGACTGAATAAGTGACACACTCTGTGACAGGGTTACGCTTCCCTTTATGGGAGGGGCTTAGCCAATCCCCCTATCACAGAGTCATTGGAGGGGATTCTGAGCTCTGAAAGCTGCCAGTGTAGGCGTTTGTGTATTAACAGAACCAATATGCCACTGAGGCAATGTGAATGAAAAATGTATACTTCAGCATAGTTCTGGTAAATAAGGATTACTTGACACATTCATAAACAGTAAAGCATTCACAATTTTAGATATATAAAACTAACAGGAAATAGTGATTTACAGCAAGTAATAAAACTTTGTCACTGTTATTCCTGGGGGGTGCACAGAAGTGCCTATTTGTTTCATTAGACTTAGAAGCTGCCACATTCGGCCTGCTCTATATGTGGTGAATGGAGTTAAAATTTCTCAAAAATATCTGGAATTCTTAACTATGCAGATTTTTTTTTAAGTGCCAAGGAATAAAGTAAGGATCACAAAAATGTCAAATCCAGAAATGCATATGTAAGAGAGGAAAGAAAAGGAAAACCAAAGCAACTAAAGTAACTCTAAAAACAATCCCCATCTAAATTAGAACACCTCCACTCATAAAACAATCATAATTTTAGTTTTGTCCTCTTGTGAGCAAAAATTAAAAAGAAAGGAATGAAAGAAGGAAGAAAGAAAGAATCAAAACATGTTTTTATTTTCCCACATAAAAGCCTGACCGATGTCTTGTGAAAAAAGTAAACTTTCAACTCTCTCTCTGGGAAATGACCCACACTTTCTACTTACATGCTTTGAACGTATTTTCACAAAGCACAATCAATTTCTTCTAGTTCAAAAAAATAAAATTTTTTGGAAGGAGCCCTGGGTGGGATGTGGTTTCTCTTTTCAGAATGGGGAAGAGTAGTGAATGTGAGGTTCTTGTTAATAAATCAATAAATTGTTGTGGCAAAAAATAGCGTAACATTTTCTGCTCCTAATTATCACTTTTAGCAAGTTACTCTGCATTTCCAATATTTCATGCAAAACAGATTCTGCATGGACAGACTGCTATTTAGAATGTTTAAGTGACTTGAATACAGTGAGTGATCAATGAGAAATTCCTCTTCTGTAGATTCCCATGGATCTTCTCAACTAATGTATTCAATTTTTACATGCTCCTACATAATATATTAGGCTGACAAAATAGAAACAAAACTATAAGCTATAGGAAATTACATGAAAAAAAAACATTCTGCCTGGAAAAAAAACTCTTAGAATCCCAAAACATTACATGAACTCAAAGTTTAAACCAAAGTGCATTTTTCTTTTTTTTTTAATGCAGACTTTATATTTAAAACACATGGTACAGTACTCAAAAGAGTGAACAAACCAGTTCTTTACAGTAATACTTCTCCTCTGCATAAAGCTAGGTGCAAAAAAAACACTCACAGACTTTCACATTTGTGTAATAATATCTGTCCTGGAAATAAAAAAAAAAAGGCAGTAATTTCTAAAGTAGATTCCTGACAGCATTTACCGTATGAAAACCAAACATCAGCTCCAATAAAATATATGCCCTGCATAGCCAAAACCTTAAACAATCCAGTTTCTGTCTTATCAAATGCACATACAAATAAAAAAAACTGCTGAGAAACTGATAATGTACCCATTACATCACATCTATTACAAATGAGGCTAACGTGGGAAAACAAGTGTTGCTCTGCCAGTGGCATAATGGCTGCTGCCCCAGTCATGTAGGAACAACTGAAGAAAATAAATCTTGCTGCCATTTTCTTTTTATTTTGTTATTAAAATTATGAATACCAAAAAATGAGGAAACACCTAAGCTCAAAGTAAGGTGCAATACACAGTACCACAAGCAATAAAAAAGAAAAAAAAATTGGTTTAAAACCCAAAATTCATATCTCCAGTCTTTTATTTTCAACTCATCCATCTTTGACACTAGCACGCCCAGATATGGACATACATAAATAAAAATGACACCAAGTGCAACAACACATCAATGCTACTTTGTTGCATCCATCACCACCATCAACCGACAATCTTACGACAAAGGCACATAAACATGAAGCTAGGAGAAAAGTGGAGAGGGCAGCATGGTTATCAGAGTAACAGCTGTGTTCAGTTGTGTGCTGTTGTATTATCATGTTACTTAGTTGTAAAGCTATGGTCAGTTTTGTGCATGCTGGCACAAGGAAAAAAGTGTGGAAGGGTGTGAATACTGATTCAATTCCAGATGGTGAGAAATGTATCTCATTGCATTAACATATATATATAGTACATGCAATGCTGTGATTACAATCCAAAACTGAGGAAAAACAAATTGTAAAACACTTCTGTAGAGCGAAACCAGACCATAACAACACTTTCAGAGGTGTATAAAGTACAGTTGTGTACCTACCATAAATGTAGATGTTCGAGTGTATTCACTGTTGCAGTCATTACACTTGGGTTATCCTGCTGGCAGGCTTCCCGCAGTCGGCCTGAATTCCAAAGTCCTGGTCTGGCGTCGGTTGCTGTCGCCTCTTCCCTGACGTCAGTGTGCCAGGGGTATATAAGATGCAGCCGACGCCAATTTCTTCAGTTTTTCTTGCCCCAGATGTCAGGTGCTCCAAAAAGGGTAGGAGGTTGGCATAATGGTTAAGGTGTTTACCTTACAGACACAAGTGGCAGGGTTCGATTCTCACATGGGGTAATTGGCTAGGCTTAAAATGGCCCACAAGCGCACTTAGCCTAGTACTAATCTATGAACCTATGAACCTAAAAATATTGCTTATAAAAAGCATGCACTAAAATAAACATTACCTTCATCTACAAGCAAATACACCACATATGTTGTATAGAATAGAGAAGTACAGATAAGTCCCAGCAAAGAAAGGGGGATGGTGGGTGGGTAACCTGGACTGCAACAGTGAATACACTCTAACATCTACATTTATGGTAGGTACACAACTGTACTACGTTCATCGTGTTTCACTGTTGCAGTCTTACACTTGGGTTGAATCCCAAAGCTGAGGCTGGGCTGCTGGGTCTAAAGAGAATTAGGAGTGGCTATGAGGCTCTGCAGAATTGCAGTGGCAAAGCCTGCTCTGGATTTAGAGTAAAGAGGTAAGTGGTAGTGCTTAGTAAAAGTGTGCACTGAAGTCCAAGTTGCAGCCTCCAAACTATCCTTTGTTGGTACTCCTCTGAGGAAGGCTGCTGAGGTGGCTGCTGCCCTGGTCAAATGTGGTCTAATGCCCTTAGGCACTGATTTGCCATGTTGTGAATAGCAGAAACAAATGCAGTGTCCGATCCATTTTAAAATAGTCTGCTTTGAGATAGCTTTTCCTTGTGATCCTGCAACATATGCCACAAAAAGTTGCTCTGTCTTTCTGAAAGCTTTAGTTTTGTCCAAGTAGAGGTGTAGCTGTCTGTGTATGTCCAAAGAATGCAGATGTCTCTCCCCTTTATTCTGTGGGTTTGGGTAAAAAGTAGGCAAATTAATGGTTTGGTTAAGAGCCACACTGGGCACTACCTTAGGCATAAATGTTGGGTTTGTCCTTAGAGAAACCCTGTCCGGATAGAAGATAATAAAAGGTTCCACAGCCATTAATGCCTGTAACTCTGAGACTCTTCTTGCTGAAGTGATTGCTAGGAGCAGAGCTGTTTTCCATGATAAGAATTTTATCTCAGCTGTATTGGCTGGCTCAAAAGGAAGCAGTGTGAGGTTTTTCCAAGACAAAATTGAGGTCCCATGCTGGTATTGGTGCTCTCCTTGGAGGTCTTATGTTTTTGGCCCCTCTGAGGTACTGCCTAAGCAATAGATGTGAAAAAATAGGTGGGTCCGTATTGTAATGAGCTGAAATGGCAGAGGCATGGATCTTAATTGATGAGAAGGATAGGCCTTTGTCCAGCATCTCAGTTAGGTATTGTAAAATCTCAGGTATATTTGGTACAAGCGTGTCAATTCCTTGTGCCTGGTTCCAAGCACAGAATCTCTTCCATTTTTCTGCATAAGATTTTCTGGTGCTGGGCCTTCCTGGCCTCCAAAATAACATCCATAACTGCTTTAGAGAGAGGTGTATTCGGAATAGTTACACTATCCGCCATGCAGCTAGATTTAGGGTTCTGAGCTGGCTGTGCAGGATCTGATTGTTTTGTTGGGTCAGTAAATGAGGAATGTGAGGCAATGTCCAGGCTGGGTCTTGAGACAAGCTCCTTAGGATTGGGTACCAGTGCTGACGTGGCCAATCCGGGGCAATCAGTATCATTTGTGGCTTCTCTTGCCTGACCTTGAGGATTACCTTGGGGAAGAGAGGCAGTGGAGGAAAGGCATATACTGTAAGGTTGTTCCAGCTGAATGACAAAGCATCCACTTTCCATGCTTGTTTGTGATAAGTCCTTATGCAGAATCTCTGTAGTTGGCAGTTGCGAGGGGAGGCAAATAGATCTATGTCTGGGCATCCCCATTTCCTTGTTATCATGTTGAAGATTTGTGGATCTAGTTTCCACTCGTGAGGAGTCATGAAGTTTTTGCTTAGTTCATCTGCCAGAGCATTTCTTTTTCCTGGCAGAAATTGTGCTTGCAGGTGTACTTGGTAAGTCAAGGCTGTGTTGCACAAAATCATGGCTTGTCTGCAGAGGGGTAAGAATGTGTACCTCCCTGCTTGTTTATGTACCACATGGCTGTAGTATTGTCCGTCTTTATCAGCAGCTGTCCTGGATGAAGTATGTCCTTGAAGGCTGTCAGGGCATTTTGTACAGCTAGCATCTCTTTTTGATTGATGTGAAGATGCCTTTGTCTTGCGGGCCATGTGCCCTGAATACATTTTCCTGCCATGTAGGCCCCCCAGGCATAATCTGATGCAGCTGTTGTTAGTGTTTGCCTGGCTGTGGGTAAAGTGAATGGCTGTCCCTTGTTGTGGTGACAGACCTGTGCCCACCATTGAAACTCCTGCTGCAGGCAGGGAATGAGTGAAATTATTGATTCCAGGCTATGGCAATGTTGAGTCCAGTGTTGCATATGGAATTAGCAGAATGCAGGATGCCATGAAGCCCAGAGCCTGCAGATTTTTTTGCAGATAACTGGGTCTTTGTTGCCATGCTTTCGAAGTAAGAAGTCAGTTGCCTTTGTTTGTCTGGCGTGAGATAAGCCATCTGGGCAGTTGTATTTAAGCTTGCACCCAGGAATATTATCTCTTGAGAGGGTACTAGTTTTGATTTATTTTCGTTTACTGTGTACCCTAGGCAAATTAGTAATCTTTTTACAAACGCCAGATGCTTTAATAGAATGTCTTTGGTCTCTGCTTGAATAAGGCAGTCGTCCAAGTAGGGATATATTTGAATTCCTCTTTGTCTGCAAAATGCAATTACTGGTGCCAGGCATTTTGTGAAGACCCTGGGCGCAGTAGATAAGCCAAAGGGCAGTGCAGAGAATTGGTAGTGCATTGAGCCAGCTATGAATCTGAGGTATCTTCTGCAAGACTGTCTGATTGGGACATGCAGGTATGCCTCTTTGAGGTCCAAAGTTACATGCCAAGCCTTCTTGCACAGCATGGGCAGAAGCTGCTGCAGAGTCAACATTTTGAATTTTGGAATGTCCAGAAAAGTATTTAGAATAGACAGGTCCAGAATTGGTCTCCAGGCTTTGTCCTTTCTTGGTACTAAGAAAAGTCTTGAGTAAAATTCTTGTCCCTGCTCTTGTTGTGGCACTGGCTGAATAGCCCTCATGTTCATGAGAGATGAAACTTGTTTTTGTGCCTCTGCCCACTGATTGTGTGGCAGGTCTGGCATACCTTTTGCCTTTGGAAGGGTGTGAAAGTGGAATCTGTAGCCCTGAGAGACTATATTTAAGACCTATTTGTCCTGGGTGATCATGTGCCAATTTTGTGAAAAAAGTGCTAGCTTTCCCCCAAGGGCGCTGCCAAAAGATAAGTGCTTGGCATTGGCAGAGGGAAGTCATTGGGACTGTTTCCTATATGGCTGTGATTTGTCTTCTCCGCTTTTGGAGGTAGAAGCACCCCATTGTTTGGGCCTGTATGAGCCCTGGGGCTGTTGTCTGCCTCTGGGGCGTCTGTATCTGCCTCTTTGTGGCCTGTCTGACACTGGAAAGGACCAATTCTTAGAAGGCCAGTTCCTGCTAAATCTGGGTGGTTGTACCTGTAAGAAATCCTTTACTGTTTGCATAGATTTAGCTTTATCCTCCATTTTCTTCAACACCTCTTCTACTTTAACACCAAGCAAGGTATCATGCTGTAATGGAGCATCCAATAATTTTGCTTTAACATGATCAGGCAGATTCTGTTCCTTTAACCAAGCATGCCTTCTAATGACAGAACATGTAACTGTGGCCCTGCAAGAGGCCTCCAGTGAATCAAAACCACATTGCAATGTATGCTTTCCCATTTGTTCAGCTGCATGCAATAAATCCTGCATTTCCTTGTTCTCAGAACATTCAGAATTTGTCAACATTTTCTGTTTTAGTAGTGACATTAAGTATTGCTGATATTTAAGCATACGAAACTGACAATTTAAAGCCCTTACAGCCAAGGCAGAAGTGTAAACTTTTTTTCCCCATCTGTCCAGTGCCCTTGAATCCCTATCTGAGGGGAAAGGGTTTTTTGCAGTAGAGGCACTGACCCCTTTGGGACCCTGAGATATAGTTTCTGGGTCAGAAGCAGGGTTTTTATATAGAGATTTATGAGAATCTGGAACCCTGTAGTATCTGTCTGGCTTAACAAGTGCAGGAGGTAAAGTCTCGGGAGACAGTCCGGACTCTGAAAATACATCATCTACAATGTCTAGAACAGGTGGAATAGCAAGAGGTCTGTGCTGAGGTAGTAGAAGAAAGTCTCTGAGCCTTTTCTTAGATTCTGAGTAATCTTGGCTCTCCCAGTGGAAATGCTCCCTCATGGTATGCAGGGTTTCCCCAAAGTAATAATCCTCAGGAGGAGAAGCTGAAGGAATAGATTCTTCAGCATCAGAATCCTCATAGGGAGGAATAGAGTATCCCTGTTCTGAAGAGGAGTCAGAGGAAATGGAAACCTGATCAGAAGAATCATATTCAGTGTCTTGCCTAGGCCCTCTTATGAGGAGGGGGATGGGAACCCCTGATCAAAGTAATTAGGTCTGCGGCCATTTTGAGCATCTGTTTCTTAGGCATGGAAGTCTGTCCTGGAGAATGCTGTATTTGTTTCCTTGTCTTTAAAGCTGTTTTAGTCTTTGTCTTGGATGCTGAAGTTGGCTTGATATAAAGTTGTGTAGGTCTGAAAACACCCTCAAAAGCCGATGCCTGCTCAGCGGCTCCGGACCCATCTGAGGGATTAGTTTCCGAAGGCCCAATGCCTTGAGTATCCAGAGGCCTAGTTGTCTCCACGTGGGAGTCGGAGGCGGCCTGTGGCTGTGAGGTAGCGGGTGTCACGGGCTGCTAAAGTGCCTCAATGAGAACCGGCGACTGGCCTAGAAGAGGCTTCGTCGTCGGTTTTGGACCTCGGATGCCTGTCCTTTTCTTTTTCCCTGCGCTTTTTATGAACTCCGGTCATCGGCTGTTCCGACGGCATTATATAGTTAAACCTTCGGCCAAAGTAATGAAATGCAAAATCGTACCGACGCATTGGTTAAATCTAGCACAAAACCGACAACTAGCAACGTCGTGGTCAGGGCCTAGGCAAGGAATACAGTAAGAATGAAAATCCTTATGAGGTATTTGCTTTCCACAAGAAATACAATTGTCAACTTTTTCTGACATGGGTCTGGAGGAAGAAAAAAGTTTCTCCAATGGGGTACTTAGCTTTATTGAAGACTTCGGATCTGAAATTCAATTTCAAAAATCTCAGGAGTCTGCCAACCGGCAGTTGTGAACTGCTTTTGCTTCGGGCACCGCGCAGCAAGAAAGACTGAAGAAAATGGTGTCGGCTGCATCTTATATACCCCTGGTGCACTGATGTCGGGGAAGAGGCGACAGCAACCGACGCCAGACCAGGACTTTGGAATTCAGGTCAACTGCAGGTAGCCTGCCAGCAGGATAACCCAAGTGTAATGACTGCAACAGTGAAACACGATGAACATCAGTTGTTGCACGCCTCCTAAACACTGCTACAGTTAGGCCTTGTGAAAGGGACATTCTTTAACTCTCAACTGTCCCTGGATATCTTGCCTCATATATTTTCATTCTGTCTCTGGAAGTTTACAGATGCCAGTCTGCAAGTAGCTTATTTAACTAGGCTGTGGAAGAAACAAAAAAAAAGTTGAATGATTTACTTCACAAGTAATATGACAGTACAGTTCTGAGATGCTGCCAACAGCAGGAGGTCGTAAAATTAGTAAATAAACTAAGGGGCAAATATATAATATAATAATAATTTAACAATAACACTAATTAAAATACAGAAGTTAGCAGTTCAAGCAGAAGCACAGGTTGGAATCAACTTTGGGAGTAAATTCAAGGCAACAATGAAAGCAAGTTGAATGTTTCACTGACTTTTTCTGGTAATTAATGCCTTTTCTTTTTCATATCTGTGTGTATTTCATGTATCTTATTATATAGTTCTTCCTTGAACAATTTACCTGTTGATGTACCTTTTTTACAATTTTTTCCTATTAACTTGCACCAGCAAACTAGAGTTGTATTCTCAATCTTTTGCATTACATAAAGAACAAAAGTGCACGCAGAATAGTTGTCCGAGACTACAGCTAATAAAGTAATTACTGCCAACCTAATGTATTTCTAAAATGCAATATCATTAAAAAATATATATTCACTGCAGAGAATACAGTCGTCTACACTATTAAAGCATTTTGCTCCTTTTTAACTACCAATATTTATTACCTGAAGTCTAGCTCAAGAGTTTTTGCAGTTTCTTTAGGTTTCAGATAATTGCTTTTACAGATTCTTCAACTATTTTCTATTTATCCCTAAAACCACCTTCTATTTATGTTTTTGAGTATTTATCGCAAACAATGCTTATTCATTTCAGATGCTTAATTGTATTTAATCATGTTTTCGCTCTTCTGTCTTTCTTTTCTTCCAGAATAAACTCGTTTACTGCTTCTAGCAATTTCCTCATTTGACATTTCTGGATGCCCTGAACTTTTACAGTGGCTGTTCTCACATGGCACCAACTCTATTCAAATTGTCTCACAGGTAATGCACACATTTATCATTACAAATAATGTACAGATTAGTCATCAGTCATTTCATGAATTAATAAAGCAGAAAATGCTGTTCTGAGCATTGAGTAGAGTTGTGACAATGCAAGCTAGCTACTGCTTAACAGAGTGTTAAGCAAGTACTGATATTTAACCTTATTGTGTAATGTCTTTGCGTGGTCACACTGCCCTAACAATCTGGCACTCAACCCCAAGAAGAATCAGCATTTTAAGCTGAAGGATTTTTTAAGCAAACTATCAATCATGTTTTGTCTGCAAACAGACAATAAAAAGATTAAATCAAAGTCTGCAGGTACACAGATGCCCTCTCTGTAAAGTCGTCTCCTCAGAATCAGAAGAATAGCAAACAAAAAGCCTTAAATGGCTGTCAGTTTTGCTTTGTGAAAACAAGATAAAACCGCTATTCTGTTACTAAAGGTCAGCCTGAGAAAATGATACCAACAATGAATAGAGATGGACACAGCTATTTGGCAAACTCAGAGTATGTAACCAAAATAAAACCTAAAGGTGCATTAAAAAGTTTGATCCTATATATGCAAATCCGTAACAGCAATGATCATATTCCAGTAACTCCACATGGAATTAATCAATGCACAAATGTTATATAACAAGGAAATAAGACATACACTTAAGTGAGATATTTAATACATTTAGAACCTAAATTCCTGCAGACTGAAGAAAATATAAGGGCATCTTTCCTTAAGGAGAAACAATACAAGCAGGCCCTCGTGATCTTAGGCTGGGATAATGTAGTATTCACATGAAATGTACATAATATGATGTATGGAAAAGGCAAAAAATAAATAAATAAATAAAAAGTCTGAGGATCTGAAGCAAGGAAACTGAGTAAACTCCACAATGAAAAGCTTATTTTGCGGCACATCTACTTATATTGTGTTATACTGACCAGCTACGACCCACTATGTTTAACCCTTCATAAGCACAGACTTGGAAATTTCAAAAACATACTGCTCACAGTTTAGTGAAGGTCAGTCATCATAAATATAGTAGTATATAGCTGTAAGTATTGCACCTTTAAATACAGTTATCTACAGTTAATGCAGCTTTCATGAATGATGCAATTTATCAACAGAAATGTAGCTAACTATTGTGGTGCCCTGTGCCATCCTCAATCACATACCTCCACCCACCATCAACTCTAAGTTGAGTACAAAAAAGGACCTCTGCTCCTCCTGAACTGAAAAGAAAAAACTCTTTTCCTTGTAAACTGTAGTAACTGCTTGCTGTAGTTCATGACGCACACTAAGCACTTTGTTCTCCCCACAAATGAAATGCTAGCATTCATTTCTAAATGTAGGCAATATACTGCAGTGAAGGCCAATTGGCAATTGCAGACTGCAGCCCCCTAACACTTTGTGCCAGGAGCATTAGTCCCTTTTGCTTCACCCTGGCTACACTATTTTTTATTAATACATACACACACACATAGATATATTTATGTCAGTGTGTGTATATTTATCTGTTTACGTCTGTGTGTGTGCGTGTCTGTCTCTCTCTCTAGTTTGATATGTATATATATATATATATATATATATATATATACACACACACACATACATATACACAAACACATGGATATATATATATATATATATATATATATATATATACATATATATATATATATATATATATATATATATATATATATGTATATATGTGTGTGTGTGTGTGTGTGTGTGTGTGTGTGTGTGTGTATATATGATTCCCATTCAGAAGATCGGCTTATTAGAAAGTTGAACTTCATATGGTCAAGACAATATCATTGACTTTCCAAAAAGTCGAACGAGACATAACAAAAATCTACCATTTTGCAGGGGAGGGTAAGCTCCCCACACCCCCTGCATATTATATATATATATATATATATATATATATATATATATATATATATATATATATGGATTCCATACATTTAGTCGAATTACACTTAGTCGAAAATGATACCAGGCATTGCACTTCACTGAAAGCTCACTTGGTCGAAAATGGAATATAGCCCCTGACCCACTGCAGTGCAACACTGGAGTGAGAATATTAAATAAGGGGGGTGTAGCCCCCACATTATGCCAATAGTGTTTACTAAAGATATATATATATATATATATATATATATATATATATATATCAATGCATTTCTAGTGGATATACCTTCTTATAATAGTGAATACATTAAAATTATGTGGGGGGCTATGCCCCCTACACCCCCCTTATTTAATATTCTCTCTCCAGGGTTGCACTGCAGTGGGGCAGGGGCTATATTCCATTTTCGACCAAATGAACTTCGACCAAGTGAGCTTTCAGTGAAGTGCAATGCCTGGTATCATTTTCGACTAAGTGTAATTCAACCAAATGTATGGAATCCATATATATATATATATATATATATATATATATATATATATATATATTTAGATATATATATATATATATATATATATATATATATATAAAATCAACTGTAATACCTCACTACAGTGGGGAAAAGGGTAAATTCCCTGACTCCCACTGTAACTCATTCTCCATATAAAAGCTTAGACTTTTCAGAAAGTCAGTCATATGGTCTTGACCATATGAAGTTCAACTTTCTGATTAAGTCAATCTTCTGTACAGGACCCATACAAACACAGCAATGGCATCTTATACAGTCACATACTTGAATCTTTGGCATCAGTGTTATCCAGAGTTGTAAGAACACCAGCTTAAAAGTCACAAAAGGAGGATAGATTGTGCAGCGTCAATAGACTGTCTGATGAATGCAAACACAACGGAGAAGATTACCTAGTTTCAAATGGAATTCTAGACCTCCTTTTTCTTCTCCTGTCTGTGAAAAAGCATCTTAAAATATATTTATCCATTCTTTGTTGACCGGGTTATTCCTACTGACTAAGAAAACTTTGGCAACGGCAGTGGGGAACTCCACTTACACTTTTTTTCAACAGGTAGCATGAGGTTTTTTTAAATCCCTCTGAGCTACCACCATCGCAGGTAGATAGGAACTCAGTTTCTCACCCAAAGAGCTGAATACTTAGGGGTGCAGCACCTCCCCAATGCTACACCCCAGTGTCAGTAAAGGAAAAATTAATCAAATCACCTATGTTAGAAATAGAACTCATAGCCTTCTGATCTTCCAGCACGAAAGAAGATTGTGCTTTCTTTTTAGCCATTGCCATAATACAAATCTAAACCCAGAGTAGGCAAAACTACGGCATTTTATCTTAAATCATTTCAGTCACCAAGGCTTTATATACCCAGTGCGAGTCAATAATACATACTTAATCCCTAAATCTCCTCTCCCCCTCCCTTCCTCCTCATACCTCCTGCTCTTGACATCAATTTCAGTCAAGTCCTTTGGACAGTTTGCAAACTAAAAAACAATACTTCTACATGACCTGACAAAATCTCTGGATGCTTGCTGAGACGCGTGAAGTGCCACTTAGCAAAACCCCTCACATCAGCTTTTCAACCTCTACTGGTTATGTCCCCAAGGACTGAAGAGTGGCAGTTGTAGTACCTTTGCATAAAGGCTGCTTCTCTCTCTGCCATGGGAATTATAAGCATACTAGTCTCCCTTGTTTTATATGCAATACAACAAAATGTATTACAGCTGAACTCAAGCAATGATACAGATGACCTTATATTGCTGGATACACAGCAGTTCAGCTTTGCAAAAGGCAGCTCATGCTTGCTTAACCTGTTTAAGTCACTTGAAAGGGTTACTGTGACCACATGTAAGGGGCATACAAGACCGTGCTACTTATCTGGACCTCACCAAGGTCTTTGGCACCATTCCCTATGCTAGAATTACTGACAAACTCTCCCAACTCAAAATAGCTCATGCATAGTTAGCTGGATTGGTAAACAGCTGTTGGACAGAACCCATACTGTTAATGCTGAGTATATCTAATGTAAAAAGAAATAGTCACAAGTGGTATTCCACAAGACACAGTCCTGGGTCAGCTCCTCTTTGGTACATATTTCTGTGATATCACAGGACTATCCTAAAAAAATTTGCTTATGATTGCAAGCTGGCGGTCGCTATCAAAATCCATTCTGATACTCAAATTCTCCATCAATGGCTGGAACACACAAATGTTTGGTGAATTAGTCATGGACTTACCCTTAAAACCAAGAAATGCAGCATAATTTCCTTTAGTAAATTTAGCATCACTGTGGCTTATCATATGATAGCATTGACAACTAAAGTTTATACAGTCATCAGGGTCTTGGGTAAATACACTGACAACAGACTCTCCATTGACCACCATGTCTATGTGGTTGTTAGAAAATGCTTCTACCTTGCTTATCCTTTGGGGTATCTCCCTCAAGGTCCAAAGTTGTTACAGTTAGGCCCACCTTTGACTATAATGCACTCTTCAGCATGTACCTGACCAAACACCTAAATCAGCTTAGAGACCTTAATGCTTACTCACCAGAAATATCTCAGGTCTCAGTACCCATACACCTACTTCTGACAGACAAAGTTCTGTTCCTCTACTTAAGTGCCATAGTCTCCTGAAGGTGACCTCTGCTTCACTCTCTGTGCTATAAAAACCCAGAACTCTGAACTCCTTCACCTAAATAGAATAAGTGACAGAGTACAAAGGATTAGTCCAAATAAAATGACCCTAACTAGCAGATCTAAGAGATTCTCTCTCTCTGGTACCCTGCCTGTGGAAGGAATAGACATGCCTTGTTAAAGTTTCAAGTAGTTTATTCAGTTAGTAGGCACATGAATAAGTGTTCTTATTCTAACCCATTGCTAGATATTCTTCATTTTACCCACCATCAAGCCAACGGTTACTGCTAGCACACATTTCTGGACAGCAGCTTTGTGAGCACTATATTCTGTTTTTTTTTTTTTTTAAATGGTAATTTCTTAAATTACATTTCATATAAATTGGAGTGGTAACAAGCCCCACTCGACCTATACAAATGCTTCAATCTCTATATTCATTACATATTCTGTTGCAACTCAACGGCACAACTTAAAAGATATGGCCATTAAAAAGTGCCTAAAAAAAATAATGCCACTAAACTTTATCCAAAAAAATTTTTTTTAAATGATTCAGATTGAAGAAAAGAAATGTGCAGACTTTTTTATGATTTGACTATTTTGATATATATTCCATGGGGGAGGGTGACAACTTGTTTTTTACTTAGTTGTTATACTGAAATAAATTAATGATTAAACCTTTTCTTATCTTGTTCTGCTGATTGAAATGTGCTTGTTTTATTGTTTTAGCTCTGTAATGATATTTTTGAAACAAACTGCAATAAGATATTTGTGAGAAAACCTGTTGAACTTGTCTATACATGTTTGCTTATGTATTATTTGTCAATACCATATTTGTAATATGTTTTCATTGTTTTTTATCTGTTTATCTTGGAGCTTTTCTCCCTGGGCCTCCTCTGAAAATGGACATGAATTCAGTCAGACTATCCCAGTCAACAAATGTAAAATAAATAAATAAAATAAAAAATACTACAGATTTAGGTTGCATTAATGTAGTGCTAGCAGCCATTAAAGGTAAAGTATAAAATCCACAATTAAATACTCTCAGTACTAGCAACACAGATGAAGTAGCAAGACCAGTGTATCAGTGTCATAAAATCATTTTGTTTACTGTCTATCTCTGTGAATATGCACTTCTGGTCAGAATAAGTTTTATTATCCCTTATACAGGATTATCCAAATTTCAGACTTGTATCTTAATAATACTCTTTTCCCTTGTCAAACTTTATATCACCCTTAACTGGAAGGATAGATCCCTACTCACTTGGGATGGATTTAAACAACTTGCTACCAAACACTTACTTGCCCATAAATATCTGAAATGAACCCAAAGACTTAGTACACACTTTACTGAATATTGGGATACTTTATTTGATATCATCCTAGTTTAACCTCTGTTAACTTATTAATTTTGTTGGACATATGGTGTTTCTGTAAATAGTTATTTGTTGCATATAAATCTATATTAGTTTGTTTTGGTTGTGCATTGTCTGTTACCATTTTGTACTACATTATTAAAAACGGTTAATAAAAAGATTTTTAAAAAAGTTTTATTACACAGGGTTACTAACCATCAGTAGTTAGCTCCCTTACCATGAACTGCAGTAAATATGGCTGAAGGCAGGAAGAGACAATTAGCCTACCTAGTTTGCTTTTTATGCACATTTAGCGCTGTACCTCCCTGCCCCCCTTTCTCCACCTGTCCAATGCCTTTTCAGAAACTTCAGTAGATTTCTCATCTACCTCCTCTTCCGATAGTCTATTCATCCATTCTATCAGTCTACAACCAACTTTCTTAAATCCTTGACAAATTCAAGAAGCAACATGTCCCTATAATTTGTATAATACAATCATGGTATATGTAAACATTCTGCCTTGAACTTCTAACTTACTATTCAGTTTAACTATCAGAAACTGAAAGACTACCAAAACGGTTATCTTGCTTTGTCACCTCAAATGACAACCAGCATTTACAATAAGACAGCCTTCCAAAGAAACATGTTGAAAAGATGTGATGAAAGTTTTTTTTTTTTTTTTATTCAGTGATTAATTTTGCAAAACACCCTAATTTTGAGGATACGGAAACAAAATCAGTAACAAAAAAACCTAGTGCGGGGGAGAAAAACAGTAGCACATTATAGATTAAAGAATGCAGGAACGAGTGAAGAAATTCAATATTCAGTTGCTTGTGCAATGTGGTTCCCACCTGAGGGTGCATTATTTAAATAATGTTAAAGACAATAATGCATACTTAACTTTACTTTCTCACCTACCTTTACCCACCTGTCAAAATCTAGTAGTTCAGTTGCTTTGATAACAGCCATTTTTTCCCTATGACAGTCAATTCTGACCAGTTAGTTGCTGTTCAGACAGGGTACCATTAGATCAAACAATTGTGATTATATCAGCAGTTATCCATTAAGCAGGATTGCTCAATTTTTACCACAACTGCAGAAAGCACAAATGTCTAGTGATATTTCAACTCTAATAGATTTTATAACAATAAGCCACACTGCTGCATAAAGTCAACATCCTGTAATTAAGAAGTGAAGAAAACAAGAACTAGCATAATTTCTCTACAAATGTATTTTAACATGTATCTTCTAAATATGGTGTTACTTCAGTAGCATAGCAGTACTTGTAATGTCAACAACACAAAGACTTAAAGAGTTTGTGTTGTCTCAGATAAAACATTCATCATCAGCACTGACTGCTATATAGGCAATAATTATTTGTGAACAAATTAGTCACAAACATTATGAGTCAAAAAAGGACACCCAGTATCAATTTCTGCAAGTTTGGTTTTGTAGCACATCATGGCAATGTATTTCAATAAAATGAGTCAAATCATCAAAAACTTAGCTGGGTATAATCAGTAAGACAAAGTATTTTGGGTTCCTATTAGATGATCGAACGATCAAAATGTCAAGTACAACATGCTCAACACACTTTGATCGATCGTTCATCTAACCGAATACTGAAAAAGACAAAAACTGGAGTTCCGAAAAGTTTTAGTCGGCCATGGTGATGAGTGTAGCTTGTGATGTAAGGACGCTACACTGTCTGGAATGGCTAGGTAAGTGAATTACGTACTTATGTGTGTATGCTGTGATTACCAGGTAATTGCCCTTTCCCCAATGTAGAGCGATCTCAGAGTTGGTATATATAGTTAAAGTGGGTGTGGGAGGCACAGCCTCCCACATCGGGGGGTATGGGGGGTGAAGCTCCCCACTTTCTTTTAAAAGTAGAAGAGCGTGTTTAGGTTTGAAAGTTGTTGAATGATGCAAGAATCTATGGGTTTATATGTATTAGTGTATGTGTGTGTGTTGCATGTTGGTGGAGGGTAGGTGTGGGACAAATGAAACTTTTCGGAACTCCGGTTTTCGTTATTTTAAAGGTTCGATTAGATGAACGTTAGATCAAAGTGTGTCGAGCATATTGTATTCGACATTTTGATCATTCCTTCATCTAATACAGACCCTGCATTTTAAGGGCAAAACGTGTTCATTCTGGTCCTAAACTATAACATACCACAACAATAGATTTCCAACCTCTAAAACCATTTTTGTCAATCTCCTTTCTGTTGAGGTTAATCAGTAACCACCTTAACAGCTGCTGCCCTTAGATTAATTTACATGCTCATATACTTGGTTAATTAGTTAGTGGAATAGTCTCACCACCTTTTTTAACCACACCCTGCGCAAAAGGAAAAGAAGTCAAAAACTGGAGTTGACAAAGACTATAGCAACATTATATGAATTGCAAAAAGCATAAACTCACAGGTTATAACACTGTACATTGCACAAAGAAAGTATACAAAAACAACCAATGACAACTGGGGCAATATTGCAATGTGTATTAAAAAAAAGATACAAGCAAACCAAGGTAGAATTAATCGAATAAATTTCAAAACATAAAGTAAGGGAATGAACAGCAACACAGCAAAAAAAAAAAGTACTGCTTAATACTTTAGATCTTTGTGAAATATGAAAAACACTCTAAAATATCAGATTTCACAAATGTCATTTGCTAGAGCAGTTATATCATGTTTAGTAGGCTTCCATCATGGTGAAAGGACAAGTTGTCGCTGATGAGGCACCATCAATTGTTAGTTTCACTGCATTTGGTAAGCTTGAAATGGTGCTGCACTTGCTACTATTTACAGAAAAGAGCTTTTATAAATTTAGGCCCTGATGGTCTACACACATGGGTTTGGAGTTTTGAAAATGTAACTTTGGAGTGTTTTTCTGAATGTGCCAGGACTGTGTAATGATCTGAAGTTCCTTGCACTTGGTGCAAGATTTTTTCAAAAGCCTGTGGAGGTCTGCTGAGTACTGCTAGACTTGCATTATGAGTGAAGACCACAGTGACTCAAATTCTAATTACACGTGTATGGATGCAGTTAGGGTTACAGGAGTAGTTCATGGATGAGGATGCAAAGAAAAATAAGTTATGTCTTACCATAAATGTTCCATCTGTGTTGTTGATCATCTTCCATTCATCACTGATGGGTTCAGTTCCGAGCCCTCAGAACTGAGTCGGCCATATACCAAGCTCGCATAGACCCAAAACTCTTGATCTAAGCCACTACCCACAATGCCCTTCTCCCAGTTACCTCAGATCAAGTTTGCATGCAACATATAGAAGTAAAAGCAGAGGCCATTTCCGCGTAAATAACCTGAAAACACCACAAGGACCCATAAGATCCCACTAGGAGCCTTTGGTGGGGGTCGGAGGGTGGGTTGTGATGAATGGAAGAAGATCAACAACACAGATGGAACGTTATGGTAAGACATAACTTCTTTATCTGATGTTGTTAATCTTCTTCTCATTCATCACCGATGGGACAGAATCCCAAGCTACTTGAAAAACCTGGGTGGCCCTTATGGAAGAACTTTCTTGAGTACCATTGAGCCAAAGGCTGCTCTTCCTCTGGAGACAATGTCCAATTTGTAATGTTTGATGAAAGTATGGGGTTTAGCCTAAATGGCTGCTGAGCAAATGTCATCCACAGAAGCTCTGGAATGAAAAGCAACAGAAGTTGCTATGGTTCTTTTTGAATGTGCTTTGATATTGATAGGTTTAGGTTAATTCGCTTGTGAGTATGAAAGAGTAATATACAATCTCTGGCCATTTTGATAAAGTGACTTTTGATATGGCCATCCCATTTTTGGTCCAGAGAAGGAGATGAAAAATTGATCCGACTTGTGGAAAGATTTAGTCCTATCCAAGTAAAACGTAATTGCCTATGTACATCCAATGAGTGTAGACAGTATTCTCCTTTATTGGAATAATTTGGGAAAAACACTGGGAGCTCAATGGACTAGTTGACAGAGAAATCAGAAATCACTTTGGGGAGAAAGGATGGATTAGTACTAAGAGATACTCTGTCTTTATGAAAGATTAAATACGGACTTTTGATGCATAAGGCTTGTAATTCTGATATCAGTCCAGCTGATGTGACCGCCACCAAAATTAGAGATTTCCATGACAGAAATTTAAGGTCACATTTTGTAGCAGGCTCAAAAGGGGTTAAAGCGAGAGACTAATACCAGAGAGAGATTCTATATCTCTAAAGGCCGCCTGATTTGGGGGGGGGGTCTACTATGGAAAACTCCTTTGAGAAAGGTCTTGCATATGTCGGTGGAGATCAGTGGAATGCCTTCTAGACCGTTATGAAAATTTGAGATAGCTGCCAAGTGGACTCAAATAGTAGAAGCTGATGCTCCATTCTCAAAAAACTCAGAAAGGTATTGAAGTATAACAGATACAAGGGCTGAGAAGGGGTCTAACATTTGTTCTTTAAACAAGAGAGCAAACATTTTCCACTTATCTCTGTAGAGTTTTCTGGTGGATGGCTTGCGGAAGGCCAGAATAATATTGCGAACAGGTGAGGAGAGGGTTTCCTGCCTGGCAACTAACAGAAGTGGAGAAACTAAGCTGTCAGCTTGAGAGTGGACAGATTTGGGGGAGTCAACCCTTAGGGGTGAGAGATTAGGTCCTGATGAGTGTCCAGGATCCATGGAGGTTGTAATAGGTGAGGCCGGAGGAATGGGAACCACACTTGTCGATGCCAGAATGGGGCTATGAGGATCACCTTGCATCTCAACTGAATTGCTTTCTTCAAAAAAAGGGGTGTCAAGGGAATTGGAGGATAAGCATAGAGGAGACCCGTGGGCCAATCATGAGTCAAAGCATCTCTCGAGGACTCCCCTTCTGGAGGAAAAAGGGCAAAGAAGCTGCTGCATTTGTTGTTTGAAGGGGAAGCAAAGAGATCGCAGCAAGGCTGGTCCCAACGGCTGAAAATTTCTGCTGTCACATTCGGACTGAGACCACTCGTGTGGAGGGAGAATGCATCTGCTCAGCCTGTCCACAATCACATTGGAGCTCCCCGGGATATGTGCTGCTATAAGAAAGTGGTTGGAAGCTATCGCCCAGTGCCAAATTCTCATGGCCTCTCGACACAGGGGGTAGGATTTGGTCCCTCCTTGTTTATATACCAGACTACTGACATATTGTCTGACTGAATCACAATCGTTCCATATGGAAGGAACATATGAAGTGCCTGCAACGCCAGCAGCACCACTCTCAACTCCAAAACACTGATATGCAAGTTGGCCTCTAAGCTGCACCACGTGCCTTGGACTGTCTTTCCCTGAAAATGCCCCCCCACCCTATCAGGGAAGCGTTCGTGGTCACCGTGGCATTGGGTTGAGGGAGCTGGAAGGGGCGACACCAAACATTTTCTTTTGGCTCATCCACCAAAGAAAATTTTGCTTGCAGAAATTGGTAATGAGGATCTGTGAGTTTTGGGGGTGAAGATTTGCCAACCACTGGGACAAAAGGAGCCATTGTAACAGTCACATATGTAATCTTGTTAGAGGAACAATCGGAATGGCTGCAGCCATGGACCCCAGAGCCTGGAGAACTCCTCTTGCTGACACCTTTCTTTGACAGAGTACCACTTGTACTTGCAATCTTAACCTCTGAAGCCTGTAAGCTGGTAGAGATACCAGGCTTGTTTGAGTATTGAAAACTGCTCCTATAAAATCTTGATGTTGGGTAGGTTGTGGATTGGATTTTTCCCAATGGACTGTGATGTCTAGAGACTCCACCAGTGAAACAGTGTAGTGGATGGCTATGGTCAAGAGACGCTTGGTGGGGGCGGAGAGGAGACAATCGTTTAAATATGGAAACACTTGGAATCCTTGAAGTCTCAGATGAGCTGTCACCACAGCTACGTATTTTGTGAACACTCTGGGGGCTGTCGTGAGACTGAATGGCAGGGCTCTGAACTGGAAATGATTGGCTCCCAGCCAGAAGTGAAGGAGACTCCTGGAGTGTTTGTCCACTTTGATGTGATAATATGCATCCCAGAGGTCTATCGACCACATCCAAACATCCTCCCGTGAAAAAAAGGGAGAATGGACTGTCAAAGTCAAAATAAACTTTATTGTCATACAGATCAACACAGAGGAAAAAGTGCGTGTCACTGCATGAAATTTCGATACTCTGCCTCGTACAATAAGAATTATAGTTTACAGAAGGTAGATTAAAAATAATTTAAAAATACTTTAATAGAAATCAAAAATAAGATACTAAAAATAAACACAATTAAAGTATAACGTGTAAAGTGAGCTATGTCGATAACAATGACATATTGCACATAAATGTTTGTTTACACATTTATCAGGTTAGGCTATTGGTTTGTTGTTCAGAAGTCTGACAGCACGTGGGAAGAAGCTGTTAGGGAACCTAAATGTCTTGCATCTAATGCTTCTGTAGCGCTTCCTTGTTGGCAGGAGTTTGAACAGTCCATAGGCCGGATGATGTATATCCCTCGTGACCATGCGGAATCTGGTTTGAACCACTGACTTGTTTAAATGGCCGAGATCCAAAATGGGTTTTCAGTCCCCAGTGTTTTTTGGCACCAAAAAGAATCTTGAGTAGAAATCGGATCAGCATTGGTCTGGGGGGACTGGCTGGATGAATCTTTTTTGACACAGCTTTCTTATCTCTGAAGTCGCTTCTTCCCTTTGACTGGGTGAAACATTGGGAAGGTTTTTTGTAGGTTTTGGACGTGATGTTAAAGGGATGTAATAGCCTCTGGAGATTATTCTCTGCACCCACCGATCTTTTGTAATAGAATGCCAGGCAGCTGGGTGCAGAGAAAAACGAGCCCTGACTGCTTCCAGAGGAAAGCAATCGGGTAATGCTTCAGGAGTGCTGATAAGACCGTCCGGAGAAAGAATCCCTGGAGTCTTGATTTCGGGGAACCCATCTGCCTCTAAAGGGGCATCTTCCACTATTGGAACCCCTCTGTCTCTAGAGGAATCCTCACCATGCGCGTTGCAGAAAGGACCTTGAGATTTTTTTATGCCATATTTTCCCACTCCTCTGGTTCCTAGAAAAAAAGAACGTTGAGGCTTGGAAAAACGAAGGCCAATGGCAGACAAGGTCTTTCCGTCCTACTAGCACCTGGCCAGTGTGTCCTTTACTTCAGAAACAAACAAGGAAGATGGTTCAATAGAGGCGTTCAAAAAGGAGGACTTTAAGGAGTCCGCGAGGTTACAGATGCGCAACCAGGCATGATGTCTCATGACTACGCCTGCACCCGCAACTCTAGCTGCCCCTTTGGTTGCGTGAGAGAGCAATCTCATGGATGAGTTTGAGACAGACTCAAGGGTGGCAAGTTGAGAGGGAATCTTGTCTCGTGCCCAGTCAGAAACTTGATGCACGAAAGCTCCAGGAAGTTCAGAGATCAGATCCCATTGGAGCCTCATGAAATGTGCCAAGTAGTTCAGAGACCTGACTGTAAAAATTCGCTTCCCAAGTCTGTCCACAGCCCGGGACTCTCTGTTGGCAGGTGGACAGTAGGACTTTCCTCCACAAGGTCCTTTTAATGGCCGCTGTCACCACCATAGCATTTACTGGCAAGCCTCTTGAGGTGAAAGAATCTTGTCTGGTCTCTGGGAAAGGGCCTCAATAGAATCAGGGTTCTTCCACGCATGCTGCACAACGAGCTGGACTAACTCGTTGGCAGGTCGGATCACCCAAGAAGTAGAAGGCCGAGAGCGGAAAGCCTGCAGGAAGACTGACTCCTCCGAGGAGGGGTTGGAGGGCTTCCAGCCACCTCTCTGTTTCAATATTTCCAGGATGTCTCTGAAGGAGACATCGTCAGGGAGTGACCGTGGGACCCTTCCCCATCATCGTAGTCCATATCCTTTCTGTGAGACTCCTCCGGAGAGTCAAGGTGTTTCCTCTTACACACCATCTTCAGAAGGGCTTCTTCAGTGGGAATGTCTGAAGAAAACTCTGAAGGAAAATTACCCTGAACTTGGGTTTACTGGAGCTTGTACTCTTGGTGTCCTGGGGAGGTGGCCAGTAGTAGCTGTAGCTCATAGCAAGCAGGGGGAAGATCCGATGTAGGAGGAGTGCTTCCAGAAGCAAGCACCCTCTCCATCACCCAGAAAGGAGGCCCGCCTGAAGAGGAATGGGAGCCCAGAACTGAGTAAGACAATCTCAGAACTGGGGTCACACCCCGCTCTGCCAGACCCGCTCCCGGGGATGGAGACTCAAGCAAGATCAGAACAGGCATTGCCCCTGGATCTGAGGATGGAACAGATAAAAAACTTGGAACTGTGCTCAGAGCCAAGGGTTCCACCCCCAACCATGAAACTGAGGAAGGGACAGTTCCGATGAAACAAAAACCCAAAGGGGAGGCCTCGGAGCCTCCGTGAGGGTCACTGTTGGTGCCGAGGAATGGGTTCCCACCAAGACTGTCAGAGCTATGGGCCTCGGAATTGATAGATCCGAGGGAGGAGTATAAGTGGGAGTACTGGGAGCAGTAGACCCAAACCTCGAAGTGGGATGAATCTTAGGAATGTTTGGTATCCCTCTGGCTGTCAACAGCTGGTCCAGCAGGCGCACCACATCGAATTCAGACAGACTCCTGGTGGACCTTACAGACACTCCTGAAGGGGTGTCAGGCTGGTCCAGAAAAGGGGTATAAGTCTGGCCTAAGAACGTGTCCAATGAGGAGGAGTACTGGGTCCATGGTGTTTGAGTTGTCGGCACCAAAGACTCTATCTTGGAAACAGGCAATAGAGGAATTAACGGTGTTGAGAAAGGACTCTGTGCCGAGGAGGCACCTGGAGTAGAGGTAATTATTGGCTCCTAAGGAATTGTCGGAACTGCCTTTGGTGTGGTAAAAGGTGAAGCCGGTGCCGAGACTATCGAAGATAGCTATGTCGGAGCCATAGTCATTACTGTAGTTACAACTGCTGCCGTATATGTCGGTGCCGAAGGTGGTGCCAACGTCGAAGTTATCGTAATGTCCATAGAAGCAACTGGAACTGAGCTCGTAACAGAAGCAACAGTTATAGTCGGAGCTGAGGAAGCAGTCTTGTGTTCAGTAGAAGATTTGTGGGCCTTGTGTTTGTGGGACTTGCCCTTATCACAAGCCGGTGAAGAGGGATCAGAATGTGGACTTTTTTTGTCTTTCACTGGAGGGGTTGAGACCTCCAACATAGAAAGGGCTTCTGAGAAAGGTGAGGTTAACAGGCCTTTCAAGATGTTTATTTTTTTCTCTCGTTCAGCATCTGCTGACTAAAACTCAGGCAAATCTGGCAAGGAGGTTTCACAGAGAGGTGAGAAACCGCCAAATAATAGACACAATCATCATGTAAGTCGCTGTTGGGGAGTTTGCCATTGCAGGAAGTGCAATGTTTGAACCATGAAGTCCCTTTTTTCTCAGACATATCCAAAACACAAAGGAAACAAACAAATTACTGCTAGAAAGAGAAGGAAAAGAGCAGAATTAAAGATACCAACGATGGTATCAAATGATACCACAAGGGTAGTAGAGGGCATTACCAACAATGGTATAAGAAATACCCGATGGATAGAGCTAGATAGAGAAATAGGGTAGAAAAATGAGTTATATAGAAAAAGGTTCAAAAACTACCAAAATTCGTAAAAATATGGCACTTGGCTGGAGAGCTCAATGAAACGTTGCTATATGGCTGCGCAGCAAACGAGATCTGAGGTAACTGGGAGAAGGACACTGTGGGTAGCAGCTTAGCTCAAGAGTTTTTGGTGTATGTAAGCTTGGTATTTGGCCAACTCGATTCCGAGGGCTCAGAACCGAACCCATCAGTGATGAATGGGAAGAAGATTAACAACATCAGATGCTGGGTTGCTTTAAGACAGGCTGAAAGCAAACGAGTTCTTGTAAGAGTACAATGAAATTCTCCTGAATTTCAAGGCAATGTGATCTGTATGGGCTACAAATGTATGCTGTTATGCAACTTCTAGTCCCCACTTAGAAAAAATTACTTTTCTATTGCTCTTTTCTAGGCTTTGTTAATGCTTTTTGATTGTATATGGTATGACAAATTGTGGGAGCCAACAATACATCAGAATAAAGAACCTTCGGAACTTCATTTAGGTAGACAAATTATCCCTAGGCAAAACCATTAAACTGGTGTTCATTTCTTCTAATGGTTAAAGCTGTAAAATGTCATTTTGTTTAACAAGTATGTTCAGACAGTCAAAGTACAGTTCTGTACACTTACCATAAATGTAGATGTTCGAGTGTATTCACTGTTGCTGTGATTACATTTGGGTTATCTGCCTGCAGGTAGCCCTCAGCCGGCCTGAATATCAAAGTCTTGGATCCCTGCTTCGGATGCTGTCTCTTCTTTCATGATGTCAGGTCGTCAGGAGTATAAAGCATGCAGCCGACACCATTACATCAGTTTTTCTTGCCCCAGATGTCAGGTGCCCCCATAATGGGAAGCAATTATGTACAAGGTTACACCTCCAACAAAAAGCAAATACACCAGAAAGCTGAAATACACTAAAAAAGAAGAAAGGTATAGCCAAGAGAAGTCAGGGGGCTGGAGGGAGGGTAACCAGGACTGCAACAGTGAATACTCTCAAACATCTACACTTATGGTAAGTGTACACAACTGTACTATGTTCTTCGTGTTTCACTGCTGCAGTCATTACATTTGGGTAGATTCCCAAAGCAAAGAGAGGAAGGAGGAAGTTAGAGAGCATTAGGACCAGCTATTAAGCCCTGCAAGACTGCAGTGGAAAATCCAGCTCTGGATTTAGAAAAAATAGGCAAGTGGTAATGCTTGGTGAAGGTATGTACAGAGATGTAGGTAGCATCTTCTAGGATGTCCCTGGTAGGGACACCTCTGAGAAAGGCTGTAGAGGAAGAGGTAGAGGTAGATGCAACCCTGGTGGAATGTGATCTTATCCCCTGTGGGGTAGGTTTTCCATGGTGCTTATAGCAAAAATGATTGCAATGCCCTATCCACTTAGAAATGGTTTGCTTTGAAATGGCCTTCCCCTCTGCCCCTCCAGCAAAGGCAACTAGCAGGTGTTCAGTTTTTCTGAGAGGCTTAGTCCTGTACAAATAAAATCTAAGTTGTCTGTGCACATCCATAGACTGCAGTATTCGTTCTCCTTTGTTCTGTGGATTAGGAAAAAGGTTGGCAAATTAATGGAATGATTAAGGGCCACACTGGATACCACCTTGGGCATAAAGGAAGGATTGGTCCTGAGGGACACCCTGTCTGCATGGAAGATGATGAAGGCCTCCACTACCATGAGGGCCTGTAATTCAGACACTCTTCTTGCTGAAGTGATGGCTAGAAGGAAGGCTGTTTTCCAAGAAAGAAATTTCAACTCTGCAGTTGCAGCTGGCTCAAAAGGAGGTAGAGTGAGCTTTTCCAATACAAAGTTAAGGTCCCAGGCTGGAGTAGGGCTCTCCTGGGTGGTCTTAAATTTTTGGGCCCTCTGAGGAATTGTTTCAGCAGGGGGGTGAGAGAAGAGGGGTGGGCTCAGTATTTTAATGTGCTGAAATGGCCGAGGCATGAATTTTAATTGATGAGAAGGAAAGGCCCTTGTGGAGCATATCTGTTAAGTATTGAAGAATATGCGGTAAGCTGGGCACTGTTGTGCCCATCCCCCGAGTCTGGCTCCAGGAACAGTATCTTTTCCACTTTTCAGCATAGGATTTTCTAGTACTAGGCCTCCTTGCCTCCAGAATGACATCTATCACTTGCTTACTGAGGGATGCTATTGGAGAGCTCAGGGAAACACAGCCAGGCTGCGAGGTTCAGGGTTTGAAGCTGGGGGTGCAGAATCTGGCCCTCCTGCTGGGACAGCAGGGAAGGGGTCTGAGGCAGGTGCAATGGTTCCAGCAGTGACATACTGCGCAAGAGGGGGTACCAGTGTTGGCGTGGCTAGTCTGGTGGAATCAGTATTGTCCTTGGTTTGTCCTGTTTGATCTTTAGCAGAACTTTTGAGAGGCAAGGCAGGGGAGAAAGGCATAAACTGAGGGGCTTTCCCAGGTGACGGACACAGCATCCACTTTTCAAGCTTGACTGTGGGGAGTCCTTGTGCAGAATTTGTCCAATTGGTAGTTCTGAGGTGAGGCAAACAGGTCTCTCTCTAGGTTCCCCCATTTGTTTCTCAAAATGTTGAATATCTTTGGTTCCAGTTTCCACTCGTGTGGGTCCATGAGATTTCTGCTTAGGTCATCTGCCAGTGAATTTAGCCTGCCTGGCAGGAACTGAGTTTGTAGGTGCACTTGGTAGCTCAAGGCTGTGTTCCACAGAGCCATGGCTAGTCTGCAGAGAGGATACGAGTGGGTTCCCCCCTGCTTGTTTATGTACCACATAACAGTGGTGTTTGTCTGTCTTTACCAATAATTGTCCTGGAAGAATGTGGTCCTTGAAGGCCGTCAGGGAATTCTTTACAGTTACCATTTCTTTTTGATTGATATGCAGGTGCGTTTGACTCGGGTTCCATTTGCCCTGAATGCACTGCCCTGCCAAGTGAGCCCCCCATGCATGATCTTATGTGTCTGTTGTTAGGGTTTAGGCGGCAGGGGGTAGAGTGAATGGCAGTCCCTTGTTGTGGTAGCAGGCCTCTGCCCACCAAAGGAACTCTGTCTTTATACAAGGAATGATAGGAATCATTGATTCCAGGTCCTGAGAATGTTGACACCATAGGCTTTTTAGATACCATTGTAGTTTCCTCATATGCAGTCTTGCATATGGAATTAGTAGAATGCAAGAAGCCAAGAACCCAGAGCTTGCAGGATTTTCCTTGCAGATAGCTGGGTCTTTGTGGCAAGTAGTTTGAAGTAGGCTGTCAAATAAACCTGTTTCTCTGGCGTGAGGTAAGCCATCTGGGATGCTATCTTCAAGCTTGCTCCCAGGAATACAATTTGTTGGCAGGGTACTAGATGACTTTTCTTTTCGTTTATGGTGTACCCCAGTGAGGTTAGCAGTTTCTTTACAAATGCCAGATGATTTAGTAGCATGTCCTGGCATTCTGCCTGAATTAGACAAGCATCCAGGTATGGGTATATTTGAATATTTCTTTGCCTGCAAAATGCAATGACTGGAGCTAGGCACTTTGTGAATACCCTGGGCGCAGTAGATAAGCCAAAGAGAAGTGCAGAGAACTGATAGTGCATGTAGCCTGCTATGAAGCGTAGGTATTTCCTGCAAGATTCCCTTATTGGAATGTGCAGGTAAGCTTCCTTTAAGTCTAAGGTTGCCAACCAGGCATCTTTGCCTAGCATAGGAAGCAGCTGATGAAGTGTTAGCATTTTGAATTTTGGGATTACCAAAAATGTGTTTAGACTAGAGATGCCAGGAGCTGTCTTTTCTGGGTACCAGGAAAAGTGTTTAGTAAAAATCGTGTCCCCTTTCTTCTGCTGGGACAGGTTGAATAGCCCTGATACTTAGATGAGAGAGAACCTGCTGTTAAGCCTCTGTCCACAGATTTGGGGGTACGTCTGGCCAACCATTTGGGGTTAAGGTGTAGAAGTGCAACCTGTATCCTTGGGAAACTGTATTTAAAACCCATTTGTCCTGGGTAATGTGTTCCCAGTTTTTTGCATGCAGGGCGATCTTTCCCCCTAAGGGAGCGGGCAGTTGAGCAGAGCTTGGAAGGTTTAAGGTTAAGTCATTGTGACAGTTTTGCATAGGGGGGTGTCTTACTACTTCCAGCTTTGGAAGTGGGTGTCCCCCACTGCTTAGGCCTGTGAGTACCATGAGAGTGTAGCCTAGGTGGTCTGCTGTTTCTGGGTTTGGACTGAGAAGGCCTGGAAGAGACAGGGAAGGACCAATTCTTAGAAGGCAAATGCCTACTAAATCTGGGAGGCTGTACTTGCAGGAAACCTTTAACAGTTTGCATAGATTTAGCTTTTTCCTCCATCTTTTTAAGGACGACTTCTGCTTTGTTGCCAAACAGGCTGTCTTGGTTTAAGGGAGCATCCAATAATTTAGTTTTAACATGATCTGGCAAAGTTTGCTCCTTAAGCCAAGCATGCCTTCTAAGAACAGACCCAGTGACAGCAGCCCTGCAAGATGCTTCTAAACAGTCAAAACCACATTGCAAAGTATGTTTACCAACTTGTTCAGCAGAATGCATTAAATCCTGTAAATCTTTACTTTCATCACAGTCAGGAATCAACATAATTTTCTGTTTAAGTAGTCCCATAATATGCTGCTGATACTTCAACGTATGAAACTGGCAGTTTAAGGCCTTAATGGCCAAAGTAGCAGAAGTGTATACCTTCTTACCCATCTCAGAGGGGGTAGGATTTTTGGCAGTAGTAGCCTTAATGCTTTTAGGCCCCTGGAAAATGGTCTCTGGGTCCACAGTAGGATTCTTGAAGAGGAACTTGTGAGAGTCAGGTACTCTGTAATACCTGTCAAGTTTCCTGTGAGACGGAGGTAAAGTGTCTGGGGCCAGGCTAGATTCCACAAAGGCATCATCTACAATGTCCAGGACAGGAGGGATAGCTAAAGGCCTGTGTTGAGGTAGGAGTAAGAATTCCCTAAGCCTCTTTTTGGAGTCAGAGTAATCCTGGCTTTCCCAGCAGAAATGCTCTTTAAGAGTGTGCAAGGTTTAACCAAAAGAAAAATCTTCTGGAAGGGAAGCAGAGGGAATGGAGTCCTCTGCATCAGAATCCTCATACGTAGATAAGGGCAAATCCTGGTAATCAGAAGAAACAGAAATTTCAGAATCCTGAGCTGAAGAATCAGAAGGAAAATCAGTTCTAGATCTTAGAGGGTGAAGGCTGGCTTCCCCTAATTAAAGTGATAAGGTCTTCAGCCATTCTTAACATTTGTTTTTTAGGCATATGGGCCTGACCATCCGGTTTGGACGTCGGTTTTCTAGGTGTGGGTCGAGTTTTAAGCCTTGAAGAAGAAGATGGTGTTGGTTTGAAATGCAAGTCAGTAGGCCTGAATACACCCTCAGAAGCTGGTGCCTGCACAGTTGCTCCGGACCCATCCAAGGTAGAGACATCCGCAGGTTCCATGGTCGAAGAAGCATCTCGTGGCATACCGGACTCCGAATGGGTCTCAGCAGAAGCCTGCGAATCTGAAGTAGTGGATATCAGGGGCTGTGAAAGCACCTCACTGAGTACCGGCAAACTGGCGACTAGTTTAACGGAAGCGTCTTCGGCAGCTTTGGACTTATGTGGCCTGTCTCTGTCTTTATCTTTATGTTTTTTCGGAATGTCGGTAGTCTGATGGCTTACCGAAGCCATTTATGGATAATTAAACTGAGTACTAAAATAGTTTGATGCAAAAAAGAACAGACAACGAATAGTTCGAGGATTGAATAAGGCACAAAACCGACAGCGAGGGATGTCGTGGTCTGAGCCTAAGCAAGGAATGCAGTAATAATGAAAATCTTTATGAGGTATTTGCTTTCCACAGTTAATATAATTGTTAACTTTTACTGACATCGGTTTAGAGCAAGAAAAAGGATCCCCAATGGGGTACTTTGCTTTTTTGAAGACTTCAGTTTTGAAACTCGAAAATGAAAATTTCAGGAGTCAGCCAACTGGTACTTGTGAACTGCTTCTGCTTAGGGTACCGTGCGGTAATAAAGACTGATATAATGGCATCGGCTGCATGCTTTATACCCCTGACAACCTGACGTTATGGAAGAAGAGACGGCATCCGACACAGGGATCCAATACTTTGATATTCAGGCCGGCTGAGGGTTACCTGCAGGCAAATAACCCAAATGTAATGACTGCAACAGTGAAACACGAAGAACATCAGGCATACTGCAAATTTATCTGCACCATGCTTAGAGAATTTTCTTTTGTTAATCAAGTTTTGCCTTTCCTTATTCCCGGGCATGAACATACAGTAGGGAGTCGATTATCCAAACTAACTGGGGCGTAGGGTAGTTTGGATAATCAAACATACATTGAACCAGATTAAAAGAAAACTGCAAAAATCTTGTTTTTTCTGCATGCTTTACCATACACTGATTCCAGTGGACAATAAAGAATATTTTTCACACACAGGCAGGCTACAAGTTCAAAAAAAAACACTCAAAAGCGAATATGTACAATGCTTACATATTCAGAGGTTATGATTTTTCCTACCCAAAAACTTTGGAAGGATGTGTTTGGATAACTGAAGTTTCTGATAATCAATGTTCAGATAATAGACCTACTGTACGCATTCTATGTACACTATCTTTCTTTACTGTATGACTGAGACATTTTATGGGCTCACTCTTCCATCGGAAGAGGAGGTGGAGGAGAAGTTGTCGGTGGTCAGCAGACAAATTCAGACAGGCATTCTACTATCAAAAGAAAAAAAGAAACAAAATCTGGGTCAGGAGTTGTGACTAGGATTTATGCTTTCCAGTACAGCTATGAAGAGGATGATAAGAAAACAAGATTTAGTTTGTTTTAAAAGTTTAAAGTAGTTTGGTTATGACAGTACATCTGAAATCTTTTTTTTTTTTCTTTTACAATAAACATGCCTTCAGACTGATATATGGTACTTGTACTGCATTTTCATCCATAACCATGTCAGCTCTGATCACAGCTCCTAAACAACAGCAACATTTGTAGATTTCATGAAAACACTTGACAGCACTGTTCATAATATTCTTCTCCATCCACCATGTACAGAATGTGGGGGTTTCTAAGATAGTATACATTCTGGGTTCAAAACCACCTCAGTAGCATATTTTATTATAAATATCAACAAACCATTCTACATGCAAACAAAGCAGTCCCTCAAGGGTCAGCTGTGGAATTTCTAAGGTATCTATCCATCAGCCTTACAGCTAGCCTCTCATAGATAAATGTCTCCCTATTCGTAGATAACAATCATTGCACATAGGCAGTTTTCTAAATGATATTCGGGGCAAACTCTATAGTGTATTTTGTGATATATCTATGCAAAGAACAATATCATTATCTGCTCTAACCAGGGTTGCCAGATTTCCAACTGGCCAGGTAGGGACAAAAAAAAGTCTTTCACAGCAAGTGAAGATGGGTAGGGACAAAAAAAGTCTTTCACAGCAAGTGAAGATGGGTAGGGACAAAAAAAGTCTTTCACAGCAAGTGAAGATGGGTAGGGACAAAAAAAGTCTTTCACAGCAAGTGAAGACAGGTAGGGACAAAAAAAAGTCTTTCACAGCAAGTGAAGACTTAAAAAAAAGTCTTCCACGGGTCTTTTAGGTCTTTAATGCAGAACATCAGAGTTCCGCATTAAACAAAAGTAGCTCTGTGTTTATTTTTTTTTTGATTGGCCCGGGCCAATCAAAAATAAACATGGAGCTACTTCTGTTTAATGCGAAACATCGCAGTTCCGCATTAAACAGAAGTAGCTCTGTTTTGCTATTTTTTGATTGGCCCGTATACGGGCCAATCAAAAATCACTAAACACCAAGCTACTTCTGTTTAATGCAGAATTGCAATGTTCCACATTAAACACAAGAAGCTCCGAGTTTAGCGATTTTTGATTGGCCCGTATGCCAGTATATGGGCCAATCAAAAAAAAAAAAAAAAAAAAACAAAGCGGAGGCTGCCCGGGATTTAAACTGGCAGTGCGGGACACAGAATCAGGCTGCTGATCCCGGGACAGTCCTGCTTAAATAGGGACTTCTGGCAACCCTGGCTCTAACAGACACACCACCACTGTTTGTCATACTCAAAAGACAGACTAAATCAGCAAGAAATTAATTGTCAAAGATGTACAAAACCCTTGCCAGACTGCTTTAGTTATGTGGAGAATACATTAGGCTAAGGTAGTGAAGAAGAAAGGGAAAACTGCTGTGTGCTAGGAATGAACCAAAATCAATGTAAGATTCTTGGGGTGGTGGGGTTGAGGTCTACCAAAACAGAATCAAATCTGACTGCTCTGGAAAGTCGAGTTCCTCAGCATTAATGGAATCTTCAGTATTGAATAAGTCAGCACTCAAGAGTCTCAGCAACAACCGCACATGCCCAAGCCTTGACAATGAAGTAGGCATCAGAATGCTTTGGTACCAAAGTCTCAAATGTCAAAGTTGTTGATACCAAGAACAACCAGACAGCGTTGAAATGGTGGGCTTCAGCATTAAAAGAACTAACAGCAAGGTCAATGATACAAGAGAAGATGTCAAGATTAGTACAGCAGAGAGCCGATTAGCCGAACACTGATTATCAGAAATGTCAATTATCCGAAACAGCCTTCCAAAGTTTTTTGGTAAGAAAAATCATTAAGTCTGAATGTGTAAACATTATACATACATGCTTGTGCATGTTTTTTGAGCTTATAGCCCACTTGTGTGTGAAAAATATTCTTTATTGTCCACTGGAGTCTGAATGGTTGAAAAGTATGCAGAAAAAAGAATTTTACATTTTTTTTAATCCGGTTCAATGTACTTTCGATTATCCTAACAGTCTTTCCAACTAGGAAACTCCTAAAACATAAAGATGATTTGATGCTAATTGACTCTCTACTGGACGAATTTCCATTGAGGCATCTTCAGAAACAAAGGGGATGCCCTTGAAGACTCAATAATTGGCCAAAGCTACTTCAACCTCCACTTTTTTCCTTTTTCTGAACTTTGGGGTTAACAGAATCACAGAGATGAAGTCTTTTAAAACAAATTTATTCTTCTTCCTCTATTGAAGTATCCTGGAATCAAACTCCATGCGTGTGTCAAAATCAAAATCTAAATGTTCCACCCTCAGACAAGTCACCAAAGATGTACCTGCTGGGAGGAAAATGGAGGGGGGGGGCTGAAATTCTGTGTCCATATTTCCGGCAGTTTTTAGTATCTGATGTCTTGTCCACAACAGCCTTCCTAACTACGTAACATCCAACTGCTTAACTAATGACCATGGAAGCTAATAAGAGTACTGAAATACAATTAAAAAAACAGTAGCAGTGCCCTACAGACAAACAGATGAGGTACAGAATACACTTGGTGTTAACTAAGAAACAATGGAATGTAAATGACCAAAATAAAATGGCAACTTGACTGGATAAGTAAGATTGTTTGCATTTACTATGTATGATTTTTCCATTTTTGTCTACCACTATATATGTTAAAAACTGTTTGCAATAGTTTGGGAGCTTTTTTATCCATCCTCCACTTAAAATGTATTTTGCTCAGTCTGTCCTAGTCAATAAATGTAAGATAAATTAATGAATAACCAGCTAAACTGTCTAAAAAGACTTAGAAAAAGGCAAAATCTGACCAAAATGGATGACTATCAATCAAAGAAAACTCACAAAAAATTGTTGAATCCACTGATGAAAATGTTTAACATGCCTGGAATCATCTCTTGCTGTAAACAGAATAATGATAAATAATAGCTGGACAGGCAGACAGGTGAGGAACATTATGACAGGAACTGGGAAGAGTGACAGCCTAGACCATCATAAATATGCTGAATGCCTACTGCTTGATGACCAGTCCTGTACTTGAAATAAATGGACAAGCTCATGTAAAATCAATTTTTTGAAACTTTTTGTTGATCTGGAATTACTAGTTAAAGTTAGTGCAATGAGACCTCAATGAGTTGAATGTCTGGGATTCAAAGGTAAAACTGCGGAATGTTACAAAAAACTAGTAACATCACCAAGTATGTAATTTTTCTTACTTTTCTGGGATGTTAAAGTTTGGCATCTCGTGCTCAGTATGTTGCACTATCAATCATTTCAGACATTTTAACAGTTTTGCATAGCGTGCTTAAATGGCTAAGCAAAATCCAAATTATATAAACGCATAGCTCTCACCTCTAGATGTAGTTTTTCGTTGCAAGTTAGCAAAAGTCACTATAAAAAAACACTACTGGTTTAAATTAGTATAATTTCCTAAGAATATGCAAGTGAAATGACAAGGTATCTGACTGTCACGGTGCAATTACAATGTGCTTTGAAAGCACAAGAAAGGATCTTTGATTTAGTTAGTATTTATATGTATTCACTTGCTGGCAGAAAGAGAAAAGGCTTTGTATTCTTTTATCAGAGGTGAAATCAAGCTTACAGAGTTAATATGAACTCTTTAATAAATTAACATAAAAATCCTGCATTTGGTAAGAAGTTGTTAATTCTACAGACCCCTACAAAAAGAATCCTTAAATATAAATAGCTGTGAAAGCAATCAATGTACTTCAAAAAAAGGGTTTTAACTCAAAAGGATAAAGAAATGTCACAATTATAAGAGACTCAATATAGGAAACATGACAAAAGTAAAAATAAATGCAATTGTTTTATGTAAACATTCTATATACAAAACGTTACGTTAACAATAAAAACATTTTTTCAATAGTAAGACTCCATTTTTTTCATCTTCCGAATTTTTTTAAAGTGAACTGGATTAAAAAAAAAAAAGTAAACTTCTCTGGCTTGCTCAATAGACCATTAGCCCATTACGCTATTGGAGGACTCTTGTCTACAGCAGTGTCTTCCACTCACTACTTCCCACTGACAAACAGATAATTTTTAAAATGTTGGTTAAGGTGACTATCATAGCCTGTAGCCTCTGATACACAAGTACCACCACCAGCAAAGTGGATACAATGTTGCTCACCCCCGTACCCTTGTATCATCTTCCATATTTTTCTCAAGTCTTGAAAACTGCACTTGATGGATGTCTGAATCATTCTTGCCCTGTCTGGTAATCATATCCCGGGCTCATTCACAAATCACCAATGGCAAAAGAGAAAAGAAAACTTCCTCTTTAAAGTTTGGGGATAAGAACAGGGACCAAATTTCATAGATGACACACAGGTATCCCAAGATGGATCTCAATCAATCATCATTAAAAGAACATAAGAACATACTTTCTGAAGTTAGTGGTTAGGACCCTGGACCAATATCTAATAATGAACTCAAGGAAGTCAATTATGTAATGCCCTTTTTTGTAAAAGACCTACAAACACAGAACAGCTGCAGTATACTTAACACTAATTCCAGAACAACTTTTTTTTTTCAACTGACAGTCTTATTAGCTCTTAATTTTTGCATGATCTGCCTCCATATGAATGTTCCTATAATGCAGATGTTAATTTGATTAACTAATCTGCTCGATTCTGGTAAAATAGGCTTAAAACAATATTAGGATAGCAAGGGTCCGTACAGAGGCTGGGGTTTAACATTGAAGGGCAACTATTTCACTGCAGCGTGGCTGCGACAATTCTTTTGCAGGATTCCATTGTAGGAGTTAAACAACAAGACAACCAACAAACATTCAGTTACATGACATGTATATTACGGTATAAATGTGTTCTCGGTTATGGAGCAGACACCAGAATATGCTATGAAATAGATGTTACAAGTCATGCACATGGTCAACAATGCCTCAATCTACTGCTGAGAAAAATTCCAAACAAGTACTAGAAATTCAAATATGCACAAGCAACATGAATGGCAAGGGCAAGTGAACATAACAAGTAACAATCAGTTGTTTATACTGAATATCTCATGTAGTCTAAATGGTCTGCACTCATTTCCTTAATGGGACCAACTAAGGCATTAACAAAATTACCATGCGTCCACATCTGCAAAAGCATGTTTTTAATACAATGTTTTCCCACTAAAGATGAGCACCCTGCTAACTGCACATTCTGCCTATATACCACTGAATCTGCAATTTGTTCATTTTACTGATCAACATCATGAATAGTACTAACTGTTCAAAAGAATAAAGCCAATCAACTTGAAAATATGAAGGTCTAACTGGCAATTTATATCTATGTTACCTATTGAAAGAATATGGATGGTAATTAAGCGCACAGCTGTGAGAGCAAGTGGTGGGGGGCTACTTATACTAGGTGAAAGGGTAAAACTGTGCAAGACTCATTTTATATTTATACACTGTTTGGTAGCTTCCAATCAGTGCTAAAAACAATGACCTCTGAACTTTAGAAATTGTCATTTCAAAAAGTATCTAACCAATAAAATTACATTTACAAAGAAATGCCAGTGTTGTGTGGTAATTATATACTCCCTGGCCCTTTTTCTCTGAACAGACCAGAGTTGCTAAAGAATTTGAAAGGCATTACAAGTCATATCAAAAACAGAGGTGGCTGCAGTATGAAACGTAGAAGAACGAGACTATGCAACATAGACAAACAGTTGAGTAAAACAAAAGATGCTACACTGGAGTCAATACATCTCAAGATGGTCTGTCCAATTAAAAGATAACATAGATCAAAAAAGGGACAGGAATATTTGAGAAAATAATGGACTATGAGGATAATGTCACTTGAAAAAAATAAATAAATAAAAAAACAGAGCATTTCTTATTAAGAGAATCAAGACAACAAAGAGAGGTGTGTTAAAACAAGAATTATACCATGACCCCCCCCCATTAGTATTCCAAACCGTGCACGCTGATTGGTCAGCGTGCACGTTGTAAATCGAGTTATACTAATGGAAAAAGGTCCGGTCGCCCAGACTTTTTCCATTAGTTTTAATTCTTTTTTAAAACACTGTCTCGCTATGTTAAAGGAGTTTAACATAGCGACACAGGTTTAAAAAAAGCAACGGAGATAAAGCTGTCTCACTATGTTAAACTCCTTTAACATAGCGACACAGTGTGTAAAAAGCAACGGAGATCTTGCTTTCTCTGTTGCTTTTTTCAAAACTGTCTCGCTATGTTAAACCCATTTAACATAGCGAAACAGTAAAAAGCAACGGAGATCTTGCTTTCTCTGTTGCTTTTGCCCACAGCTCTGATGTACTGCGTAGGCATGCGCAGTACATCAGAACTTCCGCGGAATACAGACAGCTGCGGAAGGGCAGCAAGGAGGCATTATACAATGCCATTATTTAAGAAAAGTAATTATTTTTTTTCTTAAATAATGTCATTGTATAATAATAACCACTTCTGGGTGTGGGTAATGCTGGATTTACCCACGGTTGGCTTTGTTTGGTCCCACGGGCTTCGCCCTCGGGACCAAACCATGGCCAACCGTGGGTAAATCCAGCATTACCCACACCCAGGCGTGGGTTATTGCTATATTATCCTTTGAAACAGTCTACAGAAAAATGGAAAACAGTTGCAGTAATTTACAAGTAAGGTCAGTCCAAAAGCAATTTGTTAAGATTTTTCAGCCCTATAACTTGAAGATGAGCCAACAAATGGAAGGGAGATATCCAACAGACGTAAGAAAATGACAATGTATGTGTGATGTGAAAACCTTTGTAACTACATCTAAGAGTATGATCTGTTAAGAAAAAAAGGGTCCAAAGCAAACACAAGAATTAGCAGATATACCTGTAGAGAGCTATATTGTCTGTAAAAGTAACAGCAATTTACAACACACTTCAGACTTTTACTAGTGTTTATTTATTTATTTTACATTTGTTGACCGGGCTAGTCTAACTGGATACATGTCCATTTTCAGTAGAGGCCCGAGGAGAAAAGCTCCACTGTAACAGTCTATGGTAACACACTTAAGAAAAAAATATATACAAGAGTTAAACTAAAACTACTAAGCAGGAGTTAGTAACTAATTAGAATACAGAACAACTAGAAATTCACATCAGAATCAGAGCCCAGAAGCATCTGTAACAAAGATAAGTGGTCAAATATGCTGGAGGCCCCATTACACCTTCCATAATTCCAGAAAAGAATGTACAAAATTTGCAATTTTACAACAGAAAACCATTAAAAGTCATGTAAATGTTATTTGCATATTGCTTACTCATAGTGAGGCCCCTTGGTTGGGTTAATCTTCTTCACTAATTATAATTTAGCAAAAGACTTGGACAATCTGTGCACAAGAACATCTATGCATCAATTATGACGTACTCCACAGAGTAACTTAATGGATAACAAGGAAAGTTTCCCAAATTGCACCCACCCACATACGCAGGTGGCAACTGGCACTATTCTACAAATCAAGCAATAACAATAACAATGAAGACTGGATACCAATAGTGCTCACAAATAACAATCATATACTTATCAAACGCTGGCAGTGAAGTCTGAATGAAAAAGATGCTCCAAAGGTAGACGGATGGATGAAGAGTACACCAGCCCTACCAGGAAGGATTCTGTCATGCATCAACTAATATAACAAGGACGTCTTGAATCCTGTTTCTTTGAAAATTAAATATCTACATATATTGCAAAATATATATATATATATATATGGAAATCTACTATGAAGCATTTTTCTAGGAAGGCTTGACCCCTCCCTCTGTATACCACTTCTACTGGTAATCCTAAAATCATTTTACTTTGAAGAAGGGGGAAATAATTTGAGATGCTGCTGTTGCAGTTTTGGAGACAGTAAATATCCTCCTTATTTGCATTTAAATTCAGGGAATCAAAATGAAGGTTGTTAGGCTTTTTACAGCTGACCAGTAAGAACATATCTATTATATGCAACACCACTGACTGTCCTTGTTGAATTAATTGGTCAACTAATATCCCTATTATTATACCACTAATTTGAAAGTAGAAAAGAAAAACTAAGTCAGTTCAGTCCTGAAGTAGTGTTACCAAAGAATGTCTGACTTCCAGAGTCACAGGGGAGTTAAGATGCTAATGCTTAGTAAACTTAAGTGATAAACTCCAAGTGGGATGTCTGCAATGAAGACATTCTTGATGCGGACACTAAAAGGACAGTTCACTGCCTGATGACAACAAAGATAATACTACTGACAACCTACTTGTAAAGCGTTTAACTTTGCAACAACAGTAAACCTTTCTCCCTGGAGTATGTAAGGTAACATCTGAGCTGCCTGGAAAGAAGAGCGCTCTCACCTGTTTCCTCCTCTAAAAAAGACAGAAAAGAGATGGAAAGTCTAGTTCAAGAGCAATTCAGAAATCATTTCCAGAAGGAAATGTGAGTACATATTAGGAGAACCTGTTCCTTTATAGAATACAAAATACATGTCCTTACAGGACAGCCTGAAACCCCAAGATTATACAAGCAGAGATGAAGGACATCAGAAAAAAGCTGCTTCTGAGAAATAACCAGCAACAAGACCATGGATTCAAATAGCACAAGGGAAAAATCGGTACTTACATGTTATCGCAACCACAATTTCCGACGTGCTGGACTTTCTTGTCTTTTACTCAAACAATAACAAGGGAGTGTAATCAGGAAGGATAGACTGTGAAAAACTCTTCCGGGATGTTGGTGGTGACTTTGTGAAATGAGTAAGGGTTCAAATTTGAGGATCTGTGGCTAGCGTGCTTGAAAGACGTCAAGCACTGAATTCAGCGAGTAATCAAAGTGACTGCGTGTATATATGTACGTTGGCCTGAAAGGTGTGTGGGTAGTCATAGCGTACGATGTTAGACAGACACACACGCTTCCAACAGATTAGCTGCTTTTGAGCACGCTAGGCACAAATCCTAACATGTGCAAACCCTTACTCATTTTACAAACCCACCACCAAGATCGTGTTTTAAAAGTCTACCCTTCCCGATTTATTTTGTAAGGAGTTTAGACAGGGTACTACTTTGCTTTTCTTTCCTGATGCTTTCTGTTCATAGGGCAAAGGCTGACAAAAAGGAAAGCAGAATGCATTTTAATTGGAATGGGGGACTTGCTTAACTGACATCTTGAGATGCTGACAGTAAATGGGAAAACCTATTTTTCAAACCTTATTTTTTCAGCCGTTGAAGGGAGAAACCTTCGTAAAAACAAGAACACATTAAAGACAACATGTCTTTGAGGTTTTGTCATACTTCATTAGTCCCAGCTGACACAAGGAGAAGCAACCAGCATTAGCGCGAAAATGTGGTTGCAATAACACGCAAGTACCGGAAAAATATGCCCACCATTAAATTACAGCTTATGGACAGGAAGAGTTCTTCAAAGAAAGTTGGAGATGCTATACTCCTTTAACAAACTGAAATGGATAATCATTGATATGCTACAACCCTGCCCTCCACAAAGTCGTGGCACACGTAAAGTGATAATGTACAATTCAACTGTGAAATGAAAAACTGATGGCAAGTTCATATCTGAGACAGGACAAGATGATATCAATACTAATAAAATGGATAGGGTAGGGCAGGGTAACACTGTTCAAACTGAGAAACCTTTCCACATGGAAATACGTTTGCAGAGTGAAAGGCTTCCCAACAGCTTCAACAATGCCACCAATCAGCAAGCCAAGTGAGGATCAAGACGCCTAATATGGAGTCAGATCTTGAGGAAGAGTGGACTGGCACCCCAACCAGGGGGGCATCCTTGGTTTGGATGAGGAGTTGCCTGTATTTCCAAGGATCTGAATGCCTGAAATCCATCATGGGGCAAATGAGAAAATGTTTTGCTCTTTCTTCCCTGAACTCTGAGATAAGATTTGGAATAAAATGTAATGCATGTGGTAATATCCCATACCATGGCAGAGAGAATGCATCCACCACAATCTCCCCGATGCTATTTTACTGAGTAGAGGAGGAAAGAGGAAAGAAATGTGTTCTCCCATGAAGGGAAAAAGAATTCTATCTACAGTGCACCACACTTCCATCAGACGTGGACCAAACATGGCCTATGAAGCTGCAACAACAAAACAAGACTACAAGAGTGACTTGTTGCCGCTTAGCAGCACTACTTCCTGGCTCAAGGGTCATCAATGTGTTCCCCACTGCTTGTTTACATACTATACAATGATTACTTAACTAAGAAAATGATGAGAGGCCCTCAAAGCAGCTTTTTTCTCCAAACCCTCAGGACAAAAATACTACTCTTAGCTATAATTTGTTGATGTGAGGTCCCCTTTTCTAGGAGAGAAGCTCACTTTATGCACCATGTAAGAGCCTGTGTAGGATTCCTATCCTACCCACAAAGGTTTCAACATCAAAGTCTGTGGTAGTCCATCCTTGTCTGCATATGAACTTATCAGAAGACTAGACAGGAATTCAATGATTACAGGACCTTGTCTGCAAGCAGATGATGTTTCTGGAGCCACTAGCACTTCCAAGTCCACTAATGCATCTATATCCATAGATATGCGAACAGCAAAATGAAGATCATGATGGCTAGAAAGCCTAAAAGCCTTAGTTGAATCTGACGCCACAACATCCTCCTAGGCCATCTCTCTAACAGCAGGAATGACCGACATTGGAGACAGCCCCACACTCATCGCAACTCAACCTCTACCATAGTGCAATGCCATTAAAGACAATCATCTGATAAAGAGAGGACTTTCTACAATCAATGGTAACTCAATAGGGACTGCAAAAAAATAAAATAAAAAAGGACCACCAAATGCAAGGATATCCCAGGAAGTCCTTTAAGGATATACTAAAAAACAGTCATCAAAGTAAAGGAACAAATGATAACATTTCTCAAAGTTTCGGGCACTACATCCAACATTTAGATAAAGAATTGAGCAGCCCCATGGCAAAGAGCTAACGCTCTTACTGTGCTCTAGATGACCCATTTTCAGTTAGCAGCATGGGTGCTACAGAGGCCACACAGGAGAAGTGTGGAAGTCAGTAAACAAAATCTGTTCACCCATCCTGTGGGGAGGAAGGGAAGCTGCCTAGGCTTACTGCAACAAAGCAGCATTAAGAGCTCAATGAAGTTTGTGCTGCATACTTCAGTATCCTACAAGAGGTTTCCTCCTCTTTTGGAACTAGCAAGGCTTAAAACAGGAAAAATAGATAGAAAAACAAGGGTTATAAACAGGGTAGAGATGACTTCCTCTCAAGGTCGGGTGGACTGGTCAATAAGCACTTATCTTTCAAAGTGAGCATTCAGATTCTTAACAGTTGCTCATTATGGTAAGACAGCCTCTGACATGCTAGGTCCACAGGCTGGGGAGTATGTCTGTGCAGGGTAAAGTGGCCACTTAATCAAAACTACAGTGTAATGCATGGGAGTCCACTTTAGAATATGGAGACAGTCTCCAGTAAATCCTCAGAGTTCAGGTTCAGGGATATCCTTAAGTTTCTCTATAGACTTGCTAAGCAGAAATGACTGGAACCTTAACAAGTGATGTTAACAAATGAAGGCCATAAATCTGTGGAGGAGAGGAGTACATTCACTTGGCACACATGTATAAAGCTCTTGACTCTGGTGGCAAGGTGTCAAAGTTTTGCAGTTTTTCTTTGGAATATGTTGGAATAAAAATAATGTAGGAGTCCGCAAAAGTATGCTTAGTACAATGATCAAGCCATTCAAGCAGGGGCTTATAAAAGGCATGTCTCTCTAGACGGAGAGGGGATGATGATGGGGCAAGGTCAGGATGACACCAGACTACAGACACTAAGCATACTTAGAAACTGGGTGGGGTATCACCCAGGGGTTCTTAGGCTTCTCTTACAATAAATTCTGCAATACATTTCAGAGAAATGGAATAGGGACTTGAGGCCAGTTCAAGTTTCCGTTATTCAAACAAAGCCTGCCATTCCAAATTTAGTAGTACATTAGGAAAAGCGATCAGTAAAATTTGTTTGCAAGTAGTAGTAAAACAAATAGTCAAGTTCCTACATCTTGCCTGCAAGTTGCTGAAATTCAATAACTCTCCACTGTTAGGCCAAGTGTCTAAAGTGGTAATTTTTTTCTGCCCTTTGATTATCAGACTATTAAATCCCAACCCCACACACACAACCAACACTCGTCTGTACACACAGAAAACATTTGTTCTCCATTTACCTGTTTAATTCGATTAAGGATCACAGGCAAGATGGAGCCCTGGTGCCTGTTATGGCACTTAAAGGCTATAATGCTGAGAAACCAGTGCTGCATACACACAGTATACACACTTAAAGGATCATCTAAAGCATCACCAATTCACCTATGGCACATGTTTAAGAAATTAGGAAAAAATGGATTCCCTCCAGAAAATACATGTTGACACAAAGAAGATGTAGAAATTATGCAGAGAAGTTATCTCAGGCTCAGATTAACAAAGAAAGCCAAACACGGTGAGGCTGTAATGCTTGCTATTTCTGGGTGGCAAATAAATAAGGTTGAGACCTTGTGGCTGTAGTCTAACCTCCATGACATCTATAATCAAAACAGAATTCTCCAAAAGAAATGTGCATCACATGACCTGCACTATATACATGGAGGTACATATCTATATATGTGTGTGTATGTGTGTGTGTGTGTGTATATATATATATATATATATATATATATATATATATATATATATATTTATTTATACATATATAACTAGAAAGAGAGAGCTATACATGTTTGTGTGCATACAGCAAAATGTTGAACATTTATTTGATTGATATATTTGCAATAAAGTATGAACTGTAACAAAAAAAAAATCCAGATGACCACCATGGCTTAAAAGAACAGTTGTTTAATTATGGACAAGCGCTTTCACGTAAAACATTATGCTTTCTCAAGTCTTCATTAAAAATGTAGTTATATCACACACTTTATATAGTCAAAATCACATCAATTAAGTAATTTAAACTCAGTTAATGCATTAATTAAAAGTTGTAATTAAACCAATTACTTAAAATTCAGTTGTAAATTCATTTAAAGAGGGCGAGCTTCCAGCTCTGGTTTTATACATACATAATTGTTCAAGCCTGGAAATACATGCGCTTGCGGCTTTAAAATACACTTCAGCTCTACCCGTTCCTCTTGATTGTTTAAATTCCCTCCTCTCTTATCTTTCACTACTATTTTCAAAACCCTAAACCCAAATTTATGTGCATGAAATTCCGCAATATGTTTAGCCAACGCATTCAGTTTATTTTTATTTTTTATATCATGTACATGTTGATATATCCTGTCTCTAAGGCGTTTTTCCTATATAAAAACACTTGCATTGTTTGCACTCTGCCATATAAACTAAATTAGTTGTACTACAAGTGGCATATAACCTGGGCTGAAAAAAGGTTAGAACTGGGTGTTTAAAATCTTGAACTGTGTGTATATACTGACACATTCTGCAGCTTTTACAGGGATATGTTTCTAGTTTATTCAAAACCACAGCCTTACTCTGTCGATCATTACAAAGTAGCTGTTTTAAGTTACTTTTGTTTTTATATGCAAAGCCAGGAACTTCACCTATTATTTTCTCTGTTTGTCCATCAGTTGTCAGAAAATGCCAGTTATTCTTGATTATACTACAAACCTTATTGCTATCACTGGCATACCTAGTAATAAAGCACATTTTATTCTTATTTGGGGCAGCATTTGTTGGTTGTACCAAATTTTTTCTTTGCCTATTTGAACAATATCAAGTTTCCTTGTAACCTCTGTTTATAAACAATTGATGTAAGTAACCAAATTCATTCTTCCTGTCTACATGTGTAGTACATATGTTCTTAGCTCTATTTAATTGTCCTTTGACAATACTAGGAAACACATGCCTAGAGTGCATACTATTGTAATCCAGGATACTATTTTTCCAGCAGGTATTACAGAGCAACTTAGTATTCATCATACCTAGCTTGTCTATGTACACAGAGACATCCAGATAGTCAATACTCTCATAGAAATAAGTCTGTTGTGGACTCCATGTACTTAATGAAGTCCATTAGAAGAGGTAACCCTCCATCCAACAACAAAAAAGTATCATCAACAAAGTGCCTATACATTTTTTATGTGCACTTCATAAACACTATTGAATAGATGCGCTCTCTCCCAATAATAGACATCCATGTTAGCATATGAATTTGCGCAGGGAGTGCCCATGGCCACCCCCTACTTCTGCAAATAAATCTTATTCTCATACATAAAAATATTATTGGAAAGTATTAAATCTAATAATGTACATATCAAAATGATGTCATCAGTACTACTACCCCCATCCCTCTCATTATATCTCTCACTGCCTCTATACCATATTCATTGGGTATACAAGTGAACAAGCTTTGAACATCTAGTGTCACCATAAGGCAGTCACTAGAAACAGAGCCTCCTTTAAATCTTTCAGAAACTGAGCAGTGCCTTTTAAAATAATAGAAACTGTTCTAACCAGGGGACTTAATTTACTCTCTGTGTAAACTGAGAGGGGTTCAGTGGCCCAACCACTTCCATCTACAATGGGTCTCAAAGGCAGTTTTTGTAAGGATTTATGTACTTTAGGTAATCCTTTGATATATGGTATTCTTGGATAATCCACAGTGAAGAATTTATACAATCTTTCATCAATTTGTCTACGCATCAATAAACCATATACATTGTCCTTCATGTTTTTAACTATATTTAAATAATGTACATAAGGTATCAACATGTAGGTATTCACCTCATTCAATATTTCATGCATGGAGCTACAGTCATGTTTATTCATAATCACCACTGCCCCTCCTTTATCTGCAAGTCTTATGCTTAACATTTCATTATTCTGTAGTGCTCTTAGGGCAAGCCTCTAAGGAACCCATGTTCCCCTCATAGAAATTTTCATAAATTTCTTTCTCACAGGCTCTGATAATTGACTCAATATGTTTTGGTATGGCTGGCACAAAATAACTTTTATTATGTGGTTTTGTTATATCATACTCACTATTATCTTTAAAACACAATTTCAGTGCTATATTTCAACCAAACAACCTTAAATCTGTTAGCAGTTCACTTACTTCAGTACATGCAGATGGTTGTTGTTGTTTGTCTTTCGGCTTTTTCCCCGGTTAGGGGTCGCCACAGTGCAACTTCGGTCCGCTAATGATTGGCAGTAGATTTTTACGAACACTGAGGTGCCAGCTCGACATTCAACCTTCAACGAAGGCATGCCCATTAACACACGTCTTTCGAACGCCCACTCAACCGTGGGGAGGACATGCAGACTCCACACAGAAGGCACTCCCCAGACTCCAGCCAAGAATCGAATGGGAGAACCTTTTGCTGTGAGGCTACATGCAGACGGTATGAAAGCTAAACCCTTATTTAAAATCACTGTTTCAGCCTCATTCAAACAGTAACCTGACAAATTAACAATAAGTTAATTTACTGTCTCCTGTTTGGGGATTATTTTCTCCCCTGAGAACTTTCTTTTCCTTCTTGCTCGACTTTTTGAATGTTGCTGTTGCCTCTGCATATTCTGTTTTACCGGTAGTGGTACAAACATTCCAAAATCAATGGAGCAATCTGCTTCGATCTTGCTCCTTGCAAAACCTGGTTATTTGCCTGTTGATTAGGCAAGGGAGTTACAACCAGTTCAGAAGTCACTTGAGACATAACAAGCTGTGAAGAATTGCTACTCTGACACACCTCTTGTGCCTTAGGTACCAATACCGGTGAAGGCATATTCAGTATATTAGATGTAGAAATTTCTGTCTCTTCCACTCGGGTATCTTGTTGTGTGTAAAAAACCCAGACATTGTTGGTATACCTCGGCCATGTAAATACATGCCCAATGTTAAAGTCTGTAAAGTCTCATTGCAGCTTACGCTGTTTGGTCTATCTCAATTTATTGTCATATAGTGAGATGTTAACATACATATTGTTCAATGCACCAGTATAAATATCCCCCTCAAATCTTCCAGTAATGTCATTATGTTGTTGTTGTTGTTGTATACTGGTGCTTAAACTTTGCTCTATAGGATCAAAATAGTCTATCATTAGCTGCATGTCCTTCTGACTCAGCTCTAAATTCAACTGCTGCCACTGTTTTAGCAATGCCAGATGGGTTTCCCCATATGTGGGCATACATAAGACTCTCATACCCCTTGGAATCACATTAAAGTAGGCAAGCTTCTAAATGCTGTCTCTGCCAACTGATACGTTTAAATTTATAAATCTCATTTTCAAGATCTTTTACCTTCTGAGTAAACTGCTGATAACCTTCTGTTTTCTTTGGTACACGAGCCTCAGGATTCCCTTCAAAACTCATGGCCAAAATCAGATTTTCTCCTCTATGCATGATTCTTTCCCACTTCAGTTGTAATCCATTCTCTCTTGGGACACAGTCCAATTCAATAGAAGCAATTTCAGCCATGTGGCTTTGCTGATAGAAAATAAGCCAACAAGCAAAAACACAAATTACCAGCAAGAGTCCAAAGATCATCCATGGATCCAAACCAGCAATGAAACAAAAAAATCCAGATGACCACCACGGCTTAAAAGAATAGTGGTTTAATTTTGGACACGCGCTTTCACGTAAAACATTATGCTTTCTCAAGTCTTCAATAAAAATGTAGTCACATACACACTTTATATAATCAAAACCATATCAACTAAGTAATTTAAACTCAGTTAATGCATTAATTAAAAGTTTTAATAAACCAATTACTTAAAATTCAGTTGTAACTTCATTTAAAAGGGGCGAGCTTCCAGCTCTGGTTTTATACATACATAATTGTTCAAGCCTGGAAATACATGCACTTGCAGCTTTAAAATCCACTTCAGCGCTACCTGTTCCACTTGATTGTTTAAATCCCCTCCTCTCTTATCTTTCACTATTTGCAAAACCCTAAACCCAAATTCATGTGCAGGAAATTCCACAGTATGTTTAGCCAACGCATTCAGATTATTTTTATTTTTTATATCATGCTGATATATCCTGTCTCTAAGGCATTTTTGTGTTTTTCCTATATAAAAACACTTGCATTGTTTGCACTCTGCCATATAAACTAAATTAGTTGCATTACAAGTGGCATATAATCTGGGCTGAAAAATAAAGGTTAGAACTGGGTGTTTAAAAAATTGAACTATGTGTATATACTGACACATTCTGCAGCTTTTACAGGGATATGTTCCTAGTTTATTCAAAACCACAGCCTTACTCTGTCGATCATTGCAAAGTAGCTGTTTTAAGTTACTTTTGTTTTTATATGCAAAGCCAGGAACTTCACCTATTATTTTCTCTATTTGTCTATCAGAAGTCTAACCTCCATGACATCTATGATCAAAACCGAATTCTCCAAAAGAAATGTACATCATATGACCTGCACTATATACATGGAGGTACATATTTATATATTTGTATGTGTGTGTATATATATATATATATATATATATATATAGAGAGAGAGAGAGAGAGAGAGAGATACACGTGTTTGTGTGCATACAGCAAAATGTCGAACATTCGCTTGATATATTTGCAATAAAGTATGAAATGTCAAATGCATAGACATACATCTGTGGATAGGTGAACTCTTGTATTGACAGAATTTATTTATTGCAGGCAATCATTACTGCAGTGGTTTCTCAGTATGCAATGGCAATCAGTACTTCAAAGAGATTTCGCCCTTCTTCGTGTTTGTAACAGTAAAGTTGGCATATTTAAATAAGTCAACATTTGGCATTGCAATGTTAATCTAAAAAACATGGCACACGCTGTTAGCTGCTCAGTACTTTGCCCACCGCAGCTTTGGCAATCTGCGCTGATTTTTTTTTTTTATGAGTGAAAAAAAGTGACACACAAAATTTTAAAATGTCTGTGGAAATTATTTGTCAATGCAACATAGTAAACAAACAGTTCACTTTTGTTAGGTTTGCTTTAAGGCAAGCTGTTAGACAGACATACTTTTTGCCAGACGGAGCTGTGACATTTTGCTTTGTTATGATGGAAAATTCATGGAATTTTAAAATGTCTGCAAAAGCCAACATTTGACTCTGTACAGATGGAGAAAATAGACTGAATACCACTACAATATAGCACTACTGTATGCCAACAACCCTATTTTGAAATGCACAGTCCCCCGGGGGGTGGGGAGTCCTGAATGGAATCGAGATATTTTACACTACTTTATAGCAATGGAAAGGTAACGAACAGTATTTTAAAATAATTTCAAAAAGCAATGTTTGCATTTTCTCCCCATTTTAGGGCTCAGGAAAGAACACAGGGGGAAGAAGACTCATTTAAGGTAAATTAAGACATTACCTTTGCATAGAGGAAAGATTGTTTAACTCAAAAAAACACTTCATTCAAACCAAATATTTCTCCTGTTTCAATAAAGGACATATCATCTAACCTATCTCTTTTCCAAGCATCTTTTCTTTCAAGATTTACTGAAGATTAATCCACTTTATAAACTAATGTATATACTGTACATTATACTCTGTTTGTATATTGCACTAAAATGTATAGATACATTTTTTCTATTTAATTAGTCTGAATTGCTTACATTTCTATAGTTTTTGTTTGAGAAATGCTTTGTATTTCATCTGGGCTGAGCCTGTAATTGGTCAACATTAAAGAGTGCACTACCCTGGAAGACAGAGAGATAAAGAGAGAGAGAGAGACTGTTAGAAAAATATATGATAGTAATATGCATGCTTAGTGCATTTGAGGTTTAAAAGGGTTAATACATTTATTCTGTTCACACTGCATGAATCTGCACAGCTATTAGAAACTTAACAAGAGGCATTTCATTTCTGCTAATGTCATAAAAATAACAAGAGACATTTCATTTCTGCTAATGTCATGAAACCTAACAGAGAGATATTCATTTCTGCTTATGCCATGAGAAAGTATGCAGCTGCTAGAAGCTTTGATAAAGAAAACAATAGATGCTTGAAAGTTTAAACCATAGTCAGCATTACTTGTACCAAAGCTAGAAATGTACCTTGAATCTAGGCAAAATGTAATACATGTATTAGAACTGCACAACTGAAGAATTGAAAAGTTAAGGTGGGCTAAAATAAGCCCAAGGCCAGGTTATTTTTCTCAAAATGTTTTGCAAGCTAGCAAATAATCTAACCTAGTTAGCAATAAGTCTAGTAACATTTTCTGTAAAACAATACAGAAAGCTGTGTCTAAGTCAGCAATAAAATAGTAACATTTTCTGTGTGACATAAAAAGAACTGTATAAAAATAACATACTAATCACCAAAGAGCTAAACAAACCTTGTGCCTACATGCTTTGTCTCCTTGCTGCATGTAATAAAGGGTGCCTTGCTTGAACCTAACGTGAATTGGTCTCTGAAGTTTTTTCCTTTGACAGAGACAGAGACAAGACAGATAAATAAATTCATACCCTGTCCCTGTGAAAGATTAAACAGGGCTTGTAACTCTGATACTCTTCTAGCCAAAGTCAGAATAGTGAATAAACAATCCTCCAAGTCAAGAAATTCAAGTCAACCTCTGAAACTGGTTTAAATGAGGGAACAGTTAACTTTTCCAATACAAAATTAAGATCCCATGATAGAGGCCCACCTGATTCCTAAGTGGTCAGATATGTAACACCCATTTCAGAAATGTTTTTATTTGGAACAGAAAATAAACAGGGGAAGATCCAATGGCACACAAGCTAAAAACAGATGCTCCTTGGCAGAAGTGTAGGACAGGCCTTATTTGAGAAATTCACACAGGTACCGGAGAACCAGAGGCTATCTCGCACTGGAAGAGTCCTGGTCTCTCCTGTGCCACCAACAAAAAAACCTCTTCCACTTTGCACGTTTTCTAGCCTGCTTAACACCTGTTGTACACCCTCATTAAAAAAAAAAAGTAAACTGTGAGATGTAAGTTCTGCAGGTTGGGATACATCAGTGATCCCTTGCCCTGTGTAACTGAGTATACACTGTAAGGAAGTTTGTGTTAACCGCCCCTAGCCAGTTTCATCAGAAAGGAAAACCAATGTTGTCTGGGCCAAAAGAGGATTACAAGAAATATGTTTGGAGAATCCTTCTTTATCTTTAGAAAAAAATGATTATCAGAGGAAAGGGGGAAAAGCAAAAAGGTACATTTCCATCTATGGGAAAGAGAAAGCATCCGTTTTCCTAGCTTGTATGCAAGGTGGCCTAGTACACAACCTCTTTAACTCTCTGTTGTGAATACAGACAAACAGATCAATTTGGGGAGATACCCCACAGGTAAACAGTCTCCTGTAAGACCACTGCATCTAACTTCCATTCGTGACAAATGGTCTTGGATCTGATCAGTGTTTTTGCAAGTGTTCTGTCATGCTAGAATGCAAGTTACCTGAAGGGAAATATTACACTGATATCAGACTTCAAAAGGCAACTTTTGCTAGTTTACACAGGAGGTAAGATTTGCCCACCGCATTTGTTCACTTATTACATAACAGTGGTGTTGTCTGTTATCACCAATACTGGTCCTGGAAACAGCAGGTGATTCAAGACTTTTAATACTTTTATCAGGGCCATGATTTCATTGGGGTTGAAGTGTTTCATCTTGAGATGTGTACCCCATTTCCTCCAGACATTTGATTCCTTGGATACTGCTCTTCAGGCAAAGCTAACAGTCTGTTGTTACAGACTGAGTTGGTGTGAGAGGAGAAAGACATGGAAATAATTTGCCCACCATAAGAGTTATTTTTTGACAAAGCCCAGCACTGGGACAGAAAAGGACAGAGAATACTGGTGTGTCCAGACACTGATTTGAGGAACCACAGAATGAAGCATGGCTCAAGAAGCATTAGAAAAGTTAAAACCATACAGCTTAAACTTCTCAGATACTCCCTTGTAGAGCTCATGGGCTTGTGAGGCAGATATAGAAACTGTTATATGGTAAAGGGAAACCTCATCCTGAGGAAGATGTTATTTTTACAGAAGTGTCTAACAGAAATCCCAGAAATGTCAGCCTGTGTGAAGGAATTAGGGAAGATTTTTTTCAAGCTGAGACTGAAGCTATGATTAGAAAAAAAAATACAATGAAGAAAAGGAATTGTGAATGTCTAGAACTGACTCTGCTAAGATGAGGCAATCATCCAAATAGGAATAAATGTGAATTCCTTGCATTCTTCAAAAGATAATTACTGGAGCCATGCAGTTTCCTAAACACCCTTGGAGCTGTGGAGTCTCAAAAAAGTAAGGATGTAAAATTGAAAAAGTAATTCATATACAAAGAATCTTAAATAAGACCTGAAGCCTTCATGGATAGAAATATGATGGTAGGCATCTTTGAAATCTTGTGTGATGAAAAAGCAATGGGAAGGCATGAAGAGAAACATAATGTGTGTGTGTGTGTGTGTGTGGGGGGGGGTAAGCATTCTGAACTTTGCAGTTTTTAGGAACAAGTTTAGAATTTAAAGGTCTACACACTGGTCTCCAGATGCCTTAATTTTTAAGTACTAAAAAAAATTGCAAAGTAAAATTATTTTCCCTGCTGGGATTCAGGAACTGGTTCTATCACACCATTGGTCAACATTTATGACATGATAGGAGGAAAGAAATTAGTATTTATTTTATTTATTTCATTTGTTTACCGGGTAATGTCTGACTGGGTATGATGCCCATTTTCAGCAGAGGCCCAGGGAGAAAAGCTCCTTACAGATAGTTGAGACAAATTAAAACCAACTGAGCAAACAAAGTGACTAACATTAATAGTATTTACAGTGTACAATGTACATACTGAGTGATAATTTAAATTATAGCAGTAATTAACAAAAATTTACAAAGCTGGCACAGTTTAAGACGATTTTCAGAAATATAGCAACATTTAACAAAAATTTACAAGAATGGCACAGTTTGAGAAGGAAATAACAGTATGACATAGTAGTGAACAGTGTGCTACAGTTTGACGGGATAAAGAAATGCAGTCACCGTAACAGTTGTAAGACCATGCAGTCTTAATGTTAATATAGCCAATTAAGAGAGTGTTGGATCAAATTAGATTCAGAAGATAGTAACTGTAGCTGTAACTGTAGCTGTATGATTCTGGATGAAGAGGAATAGGAATTCCTAAACCTGAAGGAAGAGAGTCCTACTGCCATTTGTAGTGCTGCTGATTTATCTGCAGTACCGAAGCATCTGTTATTTACCTTGAAAAAGGTAGGGAAAGAAGAAGACTTCCCTGCTATTTTGCAAGAATGGACTGGCTGGGGGGGGGGGTGTAGAGGTGGATGCTGATGTAATTTTGCACTTGTCTTTGATTCAGCAAGCAGACTCCTGGGGGCTATTTCCCTTTTTCCTGGCAGCCCCCAGCCATTTCTTTTTGTATGACTTCCTTATCTAAGGAGACATTAAGAACTTGGGATTTAACATTCTTAAGAGGAGTCTGTAGCTACAGTCAGGAATATCTCCCCAGTATAGATCCTATGGCCACAGCTCTAGGCAGTGCAGCAGCTAATTCTTAACATTGAAGAGTATGTTTTGCAACCAGAAATACAAAAGAAAGCATATTAGTCGGACAGGATTTGGCATCAGAAGGATACATATTAGAAATTATCTGATTTATGTGTAAGAATGTGGCAAGAAAGATTTTGGCTATATTTGCTTGATAATTTATGACTGTTAAGGTAAAAGTTGAAGAGGTATAAACCTTGCCATATCCATCAAAGCTCCTTCCATCTTTGTCACTAGGAATGGGGTTGGAAGAGACTAAAGAATTGGGAGACCTCTCTTTATTGAAGAAATGAGAGCAGGATTTGCAAATGGGTTTTAGAAAAAATAATTTATGTTGAGCATCAGGAGAAAGAACACAGAATTAAATGCATCTTCAAAGGCCCCAATAACAGGTGAAATAGCTAGAGGTTTGGGAGAATCTTCATAGAGGAGGTCCATGGCACCTCTTCAGTTTCTGAAATTTCTTTTCCTTCCCAGTGAAAAAGGTCCTTCATTTTAAAAGTAGTGTCTGAGAAAGAAACCTCAAGGGGAGTGTCAGAAGAGATTCTGAAAGACTTCTCCTAAGAAGAGGGGGGTGTTTTCCTCTTAAAATAAAAGAACTGGAGAACAGGATTGAAGAGTGTGAAATGCTCTGAAAAACTCTTTGGCAAAACTATACTATTCATCCTTTGACCACTTTACACTACATGTAGCAGAAGTTGGTGAAAGATGCTTTTTTTTTAGATTATTTCCTTGGAGTATCTATCTTGAGTGTTTTAAATGCATCAGAATTCCAGACCTCCATAAAGGAACACGCTACATCTGACTTATTCCATTTGGCCCCTGAAACAAAAAAAATGGTGTTCTCTCTTCTAGGTCCATCTCTAACCAGGAAATTGAGGCTGAAAGCAAGTTAACTTCAGAATCCTGTCTGATGGCTTTTTTTTTTCTTTACCTTACGTGCGAAGTTAACCTAAGGAGAGTCGGTGATCATAAAGGACCAAACAAGGACTTTCAGGTACTTGTTGTCTACAAATATGTTGAAGCTGTTAAGCTGATTGTGAAGTCTCTCTGGAGTGAAAGAAAGACAAATCTCACAAGAATGGACATTGTGGGATTCTCCCAAACAAAAAAGTCAGGCTGTGTGAGAACTCTTGTATGGGATTTGTTTACCACACAAACATTTCCTTTTTCTGCTAGACATAACAGAAAATTTATCATAAAGTTTAGTAAAATAAATGTCTCTCCTTTTATAACAATATATCCTCATGTTACCTTAGACACACTGTGTTTGAAGAAGGTACTGAAAAGCTTTTGTATACTTGTCGGATGTCCAGTCCTTGGCAGGAGTTGCCGCATATAGCCAGAGCTATAGCTGGCTCATATAGCACCTGGTGCATTTCCCTAACCTGGTATCCCTCAACTGCTCAACTATAACTTAAGGAGAGGAAAAAAAACAAGACTCCTTTCTAATCTGGCTGGCACTCCTAAAACAAAAGCCAGCTAGGTCCAGTTTCTGCATCCCTCAGCTAATCCAAACTGATAAGTGAAAAATTGCTTCTGGCTTTGAAATTATAGCAAGCTACTTCCTACACCTTATACCACATGAAGTGCTGAAGCGTTTCATTAACGCAATACTAATAATAGCAGTTCAGTAAGGTACATTTTGACTGACTTGATTTTAGAAAACAATGTTTTTATATTTCACAATGAATTTTTTTCTTGAAAGAGTTGGCGTAGCTATGGGCACGGCTTGTGCTAATAGCTACACCAACCTTGTTTTAGCCCACTGGGAGCAAGTTTATGTTTTTAACAGTAACCCTTATACACAGTAATTTACCTTTTACAGGAGATTTGTGGATGATGTGTTTTTTGTATGGACTGGCAGTTTAGATGACTGTTTTTTTTTAAATTACTTTCATGGTACCACAACATTTTCAAAGTTCAGCCATCATGTTCCTGATAAATCTACAGAATTTTAGATGTGTGTATTAAAATTGATGAAGATAAGAGATTTAACACAGGGATTTATAGAAAATCATGTAGAAAGAATGCCTTATTACATAAAACCAGTATGCACCCTGGTCATGTGACTAGGAATGCCCTTAAGGGACAGTTTTTAAGAGCCATGCGAATCCACAATGATAATGTGGAGTTGTAAGTTACTCTGAGTAACATGAAGGATTTTTTTAGAACAGGGGTATACTGTAGGTGATGTAGACAAAAGTCTAGCAGAGGCATGGCCTTTTTGAGATACAGTGGGAAGACCGTATTTTTCAGACTCAGCTGAAGATGTAGCTGTGGTACCTAATCAGACGAGTAAACATTCTAATAAGAATAGGTTCCTCCTTACTTATTCAAGTAATATTAACATCACTTTTGAGGCTATTAAGAAATATTGGCCACGTTTACTGGTTAATTCAGATCTCAGCAGAGTTTTAGATGATAAATCCCTGTTTTCATTTAGAAATAATTTGTTGCTGAAGTGACAGTTATGTTATAAGAATTTTGAACAGATTCCTTCTGATGTATCAGACAGATGTGAGAAATTTCAGTGTAGACTATGTAAGGCTTGTCAGTATATCTGGAATTGTATCTCTCTAGTACTCACACAAACTAAGGAAGAAATTAGTTTTGATTTTTATGCAGATTGTAAGACCAAGAATTTAATATATCATGCTAAATGCATGACATGTGAAGCTTTCTACATTGGGAAGACCAACAGAAAGTTTAAAGAAAGGATTCTAGAACACATCGGGAGAACAAACGTCATCAGCAGAGTGCAAGTGCATTAGCTCAACATGTTATAGAGAATGGGAACAGGCACAGTTTTAAGTTTCTTGTACTAGAATTAGTGTCTGAAAATTTGAGGGGTGGGGACTTTAAGAATATCACTGAAAATAAAGAAATGATGGATACTTCTTTTGAAAGGAAATATATTTCCAAGGCTGAATAAACATGCGTCTTTGAAGCTGGTTCTTAAGTCTTGACCCCTTAAACATTAATATTTAAATGTAAGAGAGGTGTGTACCTTTTTCATGATACTATTGGTTCTGAGAAGTCTTCCATGTTACTGTTTTAATATTCATGTTTTTAAACGGGGTGTGTTATTACAGCACATCTTCACTGGGTTGTATTTTTAGATTGAATCATTGTTTTCATTGGAGAATATCTTTTCAAATTTTTTATTTATAAGGGAGTGATTTGTGTAACTTTTTATATGGTCTGAAGAAGCAGGTTTGTTTCCCGCGAAAGAGCTTACCTTTTTTACTGAAGTTTAAGTTTTAACACTTTCTACTGAAGTTTATTAAAGTATTAAGCTGTGGTGTCCGGAGCTCCAGTTTCTTTTTACATTTTACTGTTTGGTGGTGTTCCAGCCTTTATGTGACTACCTGACTTCATTTGTTTGGAGTTCTCTGTGTTTTTGACAACTGCAGGTTGACTGCACTGTTTATCTGTAGCAAAATGTCACATGTGTAATCCATGTGGAGAACATATAACAGGTTATGATTGTTGAGACCCAATCATAACTACTTGAGTCTTGTGTCGTATTTACTTCATGTACTACCTGTTAAACAAAAAAAACCCAAAGTGTTTTACTGTCTTTGAAAGCCATTAACACATTCAGCAAGTGCTGTTCCATAGACAAGTAAAGGAAAAAAAAGTCAGGGACAATTGGGGAATATGAGGAAAGATACTCTGGAATAGTTGAAAGCAAAGAATGTCCTTTCCTTGATACTGGACCATAGCAGCACTTGGTGCTTAACATATGTTTAACATTTGTTACACAACTTTGAAAGCGTTGTCACGGTCAGGTCTTGCGATACATTAGCATGCAACAAGGATATAATTTAACCATTATTGTGCATAATCATGCCTCTCCATGCAGTATAATGCAGTTATTAGTCAAAGAGAGAGAGACAAGGACCCCCCCCCCCGTAAGATTTCATTTTTTTTTTTATTTTCTTGCATTTTCAGCAGATTTTCACATTTTATGTACAGGATAAAATATTTCTGCTTCCATAAAGGTGGAAGCGATGGTCAAGCCTTACTTGTTTTGTCACAGGAACAGATGACCCAAAGAATGTCTACCTTCATCTTTATCTAGGTGATTTCTTTAAAACCATGTACAGATTAAGAGTAAAGATACATCCTAGCAATAAAGGCAAATAGGAGAAAGCTCAAAAATTAGGCATCATAATTTCAAAAGGCAAAGTTTTTAATGATCCGCAGAAGCAAGCCAAAAAAGGACATGCCTGCAGCCACTGACACAGCAGATTCCACAGGTGGGGTAAGCAAAACAACAGACATTAGAATTCTCAAGACACACTTCTGGAATCACCAACAGTCCTTGAACAGCCAAGAATAGAACTACAGCTGGGGCAAACATCGCCACTAAGGTTATGCATGCCCTAGGTTAAGAGGGATTCAAGTTGTGTATGGAAAAACACTAAAACCAAAACCTCAAAAAATCCTGACATGAGTTGACAGCCAGTGCAAAATGTGCAGGACAGAGGTAATATGTTGGTAATTTTACACTTCAGCCAATCACTCTCTGCATGTTAGGAATCATTTACAGTTAATACGTTTTGTGACTTACTCCTCTGAAGTCAGTCTCCTGCTGTAATATGACAATGTTTATTATAAAAGTAATTCAAGAAATGCAGCAATTGGATGAGACTAACTTTTAAGGAAGAGCATAATTTCAAGAAAAACATGCCCAAAGGCAAAGAAAGCAATGAAGAAAAAAAGCATTTGTGGAACTCGCAAATAGGGTTGAATATAAAAATACAACAGCTTGATGATGGTCTGCTGTACATGCCAACAAATATAATGCTTCATTTGGCCTACTCCTACTTCCATCTGCAGGTAAAAAGTTGTGCTTCTAATCATTCATTGCCCACAGAAGGAAAACAAATGTATACTCTCATGCAAAACTATCATTGTTCATACTGCTCTGACAAACAGCTCCACATAGTGAAGTGGGGTTCATTTTTGAAACCCTTTCTCAACACAAACAAACCTTAGAAGATGAACAATGAACAAACAATGAAATTGCCAGACATCCACTAAAAGCACCAGATTTTTCCAAAAGCTTCTTGTTTCAGGGTGAGAGCACCGTGAAGAAAAATGTTCAATTACTTTAATTCCACTGCATTCCTTTGTTAAACTACCCATCACTTTTAACTCAAGAAATTATTTAGTACATTTTTTTTTTCTTGCTGAAAGGGAAATCTTGTGATATTAGACACCCCACAGAACAATTTTAAACTGGCCTTGGGGAGAAACTGGCATGGCAGAGCAATTGTTATGCATCAAGATGTCTTCATGCTGATCTTTCAAACTATCTTGACCCTGGTGTGACGCCAAATCCATCTGAGAGATCAGGTCTGCCATATGGTATGATGGCAGTCTTACAAAGTATAACTAGGTCAAACCCTTAATGAGATGCAAGCTGCCTCATTTTTGTGATTTTATCAAACTTTTGTCCACTTCTGTCAAAATCATGGATCTGTAAATTAAAATTAAATTATGACAGAAAAAGTACATTTATTTTGTTTTATTCATCTGACATCAAATAACTCATCATGACAGTAAGGTTAAGTGCAGCTCCTTTTAAATGCGTCTAAGCAAAAGGCAAAAGTCTGCATGCTGAACTCAGTAAGTCTTGTCAATAAGGTCTGATTTGCTGGCTGAACATATGCCATTCGCTGTCTTATTTTAGGACAAGGCATTGCTGGGGCAGAAGCTTCCTCACATCTTTGGGTAGAACAAACTTTAATCGCATAAAGAAGACCAAGGTTCTAATTTGCATTTTGTTAAATGTTAGTCTGGATAAAACTTTAAAATAACAAAAACTAATGTGCATTCTACAAAACATCTTTTATTCAAGACGCAGCAATTGATGTACGACTACTGTACTAATAAGAAACAGAAAACTGAAATAGTGAACTTCATTAACAATTGCTTTCCATCCAGGTGTGTTTGCTTTGTTAAAAATGATTTAGTCAAAGGTGAGAACATGCTAAAGAATCACCAGACACTTACCTCATGCTCCCACCTTGGGAAGGTTTCTCTTAAACTAATCCATTTTTCTGCAAAACTAATTATATTTGTGAGTTGCCAATGAACAGTGTGTGTATTTGCGCTTGTGTGTGTGCGCGCCGGGGGGTAAGTTATTTGCTGGAAGTTCTACTGCACAGCTAAGTGCAGACAGAACATTTAACACTAACAAGATAGAGCAATATATTTTAAATGCTCCATCAACACTTCTATAACAAATAAGTCTTCTTTACAGTAAACAAAACTTCATTTGAATTTCACTAAATAAAATCTCCTGAGTACTTCAGCTCTACTGCACTAACAATTATGAAGTTTTCATTCTATCATATATTACACTGAGGAAAAGCGATAACCTAAGAACATACTCATTTCCATGCTATTTAATTCTTAGAATGCAACAGATTTTGAATTACTGGTTAAACAAATACCTAATTTCTAAGAATTACTATAATTCAGGCTCTGCCCAGCATTTGTTTTAAAATGGGACTACTATAACTTCACAGTATACGGGAAAAGTACAGTTTGATAAGCTGTAATACATACTCACCAAAAGAAAGAAAAACAAGTACCCATTGTACACATCAATAGTTAGTGCAGCAGTGGGACAGCCAGTTTCTGAGTTCATGTATAAGCTCAGATTGAGCATGTGATATAGCAAAATGAGCCAGGAATAGAAAAAAAAAAAGCTCTTAAGTATCTAATTCAGGCCAGGCCTACGGGTTGAGTGACTTCTGTGAGATCTGGTCACATAACGTGCTATATATGTGCTTCATCTTAACCAGTGTTGGGACATGACTTTGTTTATGATAAAGCAGGTAATCTGCAAATGAACGAATGAGAGGTAAGCACTAAAGATCAGCTGCCTAGAGAACTTAACAGGGATGTTAAAAGGGCATTTAGAGGTTTTCAGTACTATTTTCTTTGATATTATTTGGAAGATGGAGATTCCATGTGTGTATGAAAGTAATTATGTAGAATACATTACTGTAGGCACTCATCTTCATCACAAATCGGCATCAGTGGTATAGAGTAGGTAGCTATCTTTTAGGTGGAGACAGGTTGTGTGTGAAAACACAGGGCATTTATATGAACACAGCTGAATGATCATTAGTAAGGCACGTCAGCCGAGAAGGAAGTGGCAACTGTATATGCATGTCAGAATTAAAATGAAATATATTACTGTGGCAATTATAGGGATGGCACATTAGTGCAGCAGGTAGCATTGTCATCTCACAGCAAGAGGTTATCCAGCTCAATTCTCAACTGGGGTACCTTTTGTGTGGAGTCTGCATGTCCTCCCTGTGTTTGCATGGGCTTTCTCCAGGTGATCTGGTTACTTCCCATACTCTAAAGACACATACTAGGTGAACTGGACACACTAAACTGGCCCACAGATGTTAGTCTGCACGTGTGTATATGGTATAAAAGAATACATGCAGCAGGAATAGCCACTCAATAGTATAAACATTGACTTTAGAGGATTGTTAGTGTTGAATCGACACTTCAAAGCCAGGTTCAAAAATGGAAAAAGGGTTAGTGGATGGATGGATATTACTCTGGCAATTATTGTCTTATACATTTTTTCACAATCATACAGGAAACCTTTAATGCAGAAAGTGACCATTTTTAACAGGGATACAGGTGGGCTTTCACTGACAGCAACTGATCATCAAGATGGCTTTTCAATGGCAGAGAGTTTGTGCGCCTGGACAAGATATCATTTTCTATAATTCAGTTCTTTCTTTCAGTATTTTTACTTTTACGTAAACATTTTAAGATGCTAGTAATTCTAAATAAAATGCTACCCCTCCTAATCAGGATTGCTCTGTTGCTATTTCATAAGCTAGCTAGGATCTTAATGGGCACCAAGAGACAACCCCAGGCTTGCCCACTGCTAATTTTATGTAGACGTATTTAGCACATGACTGCAGCATATCTTTTTCATCTACAACTACAAAAACTGGCCATGTTTATTTATAAATGGCACTGCTTCAGAAGGCAAGGACTACAGAAATTATATTTGTTTTTATCAGTCCTCGGACACTAGTTTGAAGTCTGATCTTCTAAAACTGATAAGTCTGACTGGAGAATCTTGCAAGTCACAACAGTAAATGTGTTGGTATACCAAAATGCTCAGAAATACCACATTTTTCAGTATTCCCAGTTTGAAAGTGTGCATATGTCTGTCAGTGTGAGGTAATATTAGCATAGGGGATAGGGTTCTTATAAGAGGTGTGTGTGTATGTTTTAGGGTTAGGGAATAGTGCTGAAGTGTGCTTGCCTTGTCTATAGTTAGGGTTGGAGTTGGAGATAGGTTAAGGATGAGGTTAGAGCTAACACATGTGATTATGGATACTGAAGGAAAGAGCCCCCTATCATATCATTACTTATATGTTAACCCGAATGCAAGCCCTGTCCCTAACACTAAACAATACACATGCACTTTACACTAGCCCTATCATGGCAATAATGGAGAACACTGGACTGAAAAAATGTCTGTGTGACAGTTGAAGTCTTTAAGCAGAAGCGTAGTTGTACACACGCTTTCTCTAGACAAAAAAATTTAAATCACAATCGTAAAGACACAATTTCAGCCCAGAGTTGCTACCTGGAAGAGCACTCAAGTGTCTCGCTTGTAACTGCCAAGCACTAAATATTTTTATGAATCTAACAAAGTTACTGCCTGCTACAGAAACATTTTAACTGAAAAAAAAAAAACACAGTATGAAGTGAAACAGACTCAGAAATAAAAACTAATTAAATGCATCTTGTTTTCCAGAATATAAAGAAAACAGACAATCTAACACATTTTCACTGCTGTATGTGCTAATACACTGTACAAGTCTTTGTTACGAACCTCTAAGTTTTTTTTTCTTTTTGTAACTGCACAGAAAAGGGATGATTGATCTTATGTTCGTAGATCCAATATATGCTTGCAATGATTTTAATGTATTCCCAGGAGCTTAGAAAGTACATAGATTCCAGGATCTGTGAAACTTGGCAAGGTCTATGCTTACTGTCAGTTAAATCCAAAATCCACAGCAGATATGTGTACTATGGTAGATAACACAGGACTAAGTATAACTTGCAGTCATATTCACAGACATAAGTTATGCTCAGTCCAGTTTTCTCCATTATCACCCCTACGACAACCACTACCCTAAACATAACACTATACAAATGTGTCTCCAAGATTTTCAGTTTTGGGATATCTGCACTCTGATTTGACAGGTCTGCGGTGTGCAATTTTCCTTAAGTAATATTCAAGTTAGTCTGGAAGATTTCGAGTACTCAATTTCATCACACTCGAAATAAAGCATGCAGAGTGCTGCTTGGTATCAGGTTCTTTTCATTTCTCGAGATTTTTTAACAAAGAAAACACTAAAGTGATAATGAGATATTCGACTACTTTTTTAAACTATCCTGTGTGAAACAGATGAATGACACCATAAGTTGTCACAACAATCAAAAACTAGCAGATTTAACTATACACAAACAAGTAATACTCAAAATCCATACACAAATTGCAGACATAAAAGTAATGGCTCACAGGTAGAGAACCCAGATATATTCAACCATATCTTCCTCTGGTTTAGTTGGAATATAACTTTTATGCAGCTACACAATCTGCATTGTCATCAAGGAAAATGTAAAGAAAGAATTACTTAAGTGCAGTGTATCGTACATTAAATGCCCCTTATTAAAATGATCATATATAGTGAATGATTCTTTAGTACAGCAAAAAAGTTTATGAAAATCCCAACAGAATATGGTACAGAAAATGTCAGGAATATCAACAGCTTTCTCTTAGTAACACAGTTTGAAATGCACACAGCAAAGTAAATCAGAAATAAAGAAATAATATCAACTAAACATATAACCAACAAAAATAGTTAAGACAACAGTGCAACTGCACTACTGAGATAAACTCAAGGTCAGGAGAACTGCCTCCTTATCAGCATATGCTGCACAATTATTCATTTGAAAATGTTGAACATAGCTTCAATACATATCGTTCATTGCTAAATCAAAACCCGTCAATTAGGGACAATTGTTTTGTGGTCTCATTACGGCACATTGCCTCATTCCTAAGATGCAAAGGAGAGAATGCACAGGAAAGTATCTCTGTCTACTTAACCTTCACCAAACAGTACTCATGCACCTTTATTACATTTTCTTTTTCATCTCACTTTCATCCATGATAGAGAGCATAGTGGAACAATAACTTGCAGATAATTGCTGAAGACAACAGCTGGACAGGAAGAGTGTAGAGTGGAGCTATCTCACAGATTACAAGTACATCAGTGCATTACAATTAGTTTAAAAAGTCATCTGCCCCATGTTCAACAGCTCTTGGAATAAAAGCAATTTCATAAGAAGCAGTAGCAACCTTCTCATATTTCAAACCTTAATGACCCAGCACATTATATTTCCAGGACTACAGTTTACACACTGTTTTGAGCAACTAACCTGACAAGCAATGTCCATAGATTTTATCACAAAAACTGATGCAACATTACTGATGCATCACCATATCTCATAAGCCAAAGGGAAATAAAGCATTTCCATTCAACATCAACTAATTTAGAATCTGCCTGGAGAACATGGGAAATTTCTACACTTTGTGTTACAATCCATCTTTGTAGTACTTCCTAATAAACAATTCTATTACAGCACTTCCCCAAGTGAAATTAAATGTCATGGTTAAGTGGGACACCCAATGTGGGAATGCAGGATGTCAGTATGTATACTAACGAGAGTTTCAAAATATGAAAACAGCGTCCCACTTTGTTCGCACAACACCTGCCAGTGCACAAGATCGTTATATCTTTATATTCTGCTTTGAATAAACCAGAAACATCCTGAAGATGAAAAACATTATTGTATCACCCAGGGATTCCATTAGGCAGCAATAAGGAAATGTTGACAAATAGAAGATTACTTAATGTGATCTGAATTCAAGGTATCTTACAATAATTCTTCCTCTGACAGCAGTGCTTTTCTTACAGCTTTTTTTCCTGGCATTTTACTTCGGCAGTTGATTGCTGCCATACTATGACTAAAATAGTGCAAAGCAAAAAAAAAAAAAAAACACCATATATACATATATATATATATATATATATATATATATATATATGCTTTTACAGTAAGAAATCGAGCCCATTATATGAACATTAAAAACAGTTTTCAAATCTCTCAAAAACAAATCTAAAAGATTTTACAAAAATATGACAAGGTTAAAAATGGAGTCCGCTACTTGCTTTTAAATTTTAATTTAAGGTGGGGAAAAATAGTTAGAAACTAGCATCCCAGTAAAATGCTCACCCAGGTCAAAACAAAATGTTGGTACAAGAGCATTTTTTTCTCTCAAATTGCTGCTTATGTACTACAAAGAAAAACGGAGGTTCCACTCCCAAAGTAAAAAGTTCATGTACTACTACTACTATGTAATTTTACTTCTACAACATGGTAAAATGACTTCTAAACCTGGCTTAATGGACTGTTAAAATGTGGAAGAGGGATTAACCTGTGCAACAACCATTAACATTGTACAACGCTATGGGTAAACACATTTAAGCCGTCTGCATACTCAGGCACCAGTCTGTGCTGTCAGAAGGCATCTGCAGGACTGCTTGCAAACACTCCCAAAGGTAAGCATGCAAAATCGATCAAAGGAGATGTCTGCCTTTCTTGTGTTTAACCAGCACCTGCACGAAAAGTTAAAGCTTAGATTGGTTTGTCATGCTTCATCTGCTATTTTATTTTATTGTTTTCTGATGCAACATTTATTGTATTTGCAACTGCTTCACTAATTTTATTTATCTTTGGATTTTGTCTCTAAAAATGTTCAACACTGATCAAAGCACTACCCTGATAAACTACGTAAATAAATAAATGTTGTCATACTATAGAAAGGAGGGAGAATGTGCGAGTGTGTTTGCACTTGAATATATACATACATATAAATGCACACACTGCACAAAACAGAAGTTATGTACCTACCATGATAAATCTAGATGATCTTCATCCATCTTCTTTAAACAGGTACTAGTTTTCAATCAGCCCTGACACAAAGGCCTTCTCAGGCCTTAACTCCTCCCCTCTACTATAATGCTCAGCACCCTTCTTTGCTACTCCATATATTAGGAGGCAGCTCGACACCTCCGTGACAAACAGAACTACTACTTCTTCTTTCGGCTTTTCCCGGTTAGGAGTCGCCACAGCGGATCATCTGTCCGCTCATGATTGGCAGTGGAGTTTTACAGTGTCGAGTTGCCAGCCCGGCGCCCAACCTTCCACAGAAGGCACACACACACACACACACACACACACACACACACACACACACACACACACACACACACACACCTAGGGCCAATTTAGATTGTCCAATCCACCTACTGCATGTCTTTGGGATGTGGGAGGAAACCGGAGTACCCAGAGGAAACCCACGCGACCACAGGGAGGACATGCAAACTCCACACAGAAGGCACCCCAGCCGAGAATCAAACCTAATCGCTGCACCACCGTGGCCACCCTACCTCAGTGACAAACAGAACAAAAAGAAAAAAAAAATACTCAACTTTGAAAATCTCCCTCAGACAAACATGGTACGTGAACAGTCAGTAGGCATGATAATGGATGTATCACAATGATAAGTATATAATTTTCGTATCTAGGATGAGGTCATCCATATTCTTCATACAAGTAAGAAAGAGTTGATTACCTGGATCAAACTCATTTCTACAGCCACCTCAGAAACATACCTCTCAATGTGCAGACATTGAAAACAGGTACAAAGGCCGTATTAGGTACGTATCTAATTAGCATAAACACTGAATAGCAAATAGCACACAATTCTTCCCACTTCCAGTAGGAATGTGGGATACTATTCAAAAACACTTTTAAAAAATGGAGTGATAAAATGAAGCAAAAATGTAAATACATCAAAGAAAACAGTGTAAACCCCATAGACTTTAATAAACTATATAGCAACATTCTACCACACAATGCCATTTATATTTATTTCTGAAAAAATAAAATGTAAGATGTGTGCCCACTATCTTTAAATTATTAATGCCAGTAATATGATGGTCATATATAATGTGGTTTTCTGTGTACTGCACAGCTTCACAAGTCATATGTGATGGGGGGGGGTTCAGAAAACAGTGCAAAGGAGTAAATTATGCATGAAAATCAAGAAATACCTCCAAAAATAGGTATATCTTTATGCCTGGATAACCCAGGCCTGGAAGTAGGAATGTTCCTCTAACATGGGGACAGTTGATAGGTCTGTTTAGGATTAAGAGGATTTGTTCTTAGAGGGAAAAAAAGGCATCCTTAGGAAAAATCAAACAAATCTGCACGGTGCAAAGAGCCTATAATTCTGAGATGTTCCTTGCTGAAGTAATGGACTACAGCAATTTTTCCTTCCATGGCAGAAATTTCAAACAGGAAGATGAAGCTAGCTCAAACGGAGATGGAACATAATGTTCAGGCTTGAGGAGGAACTGAATTCCTTGTTGATGGTCTACTAAGAAAAGACCAAATGTGGGAATTCATTGCAGACTTTTAAAATGGAAGCAGCATGTATTTTAATACAATATCCATATGAAATTAATCAAAAAAATATCTGCAATATATTCCAGTATAGCTGAGACAGGTGTATAAAAGAAGAGGTAAAAAAGCATTTGGCTGCAGTATACCTTCCATATCTGGGCAATTTGCTTCTTTGCATTCTTCTTGTATTCTGTTTCCAAGAAGAAATCAAAATTTGGACAATCCTTTGACAGAAACAACAGTTCCTGGCCCATCACCTGAACTAGAAAACCAAGTGGTTTAGATTCAAGGCCTACTTATCCAGTTACTGCTTGTTGGACAGCTAGGTCAGTAACGTTCTAAACATTCTAAAATAGACTAGATCCAGGCCTGCTGAATCTAGCTTTGTTTGTATGCTTGTTGTTTGTTTGCTTGTTATTTCCCTGAAACGCTAATTCCACATAAAACGTGGCTTTTCAGCGCCTCTGTGGATCCCTAGTGATATCTGCATTGCTTACTGTACTTATTTCCTTGTTTCACTTGAAAGAAAGTTACTGTTTGTCGTTTTAAGTTACCTGTAACACATTTTAATTTAAGTTACCTGGCACTTGCTCACTAAAGCAATTATATAAGTCAGCACTAAAAAAATTAAAAGCACTACACCCTCACAAACTCCCCTTGAGTACCTTGTTCCCCATTGTCCCTTTTTTCAATTATAAAGGAACTCCCAATACTATTCTAGCATGTCCAAAGGTCAGTTGTCAATCTCCTCTCCAGTCCAGCTGGTGAATATGGGAATCTTGAGGCAATGTTACAACTGTCTCATGTACACAGACAACCCTCTCCTCCTCCCAACAAATTCCAACACGTGAGAGATGCAACCATATAGCCAAACTGGAGGCTAAGCTCTCTCAACTCAGTACTGGTGCAACCAGTCAGGAGGAGAAGGAAACCACACTCACTACAATTCCAGTCTCACATAGACCTACCACGACAGCCAACCAAACACATAAACACACAAAAACATACTTGGAGGCTCTAAATAAAAATCTGCCTAAGCAGCAGAGACCTCCAAAGCAGACACCCAAGCAACTGCTACCCCAAAACAAAACACGTGCAACACACAGCTCACAAAGCCAGTGTGCCGAACAGTCACAGCCCTTAAGGCTAAACAACACACCTGATACACTTTTTATAGGTGACTCTATCGTCAGGCACACTGACGTCCCGCTCACCAGGCTGAACAAGGAGAAGGTCACGGAGAGCTGCCTGTCGGGCGCTAGGATCCGCCACATAACACAAGCACTCAGGTCACTCCAAGGCAAGTACAAATATGACTCGGTCATTGTCCATGCTGGTGTGAATGACCTGAGGCGTACCTCCCTGGACTACATGAAAAGAGACAGAGGAGCTCTCTGAGCATGTAGCCTAGGCTGGTATGACCCTGACCTTGAGTAGCATCTTACCCTCACCAAGAATGATGCCACAATATGAAGACAAGATGATCAATTTCAACAACTGGCTTAAGTATTGGTGTCATTCAAAGGGGATCCAACGCCTGTCAGCCTGGGATGACATGCTCGACAAGCCACAATGCTTCGCTAGGGACGGCTTGCACCTGTCACCCCTGGGCTTTCGGATATTGGTAAAGGCTCTTGCTTCCCCCATAGTGCTTTTTTTAGGGAAGGCTCAAAAGACAAACCCACCTCCATAGGTATCACAAGGGATAAGAAACTAAGAGTAATGCTACTCAACGCCAGAAGTCTAAACCTCAAGATGCACGCACTCGAAACTCTCCTTAGCATGGAGAACATCGATATCTGTGCAGTAACAGAAACCTGGTTCAAGGCTCCCGAGAGCACCCCAGCACTACCAGGTTATACCTCATACCATGTGTTTCGGCCCCAAAACTTGGACCGAACCACAAAAGGAGGGGGAGTATCAATATTCGTCAAAGATACCCACACCTCCAGGTTGATGGCACAGCACGAAGCATCAGAGACTATCCATGTGCAACTAACAGTGGGTAAAACTGCCTTCCAGTTTATAGCCTGCTACAGACCACCCTCCCAAACCCAGGACCCCTACTCGGCCTTCCTGAGAACATTGGAAAATATGAAGGTCTCTCCAAACACCATTATAATGGGCGACTTCAACTACCCAAACATAAACTGGGAGCATTACTCAAGCTCCAACACCCTAGCCCAAAGGTTCCTAGAATTTATAAACTCAAATGCTATGGAACAACTTGCTACCACTCCTACAAGAGGGGAAAACATACTGGACCTGATCATCACCAACATGGGGACTCTATGCTCCAGACCAGAAGTGTATCCCTCACTGGTAAGATCAGACCATAAACTAATCTCACTGGATATTCACATCCTGACCCCACCCCCTGCCCAGAAAACCACAGTGAAAAACTTCTCTAAAGCAAATTTCACACTCCTCAAAACCGAGGTGGAATCCTTCAAAGCCCCCGAGCCTGTGGAAAATATGGCCCAGACCGCAGAATCCTTTATAAACGCATTCTATGAACACCTTCAGGAATGCATGGATCATGCAATCCCAAATAAAACCAAGACCCAATCCTCCAAAGGCAGACGTCCTGTCTGGTGGACCCCAGCCATAAACAAACTATAAAATAGGAGGAGGAAGCTACTACATGATAGAGCAAAATCCCAAAAAGGGAAGGCATCTCTGATGAGTATTAGCAAAAAACTATGGGCACTCATAAAATCATCTAAGGCCAGCTTCGAGAGAAAAATTGCACAGGACACTAAGGATAATCACAAGGCTTTCTTTAGTTATGTTAGGAACCTGGGTGGGAATTCCCAGATATGCTCAGAATTACTCCAAAATGACAAAAAATACATCGAACCCACAGACATTGCCAACATCCTAGCTGACAGGTTCAGCACAAACTTCTCCCCTCCCCACCAAAAGGGCAAATATCTATCCCAGCAGAGAGCTGCCCCCCTGACATCTCAGATGCTCAGGTAAGAGCCGCCCTCTCCAAAGCAAAAAACACAGCATCAATGGGACCAGACGGTGTCTTGGGCTGCGTCCTACATGAACTCCAAGAAGAGCTAAACCCAAACATAAAACTACTGTTCAATCTCAGCCTTACTACAGGATATGTACCCAAAGAGTGGCGTACAGCAACAGTGGTCCCTCTCCACAAAGGTGGTGCCTCAACGGATCCTGGAAACTATCGCCCCATAAGCCTGACTAGTTTGGTCTGCAAAGCTATGGAAAGGATCATCATGGACCTCATAAATAAAGATATTGGGGACCTACAGACACTGGATTCTACCCAGTTTGGCTTTGTTAAGGGCAGATCCTGCCTCTTACACCTGGTCGATTTCTTTGAAACAGTCACCAAAGCCATTGACGAGGGGAAGGTGGTCCACACAGCCTACCTGGACCTCGCAAAAGCCTTCAATACAATACCCCACTCGGGCATTATAGATAAGCTCACCAGCTTAAATATAAACCCCTATGTCACTAGATGGGTTGCAAACTGGCTCAAGGACAAAACACACATGGTTAGAATTGCTGGAGCCATGTCAGACTCCAAACCAGTTACAAGTGGCGTCCCACAAGGCTCAGTCCTGGGACCTCTCTTGTTCGGTATATATTTCTCGGAGGTACAGGCCAACACGGAAGGACTGTGGCTGACCAAGTTCGCGGATGACTGCAAACTGGGCGCCATAATCGACTCTCCAGCCGACACAAGCATCCTCCAAAAGGGCCTCATAGAAACAGACAACTGGTGCCAGAGCCATGGCCTCAAGCTAAATGCCAAAAAGTGTATAGTCATCCCCTTTGGCAAAACAAAGTGCCCACAAATTACCACATAGGTGGTAATCCATTAAGTACAGAAGAAGTAATTAGGGACCTGGGGACCCAAGTTGATAGCAATCTCTCATTTGACAACCACGTGGCCAAAGTGGTTAGAAAAACATTTTATATAGCCCACCTAATCATGAAGGGATTCACATCTAGATCAGGGGAGGTCATCGTGCCTCTTTACTCATCCCTCATCAGGCCCATAATTGAGTACAATGCCCCTTTTGGGATGTACCTTACCAGACACATGCAGCAACTGGAAAGACCCCAAAAGTACCTCACCAAGAGGATCAAAGGGCTCAAACAGATGCCATATGCTGCTGGTTAAAGAAACTCCAGCTCTACTTAGTGGCATACCGCCTGCTCAGAGGCGATCTATGCCTGACGTATAAAGCCATGTCCAACCCGGAATTAATGGACATGCTGCACCTCAGAAAATCCAAATCCCATCAAGCTACGCGCTCGAGAGACTTGAACCTCAGCATTGAAATAAATAGGACATGCTGGAGGGACAGATTCATAACCCAGAGGCTCCCTTCACTCTGGAATAAAATCCCAGTCCAGGTTAGGCAGAGTCCCTCATTGACTCTCTTCAAGAGGAATCTTGATGAGTGGATGGGAGATCGTAGGTTTACCCCGGGTATCACTTCTGTGTCACTGTTAGACAGAGGCACAGTATACTAACCTCGAAAAAGGGCATAGCAAAATTAATTTAAAATGGGTGGCGAAAGCCAAACACACTCTGGCTAGGCTTATAAATGCCCTAGGGCAGATAGCCTAGTATGAACCTATGAACCTAAAACATATAGGCTTCTCCAGAAGATAGAGCCTGGGGAGAAGGAACAAAACTTACCAGGCCAAGAGTGGATCTATTCATATCACCTTGGAACCGAGGGTCGCCTTATGAATGACTTTGGGAATAAGGAGAAAACGCATAAGTGCAGAAAATAAATCAAGGATATAGCCATGTATGACAGCGTCACTGGACAGCTGCTCCAAAGGAAGGATTGGGGAAAATGTATGCGGCATTTAGTACTATTAAAGGCTGAAACGTGGTTAGATGCAAGGCTCTCACTCAGCAGACACCAGCTGAGTCTGTCAGCTAAGGAACTGACATGGACGTGGATGGTTACCAGGGGGTGGTTAATTTATTGGGACCAATCAGTGACCCTGATCGTATCCCAGCATACAGGAAAACATGCTGTTCCTAGTTATTCAGACACCACAGTATGGGCATACTGCTTTGAGTAGATGGGGATCACATCCTGTGGGAAAGAATTTTAATGCTTGTAAGGATCCCCAACTCCATCTGATGAGGATATTAGCATCAGTTGTCAACCAGATACATTAAGACATCCTGACTTAAATGTGCCCCCCACCCCAGGGCTCAGATGTCTATGGCAACTGTCAGCAATAAGGAAGGGAAATGGAATGGGCTGCCCAGAACCAAATTTGAAGTGAGAAGTGCGAATCTTAAATTATATATGAAAGCCTTGTAAATATTTATCTGTATCAGAATGTCACCCAATATCTGACAACACTGAGTGTGAACTGTCCTCTGGAGCACACTCATCTTCAGTGTGATAAGTGGTAACATGACTATGAAGGCTGCCATTAACTACAATATTCTGGGACTCTGGAATGCTGTGATCAAGTCCTGTCTAAAACACAGTGGTCAGCTCTCTAGATGGCAAGTTCTATTTTGTAAGGCAACTTGGTACTGCAACAACTGCATGTCTTAGCAACAGTCTATCAATTGAGGTCCCAGTGATCACTGCAGCTATGATTTCACCAGAAAAACTGCAATTCCCTAAGACTGGGGTGTGTGTAGTGAAGACGACTCTTACTGCAAAAAAGTTAGTCATCTAAGAAGGGGAAATCTTGGCTCCTTACAGCCTGTCACTACTGCCATGCATTAGGAAGGTCGTGGTGAGTCTAGATGGAAAAGCACTAAACTGAAAATGACTGGCTGCCAATCAAAAATATAAGAACACCCTAAGTTCTTTGGCTTTCTTGACAAGCAGGCATGTATTCTGGAGATCCAGAAAATATACCTAGTATCCCTCCATAAGGCAAGGAAGTACTATCTGTACAGAGACCTTCCGGATGGATTTATTTATTTATGTTTTTGGATAAACTCAGACCACTTGCATCTAGTATGGATCAGTGTTTTTTGTTGTTTTACTGGGAGCCAAAAAAGAATCTCACATAGACCCTATCTGGTCATAACCTCTCTTCTATCTACCACCAGCACCACACACACCCACATAGAATGGAAAGTCCATAACAGGAATTAAGGGTGAACGAAGGGGGCAGTGGAAGAGGATTTTGTACCCTGTAGATATATCCATCCTTCCAGAGTGATGGTCAGTCACACAGAAAGGTGAAGGAACAACTGAACCCTGACTACTTCTAGAGAAGGTTAATCAGCCGGGGATTTTGTTATGCCTCGGTTAATTCTGAGTCATGTAATGCACATCTCAAGCACCAACAGAAATCTGGTGCAGCAAAGGAGGGCACTAATCAATATGAGAGATGAGAACAGCTAAAGCCAGGATTGCAGGCAACAGGACAGTGGCAGGAGGTGAAGTCCTACTTATTTGAAAAAGGATGGGTGAGATCATCCTAGGTTTGTCTCTCTCTTTACGAGCACACACACACTCAGACAAGCTTAGGCACACACACACATATATATATATATATATATATATATATATACATACACACACACACACACACACACACATATATATATACATATATAAGTATACACGTGTGTGTGTTTGTGTGTACACACACACATATACCTACATATATATCTACACATATATAGAGAGACAGAGAGAGAGAGAGAGATGTCAATCAAAACATGGTATACACATTTTGTAGAATGTTTGTGTGTAGGGTGATTGTGCAGGCACCACACAGATCATACCTTTATTAGGATTACCTCTTTCATTCATCTTAGTTTGCAGCACATCATCAAATTCTGTTTTTAGGAGGAGGAGCAAAACACCACAGTTGGAGAAAACAAACAAATGACAAATCCATGGACCACAACTCTACGAACACACATCTATTAGTTACATTTTTTGACTCAAAGCTAGATCGTCAGAAATATTAGGAGCCATTCAGGGCTGCTATTTTTATTATTCTTGCTCTTTTGCCCCGTTCCCTTTCCCTCTCCTTTTTCCAACCTCCTAATGCATTGCTCCTACCTCTTTTGTTACCTGCACTTAACTGATTTTATCACTTTGATGTTTATGGCTTGGCTTTTAATTTTCAGTATTTCAATCCTACTGTTTTTCTATGCTTGCAATTTAGTGGTAAGTTGTGTGGTCATATGTTCGCTAAACATGACACTTTCTCGTTTACTGTGATCTACCAACTATTTTGAAGTTATTAATGAGAATTTCACTGTATGTGTATTTGGACATGATAAAGTCCACACTCCAAGTGAACAAGAGTGCTTAGTTTAAGAAGTCTTTTGCATCAGCAAATTTTGTTGTTTTTCTTTTATACAGTGCTCTTAGGCTAATTTCTTTTGGCTCCCAACTGTGACCATTCAGCTTAAAGCTTCATCATTATAAACCACTCCACATGGGTTAATAAGCATTCTCTATTCACACACAAACCCACAGTACTCAGCTCTGTAGTACAGACCCTTAGTTTTCTTGCTCATGTATTACCACATTTATTCTTGCTTACCTCTGCCCTACCTTTGCCACTTTTTTTTATGAGCTCAACTTATGCAGTGCATGTCCATAAACATACTTGTCGCTTCCCTCCATATTCATAACCGTGCACATAACAGCTTAACATCCTTTTCATTATCCAAATATGCTAGGTTTCACTGTCACATGCTGGGGGAGTTTCTATTTATTATTGTGTTGTTATATTCATAATCACATTGGTCATGCTAGCGCCTAATGAGCCAATCCATTCCATACCTTCCATACATCTGACTGACCCTTAAACTCTCCTCCTCAATCTCTTACCCTTTTTCATACAAAAATAATGCTGGTAGGGGTGGGGCAACTGAACTGGGGAAGCTAAATGCAATGGGGTGGGGTTTTCTTATGACAGGTCAATGACCATTACATGTGACTGAACAAAATATGAGTTCATTTGTTTTCATCCATAGATTGTATCAGTATCTTCGTACTTATTACGGTCAGTTGTTGTTGTTGTTTGTCTTTCGGCTTTTCCTGGTTAGGGGTCGCCACAGCGGAACTCCGGTCCACTAATGATTGGCAGTAGATTTTCACGAACGCTGAGGTGCCAGCACGACGTCCAACCTTCAACGAAGGCACGCCCGTTTACGCATGTCTTTCGAATGCCACCCAACCATGGGGAGGAAATGCAGACTCCACACAGAAGGCACTCCACGCACTCCAGCCGAGAATCGAACGGGAGAACCTCTTGCTGTGAGGCAACAACGCTACCGCTGCACCACCGCGGTATATAATTATTACAGTCAGTACACTTGCTATATACACCTTAGATGTCTGGCGGCAATCAGGAAGGCCAACCTCAGGTAAAATAAAACCCTAGACAAACAACTCTATAGCCCCCCCCAAAAAAAGTCCCCCCAGCACTTAGTTTTACTTTTAGGCCTCCCATACTCAACACATTTAGGTCTCTCCATTTTTTTTAACACATTCTAACTGGCCAATTAAGTCTGGAAGAGGTAAATGAATGAAGCCATGGTCTGAGGGCAACCACACCCCCAAATGCATGGAGTCCATGGATATCATACATGGGTCTACTGCTTTTAATCAAAATTACAGTTCTTCAAATCACAAATAAGTGATTCCGCTTACCCAAAATTCCACTTGTGTAAAAAAGCACTTTTCTGAAGTCTGTTTCACCGACCTACTTAATGTGCTGCTGGTTGTTTCTTCTTGTATGCCATAGATGATGTGAAGCCTGACAGAATACAGGGTAGTGTAATCAATCTTCTTTTTCTGTGTACAGTAGCTTCTATTTGCAGCGGTTGCAGCTGTCAAATGCAGATCGCACTACAGTACAGATTGGGGAATCCACCTGTGTTGTCACTAGTGCGATCTCGGAGTTGGTATATAAAATGTTCAGGGGGTGTGGAGGATGCAGGGTGCTTTCCCCTCTGCAAAAATATTGGAGAATGTATGCACTGTTATTTGTGATATGTTCCATTATTGTGGTTTTGATGTATAGTTTCTATACAGTAAGGTTTCGGGTAAGTGGAGTCGGTTATCCGCGATTCGGTGGAGTGTCACTTCGATGATGAAAAGCAGACCCATATGACACACACACTAAAACAGAAAAATAGTTGGTCTCATGTTCATTAATCCACACAGCAACTTGAATCATTTCACACCCTGTTCCTGTCTCAGTCCTCTGAGACAATAAGAAACCATCTTCACTGCTACATTTAGCAGCCCAGTGAGCTGCATGCTGAGCAACATCCTCAACAGCATGATGAAAGAACTCCATGGATTAGTGGTCAATCACAAGCTGGAAAAACTCTGCAAGGTGAAGCTATGGATTGCAATTTTTTTTTAAATAAATGCTTTTCATGTTTTTTTTTTGTTGTTTGTTTTGTTTTTATAGCTCTGAGGAAATCTAGCAAAGTAATGCGCTTAATCTAATAAACACATTAATCGAATAAAGGTCTGGTTTGTTTGAAAACTTTCTTTTTAGGTTAATGATAAAGACACCACCTCTCAACATGTTTTAATACATTGTTATGAATAATTCCACTGGAACCCTAAGATGGACACACACACACATGATGAATTTATGTGTGACAACTTTACTATAGTTATCATTCATCAATAATTTCAATAAATAAATTTCAGTAAATTCAATAAATAGTTTCAGTACTCAAATGTTTCTTTGACCTCAGCACTTGTTCAGAACTCATTGCAAGCACTAAATAAGCTACAAATTACTACAGCACTCAACTTTCCTCACTTTTCTAGAGGAAAACAGTTTTTATTACTTAATAAATAAGCACCTATCCAGGCATATCTAAGGTCAGCTCCCAGTGTTTTCTCCTGTCTAGCTGATGAATCTGGGCATCTTGGGGCAATGCAGCAATTGCCTCATGTACACGGACAACCCTCTCCTCCTACCACCCAGCACTACAACCTGTGAGAGATGCACTTATATAACCAAACTGGAAGCAATGCTCTCTTCACCCAAGACTGGACTAGACAGTCAAGAGGAGAAGGTAAACACTTGCACCACACCACACTCAGCACATAGTCCCTCAAAACCTACACCACCAAAACACACACATAGAAACACAAAACACACACCGACATTCGCAGAGGATCTCAAAAAAAAATCTACCCAAGCAACAGGGACCTCCAAAGCATAAACGCAAGCAACCTCCACCCCCCCAACACCACCCAAATGACACATAGCCCACAAACTCGGTGTGCCACTCAACCACAGTTCATAAGGCATAAAAACGTACCCAACACTCTAGTCACAGGTGACTCTACAGTCAGGCACACTGATGTTCCACTCGCCAGGCTAAACAAGGAGAAAGTTACTGTCAGCTGCCTGTCAGGTGTCAGGATCCGCCACATAACGCATGCATTCAGGTTACTCCACAGCAAGTACAAACATGACTCTGTCACTGTCCATGTTGGTGTGAATGACCGGAGACGTACTTCCCTGGACTACTTGAAACGAGACATGGAGGAGCTTTCTGATCTTGTAGCCCAGGCAGGTATGACCCTAGCCCTGAGTAGCATCTTGCCATCACCCAGAATGATACCACAGTACAAGGACAAAAGGATTGACTTCAACAATTGGCTAAGCTTCTGGTGTCATTCTAAGGGGATCCAGTAGCTGTCTGCCTGGGATGACATGATCGACAAACCACAATGCTTTGCCAGAGATGTCCTGCACCTGTCGCCCTTGGGATTCTGGATACTGGCTAAGGTTCTTGCCACCCCTATAGTGCCTTTTTTTAGAAAAGATTCAAACAACAAATTCACCACTGTAACAGGTACAAGCAAGCAAAATCTGAGGGTAATGCTATTTAATGCTGGAGTCTAAACCTCAAAATGCACTCACTCGAGGCACTCCTTAAAATGGAGAACATCGACACCTGTGCAGTGAGGTTCAAGGCTCCAGACAGCACCCCTGCATTACCAGGCTATAATTCATACCACACATTTTGGCCACCTAACCTGGACCGAAGCACTAAAGGTGGAGGTGTGTCCATATTCATTAAGGATATCCACACCTCCAGGCTAGTTGCTCAGCATAATGCATCTGAGATTATCTAAGTGCAACTAACTCTGGGCAAGACAGCAATGCAAACTGTAGCTTCCTACAGATCCCCCATGCCCCACTGGAAAATATTAGGGTACAACCTAGCACCCTAATAATGGGCAATTTCAACTACCCCACCATTAACTGGGAAAACTACTCATGTACCAACACTTGTGCTCATCATTTTCTACAATTCATAAATTCCAATGCCTTGGATTAACTTATCTACACCCCCACCAGGGGCAGCAATATCCTAGACCTAGTCATTACCAACATGGGCAGCCGGTGTTCCACACCAGAGGTCAATTTCTCATTGGTCAGATTCGACCACAAGCAATTCACCCTAGACATTAACATCCCACCCCCACCCACCATTAGGGAAACCACCGTAAAAAATTTCTCCAAAGCCAACTTCACGCTTAAGACAGAAGTGGCAAACTTCACGACACCCATGCTGACGGACAATAGAGATACAACTGCTGAAACCTATACAATTGCACTTTATAAGCACTTACACGAGTGCATGGATTGTGCAATCCCTAACAGAACCAAGATGCTATCCTCCAAAAAAAGTAAGCCAATCTGGTGGTCCCCTGCTATAAACAAACTCTACAACAGAAGAAAGAAACTGTTGCAAAAAAAAAAGAGTAAAATCCCATGACTGGAGGAACTCCGTGGTCAGCCTCAGTAAGAAGCTGAGATCCCTCATAAAATCTTCCAAAGCTAGTTACGAAAACAAAATGGCTACTGATTCTAAAGACAACCACAAACCATTCTACGGCTATGTCAAGAATCTCAATGGTAACCCTAGACATCAACATCCCACCCCCACCCCCCATTAGAGAAACCACCGTAAAAAATTTCTCCAAAGCCAACTTCATGCTTCTTAAGACAGAAGTGGCAAACTTCATGACACCCATGCTGACGGACAATAGAGATACAACTGCTGAATCCTATAAAATTGCACTTTATAAGCACTTACACGAGTGCATGGATCGTGCAATCCCTAACAGAACCAAGAAGCTATCCCCCACAAAAAGGAAGCCAATCTGGTGGTCCCTTGCTATAAACAAACTCTACAACAGAGGAAAGAAACTGTTGCAAAAAAGAGTAAAATCCCATGACTGGAGGAACTCCATGGTCAGCTTCAGTAAGAAGCTGAGATCCCTCATAAAATCCTCCAAAGCTAGTTACGAAAACAAAATGGCCACTGATTCTAAACACAACCACAAAGCATTCTATAGCTATGTCAAGAATCTCAATGGTAACACTCAGATCTGCTCTGAGTTACAGCACAATGGCACTAAATATACAGAACCTCATTAGCACTCCAAGAAAAATCTTGATGATTGGATGGGAGATAGGAAATTCACCCCGGGGATCACTTCTGTGGCTCTGCTTGACAGGGGCACAGGAAAATAATTTTCTTGGTTGGCAAAAGCCAGGGTACTGTTTGGCTAGGCTTATATAGACCCTAGGGTCAATAGCCTAGTACCTACCTATGAACCTTTAAGACAGGGATTGTTGCAGCTGCAATGGGAAGACAAATCCACCAGCTGTACGTCTAGTTTTCTATGAAAGTACCACTGAATAATTATAAGGAAATCTTTCTCTGGCTGCTCTTTTATGTACGACTGTTATTCAAGCTAGATTAAATTTATGAAGTTCTTCTAAAGAATCTTGTTCAAGCTTCCAGAAATACAATGAAGGCTCTAGAATCATTTATTCTTTGGTTATGAAATATGTTGAACTACTGGTGGCTTACTTGTAAGTATACAAAAGTAGGGTACACTTTTTTCCTGAAACAGAACATTCATGGGAGGTGGGAATAAGCACAGAGTAGGCAAAAGGTGGGGACATCTACAGCACTGTCCATAAATGTAGCACACACAAAAGATAAACAGAGATGGCTTCCCACAGGGTGTAGCATGGAGACAGACCATACATGTTCCTCAGACTGCTCTTCATCCCCATTTCAATCTGTTAACTGAGAAGGTTCTATTAGGGTCTAGGGACTATTTCCCAGGGAAGATCAGCTTAGTAGGGTGAAAGGTGCAGAGGACAATGAAAAAATTCCCCTGCTCTACAAAAACAGAACTCTGCATGTCTTCAGAGGACTGTATACTTTTGTCACGGTGTGGTACAGACAAAGGATGATTAAACTTGGACAGCACATATTCCAGAGTCTGATATGGAGGATTTGTTGGATAACAGCTGACAGAAATGCCTCCAGAAAACAAGACAAATATGAAACCCAACATAGAAAGAGATGCACCATGAACACCTGCACATGGATAAGCTCTGGAAATGGTGGATGCAGATAAACTGTATGAATATAGTCAAAATATGAACCTAGGAAATATTGTTACAGAATTCAATGTAGCAACAAAAATCAAATAAGGATTTCAGAAAGGTAAAGATGGTCCCAAACTACATGAATATAGTATATGAGCAAGATAATAAAAAGTAAAAATAAATTCTGTACTACTGACATAAAGCGTATAGAAAACAAAAACTGATACAGTTTTCATGTCTCTGTACCGCTTCTGGAAATAATATTGGGGTTATCTGGTTGCTAAAGCTACAAATGCCACATGGTTTAGTCTACCTAGTAATACTGTCTGCGAACAAAGATAGCCGGCTGGAAACAGAAATGAAGAAAATAATTTACAGGTTTCAGCTGCTCTGCAGTTATCAGCAGCAGCTAAGAGCTTGTTGGACAAAAACAGATAAGCAGAGTAGAAGTAGACAGACTTTTTTGCCTAAGTCAAGAAAATGTTTAAAAATGCCTCTGATTCTATGTTGGTCAGATATCTCTGATTAAAAAAGCAAAAAATGTGGAAAAAGAGAGCAACTATAATAAATCTTGAATGCTCATTTCTTGCTCATGTGAAGTAAATCCATCAGTACTGGGTTGGAAGATGCCTTGTATGCCAAACAAAGGTCACCTCTTAACAGTATGTACAGTGATGTGCCTTTGAGTCAAGCCATGTATGACATTGTTTAAGCTTTATATCCTTTAGGTAAGGTATTTCTGTGGGCTTTGCAGTTGTGTGCCTGGGCAGATACATGGCAAAAAAAGAAGTTATGTACTTACCATAACGTTCCATGTGAGTTGTTCATCTCGCCTTTATTCTTACACGTGGGTTTGGAGCCGAGCCATCGGCTCCAAGTTGGCCGCTTTACTAGTTAAAGATCTTAGAATAGCTCGAGGCCAGGCCCCTATCCCATGGCGCTCTCTGTCCTACCCCCAGATCTAGTTTGCTGAACTCAGCAACAATAAAATTTAACTCAGAAGTACTCCAGCCAGAGTAAGAATCCCAGAAAAGACTACCAGACCCCAAGTCTACCCATTCTTCGAGACCCTGGAGGGGGATGGTGGGTGGAAATGTATGAATAAAGGCAAGATGAACAACTCGCATGGAACGTTATGGTAAGTACATAACTTCTTTATGTGAAGTTGTTCAATCTCGCCATTTATTTTTACACGTGGGTAACTTCCCAAGCACCCTAATCCTGGGTGGTTCACGGGAGTATATTCCTGAGGACAGTGGAACCAAAGGAAGCCCTGTCCCTGGAGGCCTTGTCCACTTTGTAATGCGTGATAAAGGTATGAGGCTTAGACCAAGTGGCAGCTGCACATATAGTATTCCAAAGGTAAACGAGCCGTATAAGCCGAAGACGTGGAGACAGCTCTAGTTGAATGGGCCTTTACACCATATTCTAATGTTTGGTCGGCTGAAGAGTAGATAAATTTAATGCAGTCAGTTAACCACTTGGGAAGGGTAACTTTAGAAGCTGATAATCCTTTCTTGGAGTCTGCATAAGATACAAAAAGTTGGTCAGATCTTCTAAATTCCTTTGTCCTGTCCAAATAGTATCTCAATTGTATGTGGACATCAAGTTTATGCAATATGTATTCCAACTGATTAGAATGATTATGGAAAAAGGTTGGAATCTCAATAGTTAGATTCAGATCGGTCTCAGAGCACACTTTTGGCAAGACTGAAGGATTAGCCCTCAGTGAAACCCTGTCCGGATGAAACACCACATACGGTGGTTTGACAGAATGGGCTTGAAGCTCAGATACCCTGCATGCTGAGGTAATGGCCAACAAGAAAATAGTCTTCCAGGATAGGAACTTCAACTGACAGGATGATGCAGGTTCAAAGGGAGGAAGAACAATCCGGGACAGTACAAAATTTAGATTCCAGGGAGTAAAGGGCTAACAGGAGGCCTGAGATGAATGGTGCCCTTAAGGAAGGTCAGACATAATTTGTGTGACATTAAGTTAGAACCCTCAGCTCCAAGATGAAAATTCGAGATGGCAGCCAATTGGACTCTAATTGTGGCAGCCGCAGCACCTTCTTGAAAAAGTTGAGAGAGAATTTCCAGAATACTAGCAAAAGGGGCCATATAGTGATCAATGTTGTTTTGAGAAGCCCAAAGGGCAAAATGCTTCCATTTACTAGCATATAACTTTCTGGTATAAGCTTTATGGGAAGATACAAGAATGTGTTGTACCTCCGAAAAAAATCATGTGACCTGGATAGGAAGGGAATTGGAGCAGCCAAGCTGTCAGTCTGAGGGAACAAAGAGAGGGATGGAGGGTCCCTGACGAATATGTCAGAAGGTCTGGAACTGGGTCCAGAACCCAAGGTTTCTCCAGTTGGTAGAATCTAACGAGGCCAAAGCGGGGCTAATAAGATTACCATCCTGCCGAGTGCTTTGGCTTTCTGTAAGAACTTGGGAATCACGGGAATAGGAGGAAAAGCATACAGGAGTCCCGGCGGCCAATCGTGTATGAGCGAGTCCCATGGGCTATCCACCGGTGGGGGATTCAGGGCAAAGTAGCTTTTGCATTTGGCATTCATAAAGGATGCAAACAGGTCACAGCAAGGCTGGCCCCATCTGCGGAAAATCTTCTCCGCAACTTTGTTTTTGAGGGACCACTCCTGAGGTAGCAGAATGGCTCTGCTCAATTTGTTCGCTATTACGTTGGATTTCCCCGGGATATGTGTTGCTATCAGAAAGCGCCCGGTGGACACAGCCCACTGCCAAATTCTCAAGGCCTCTCAACACAGGGGGTAAGACCTGGTTCCTGCTTGTTTGTTGATGTACTAGACTACCAACATGTTGTTCGTCTGTATGGCAGTCGTCCCTAGAGGCAGAGTCTCGTGAAAGTGCTGCAACTCCAAAAGCAACTGTAGCTTTGTCTCCAACCAGGTGCCTTGGGCAGTATTTCCCTGAAACAGCCCCCTGACTCTATCAGAGAAGCGTCCGTGGTCACCATGACTGACAGCGGGGGGAGAACAAATGGAGGACCCATCGTAAGTTGTTGGCTGGTCAACCACCAGCGAAGATCCTTCTTGCAAGAGTCTGCAATCATGATTAAGGATGACATGGGAAGTTGTTGGTATGATCAATGGGTGAATAGTAACCAGTGAAGAATCCTCATGTGCATTTGTCCCAGAGGAACTGCTATGAGCGTAGCTGCCATGGTGCCTAGGTGTTTCAGTACTTGATGGGCCGGTACCTTTTTTCTCTACAGAATGTCTGAGATCTGATTCTGTAAAGAGGCTATTCTGTCCAGGGGTAATCTTATCGTGGCTATGGTAGTGTCTAGTTCTGCTCCGAAAAAGGAGATGTGCTGCGATGGCGACAACACAGATTTTTCTAAATTGATAGTGATGTGTAGCTGAGAGCAGAGACTGACAGTGTTATCCCTGGACAGAATTAGTTGATGCCTGGAGGTGGGGGTAAGGAGCCAGTCGTCCAGATATGGAAACACTCGGAATCCTAGATGCCTCAAGTGAGCCGTAACCACTGCCATGCATTTGGTAAATACTCTGGGGGCTGTTGCGAGTCCAAAGGGCAGTGCTCGGAATTGGTGGTGACTGGCTCCCAGCCAGAAACACAGATCTCTGGATGGCCTGGCCATTTTGATGTGGTAGTAAACATCCTTGAGATCTATGAAGCACATCCAATCGCCCACTCCGAGGAATGGAAGAATAGACTGAAGCGTGACCATCCGGAACTTCTCCTTCTTTACAAATGTGTTGAGTCTGCTGAGATCCAAGATGGGCCTCCAGTCCCCCATCTTCTTTGGAACTAAAAAGAATCTGGAGTAAGTAATGGATCTTAACTGGTCTGGTGGGACTGGCTAGATGACTCTTTTCCTGCAGCCTCTGGATTTCTATGGCTGCTTGATCCCAGAGATTGGGTGGAACATCTGGGATTTTTGTGCCTACAGGCAGACTTCATAGGAATGGAATGATGTATCCTCTGGTAACTATGTTTGTACCCAAGAATCTGTTGTAATTCCTAGCCAGGCATCTGGATACAAAGCCAAGCGACCCCCGATTGCCTCCAGAGCAGGACAGTCGGGCCTCCTCTCAGGAGCACTGGTTGGGCTTGCCAAGGAACTGATCCTTGTCGCCCTGGTTCTGCGGACCCACTCTGCTGCCAGGGCAGCATCTTCTATTATTGCCCCCTTCTGTGCCCCTGGAGGGGGTTCACTATGTGTGTTCTGGACAGCTCCTTGGGACTTTTGGAACCACATTTTCCCACCCTTCTGCCCTTTGGGGTATGGTCTAGTAGGGAGTGAAAAAATGAACTCCTACGGCAGATAGAGTCTTTCCCCTCCTGCTCACATCTAGTGAGTCTCTCCTTGACTTTGGGCCCAAACAGGGAAGAGCTATCAAATGGGTTGTTGACAAAGCAAGACTTGAAGGCTTCCACAAAGGAGCATAAGCGCATCCAGGACTGCCTCCGCAGAGTTATCGCTGAACCTGCTTCTCGACTCAATCCATCGGCTGCATAGGAAATGAGCCACATGGACGAGTACACAACAGAATTAAGGGGGTTATGCTGTGCCGTCACCTTACCAGAGACAGCTTTATCTGTGTTGCCCTTTAGAGTATCTCCAAGCTCTTTGAGGAGATCTCGTTGAAGATGGGTGAAATGGGTTAAATAGTTAAGCGATCTCATGGCAAATGCCGCAGAACTAAAGATGTGTTTCCCGTATCTGTCTATCATCCTAGAGTCTCTATTAGGAGGATGGACAGTGGAAGAGGTTTCTGACATCTCTTTCTTGGTGGCTGCCGCCACCAACATGGCATCAACGGGTACTTCCTTAGTGAGAAACCTCTTGTCTTGGGGGGAGGTGATAAATTTATTAGGCCTCCAAGGGATCAGTTCCATAGAATCAGGAGACTACCACACCCTTCGAGCGACCAAATCCATCAGTTCCTCGAAGGGCAGTGTAACCCAGGAGGTGGAAGGTTGAGACCCAAAGGTCTTCAGGAGCACTGGCTCATCCTCAGTAGGTCTAACAGACTGCCAGTCACCCCTCTGCTTTAGGACTTCCAGGGTATCTGCAAAAGAGATATCATCCGAGGGGGGTCGTGGGGACTCTTCTGATTCCTGTAAGTCGGTGTCTGATGTCAATTATTCCTGTGGGGAATCTAAATGCCTCCTCCTCCATAATCTCTTTCTGGGAACCTCATCAGTGGGGGCTTCTGGTGAAGTCTCAGAAGAACTGGGGTCACCCAATGTGGGTACCTGAGGCTCTGGTTCGCGACGCTTGACAGGGACCTGTGATGCAGAGGCAGAAGATGGCACTTTAGGGGAGGAAGAGGAGGGACCTGATGATGTGTGTATCTTAGACGACATAAAACTCCTCATAGCATCGAAGGCACCTCTGCTTCGACTCGAGGAAGCAGCTGGTTCCGAGGAAGACGGCAATCTCCCTGGCAGCGAGACAGCGTGCTCCGAACGAGAGGATGGAACCGAGCTCATCTGCGCCAAAGTCCTGAGAGGAAGGGTTGGGACAGACGCATCAGTTCAACCCCACCCTCCCCTGGAGCCGATGAGAGAGTGTAGGCTCCGAGACTCTTCCAATGGAACCAAAGAAGTCAGGGTTGACGGAGCTGAAGGCACTGGGACAGGCCTTGGCTCCGAAGGCTCCACAATCATCAGATCCTCCTCCTCCGGCACTGAAGGCCCGGCTCGGCTCGGAGGAGGAGGAGTAGTCACAGCCAGTGGGACAGTCTCAGGCTTCAAACCCAGTTGGGATGAAGCTGATAGTAATTTAGCCAATGCCAGGTTCTCTAAAAGCCTCTGCACCACCCAGTCCACATTGACATCGGAAAGGGTCCCCGGCGAAATGGGTCTAAGGAACTGAAGATGCCACAGATCGAAGGATTTGAGACTTCAGAGTTTTGGAGACCAGTTCCAAGACTGGTGACCGGCTCCGAGACATCTGTTCAGTGCACTGCTCTGAATACTGCGGAGCCAGTGACCGTGCCTTCACAGAAAGGCTTGGAGCCGATGACCTGGACTTCTACCACTTCGAGGACTTGGAGGTCTGGTCAGCCTTATCCATGGAATCTTGAAAGTCTGGCTTCAACAAGCCTCTATCTACCAACATCCTTCGCCGTTCTAATAAAACCCTACTGCTGAAGGAGTGGCAGATAGAGCAATCTTCTTGGAGGTGTACAGGCCCCAAACAATAAACACAATTAACATGTCCATCAGTAATGGACATCTTCTGCCCACAATTACACTTCTTGAAACCAGATCTTTGCTTTTCTTTCTGATCCGCCACATTATACAAACAAACAGAAGTTATCAGAGCCCTGATCAACTTCGTTTACAGTAAGTGCACAAAATCAACAGTATCAACAGTAATCAGCAACAATCCGTACTAAGATATAAAATCCCTACACAACTAGGGATAAAACATGTTAAGTATTTCACACACACTATATATATATATATATATATATATATATATATATATATATATATATATATATATAAAGATAGAACACTAACACTAACTACTTAACACTATGTTGGATTTAAGAGGGATAGGGTAGAAAAAACAATCCCGAGTTGACAGATCCCTGTACAACTAGGTATAATAGTAATTGTAAATGCAACACACTATATTTTACAAAGAGTGAATAGTAATTTTAAATGCAACAATCTGTATTTTACAAAGAAAAAATGGCCAGAGGCCTAGAGCAGCCACTCCATAAATAACGTGAGTTACATAATAACGAAAACAAAGGCTAACTGCCCAAAAGCCGTATAAAGGAACGTACACTATCTAAATATCAAATTTTTAAAGAGAAAACACTTCCAAAAAGGTTAAAAGATAAAGTAATAAAGTTCTACTGGCCCGAGCTCTCCGTAGACCTTGCGATCAGTTGCAGCGGCAAACTAGATCTGGGGTAGGACAGAGAGCATCATGGGATAGGGGCCTGGCCTCGAGCTATTCTGAGATCTTAAGCCAGTAAAGCGTCCGACTCAGAGCCGATGGCTCGGCTCCGAACACAAGTGTAAGAATAAACGGCGAGACTGAACAACTTCACATGGGGCCATTACCTACCGCATGGGAAAAATGTCAAACAGCAGGATACCACAGCACAGAAATATGTAGGTCTACAGAAGTTAACTTTTTTTTGTTGTTGTTGTTACAAAGAAAACCAAAAGGCATTCCTTATATGAACATTATTACACTGATGAAAGAAAAATTATTATAGGCAAAACCCATATTAAAGAATATATTTTAATACAGCACTAAGAAGCTAATACCTCTAGCTGACAGTACAAGACAAAACTATAAGAAAAGGGAAGCAGTGGACAAAAATAGTGAAAACATGTTGTAAACCAAGTCACTGATAAACAGTTGCAGCTTTGCTACTTCTGTCTGGAAAGGAAAAGAGGGAAAGCTCTAATTTATAATGGAAAAAAAACTTCAAATGGTACCCAAGTCACATGACAGGACTAGAAATGTTCAATGTGATTCCAATTCTAAAAGGTGGAAGGGTCACATGGCTCACAACACAATACTGTATACAAGGTCAGACTCTGAAATTAAAATGCCCAAGTACAAGAATATCTACTTATATTCTGATAATTTTTTTTTTAATAATTAACTTACAAAGGTTAAATGTGAAGATGCAAAGGAACACTAACTAAATCCAGGCAACAGCAGCAGTAGTGATGCTTTTATTGGTCTAAGCAAAGCACCTCTGACCTCTTATTTAAGCTTTAACACCAATGATCTACCAGAGTTATTTTGTGATAAAGCTTAACAAGGTGAAAATTTTTATATCAATTTTTTTTAAAATATTATCCCATTAAAGGCATCAGCTAGGCTTAAAATATTCAGCAGAAACAAAAGATAGCAAGATTTCTGACAAAGGGCTGCCTGAAAACTGCATCATTTCCACAGCACCGACTTCTCATTCTGTATGACCAGCAGCTACAAGTAGATGGGCACCAAGGGAGCCCAAAGGATTTTTTGCAGGGGGGGTGCAAACCCAGAGCCCCACCCCCATGCAGCCATTCTAGTGTCACATTACTTGACTATTTCTCCCCAGTTGCCTAAAACTGGTCAAAACTCTGTGTGTATACTGTTTTATGCTTTACTTCTACAATGATTACAGATATTTGGATTTAATTTAAAACTTTTACTTGAAATTTTATAGCACAAACATGGATAGACATTTGCTAAACAAAGCAATTGTGTTACAATAAAAACAGACAGCATTAAAGCACTCTACCTTTGAAACTCACATTCAAAGAAAATGCATCTGGCCAGTGGCAGGTTAAGTTTACCTTATTTAGGGCCATGCAAACGTTCTTTGATCTGCCTTACTGACTGTATTAATTATAATATATAAATTGAATTATATCCCTTGTATAATAGAGCACCACTTGTTAGAGTGTGTTTTAAATTTATAGTTTTTAATATTTTTCCAGTAAGCAATGAAACAAAACATACAAACCAATAATGACAAACTGCCCAATTCAGAACATTTCGACCATAAAAGGTCTCTCAAACATCTGCCATTAAAATCCACCAATATCAGTTGATATACACAATCTCTGCAGAAGTAAAAGTCATCTGAATAACTCCACATTAAAGATATCAAACTAATGAAGAGGTTGTTGCTAGAAAACAGCGTTATATTTCAGTGTTTCATCTACAAATTCAGTGCCTGCTCACCTCAAAGAATAAATTGTCTATGTTACATTAAAAAAAAAAAATGGTAAGCTGGTATATTGCAATAGGAAATGGGTGGCAAGCTGAAAAACAGATTCATGGTTTCTAGGCATCTCATTCAGAGGAGAACATACTCAGGACTGCAGCACCACACCCCCTTAAAATACAAAATCGACTTGCTGTGGGACTAGAACCTACAACCCTCTACACATCAAGATACAAAGATGCTACCTGCTGTGCTACTAACACTGCTTTAAAATTCTATACCACAATCATGATACCATTTGCTAAACAAAAGAGTTGCACATTTTAAGCAGACCTGGCATAAGCAGCAGTAAACTTCTTTTCCCTTGAAGCTCACAAGTCTTTGAAAATAAATTCCACCAGCTAACTCTAACAAGGGCATTACACACACACACACACACACACACACACACACACACACACACACACACACACACACACACACACACACACACACACACACCAACCTCTGCAAGAAATCTGGACAAAGCCTAAAATAAATAGGGACAGATTATAAATACTGCTTTCATGAACCTAGAAAATTGCTAGAAGAGGATTTGCATTAGTATGCATTTTTCTAAAGGGTATGAAGTCTAAAACTCAAACGTCTTATTATTTAGCAACTTCAATCCTTTTTAGGAGGAATATGGGGCAAAAATCGGGTCTATGTTAAATCATCAAATGCTTAAAAAAGCGAATGATTTATCGAACCCATGTAAGCAAAAGCTTACAATCTCTAACTCTTAGAACAGCAAATTTTTCCAAGGGAAAAAATTGCTGTTCCACACACAAAAAAAAAAAATTTAAAACATTACATAAAGTGGGGCTTTGCCCACACCTGATGTAGGGCTTTGCCCACACCCCGATGTGGGAGGCTGTGCCCCCCACACCCCCCTACTTAAATATACCAACTCCGAGATCGCACTACAGTCACGAAAACGGCAAAGTAACGGAAGTGGCCAAGCAATTTCTTTCCCAAGGAAAGAATTTGCTTATATGCCGTTCCCTAGTTTGCCTTTTCGTACTTTCAAGTTCGATCAAGACGCATTCGAAAGAATGCATCTTTGATCATTTAATAGGAACCCAAAAAAACTGGACATTCTGCAAAAACCTGGACAACAAAGGGGTATGCTACCTCCCTCTTATACATAAATACACACACACGCACAAAATATGTCTCAATCTCTTAGCACAAGAAATCTAGACAAAGCCTGTTATAATGTTGGGGACAAAGGCCCAAAACTAGGGACCAATTTAGAAAGTTGCTAGAATAACAGGATTTGTGTTAGAATGCATTTTCTAAAGTACATGAAGTTTGAAACTCAAATACATCATTATTTAGCACCTTTAATCCTTAGCTCATCCCACTGATTTGTCAAAAAAAAAAAAAAAACAGAATTTTTATAAGAACAGATCAAAAATATAAGGCAAAAATCTGGACATTCTGTGAAAATCTGTAGAGTTGAAAGTTATGACACACACATACATCCCCTTACCTCCTTAGAAAGTGGATAGGACAACAAGGTTTGCATTAGTATGCATTTTCTAAGGATATGAAATCTAAAACTCAAATATTTGCCACTATTTTCTGATTTCAGTCCTGAATGATTTGCCAGAAAAAAAACACAATTTTGAGAAACTAACTGAAAATATGAGTCAAACATCTAGATAATTGCGAGGTATGACCCCCCCCCTCCTTACACACACTCCTTCCCCCCTCTTACTTACTTACATACAAACACACACCCCCACCTCCCTCTTACAAACACACACACAAACAGACCTACCTACATCTTACACACACACATCGACCTGCCTACTTTTACACACACAAACACACCCCTACCTACCACTTACAAACACACACACACACAGACCTGCCTTCTTCTTACACACACAAACACACCCTACCTCCCTCTTACAAACACACACACAGACCTACCTACGTCTTACACATACACACACACACCTCTACCTCCTTCTTACAAACACACACACACTTGCTGTAAGACTTAATTCCCTTACTTGACTTAATGTGAACTAAATAAGCAAAAGCAATTTCAAAAAGTGCAGGCAAAATTCACTTACTTGCTGTAGCATTGAACACAACTAAATTCCCTTACTTGACTTGGCATGGAGAAACAAAAGCAATTTCAAATAAGAAAATAATGTGGGCGAGGAATTCCCTTACTTGCTGCAGCATTAAACACAATGAATCTCCCTTACCAAACTTGATGTGAACAGTAATTTCAAATAGCGCTGGTGAAGAGGAACAGGACATCTGAACGCACAGATGTGACATGACTGGACCAGCAAGCTACGGGACCGTTCTTAAAGAAAGCCGCCATTAAAAATTTTTTTTTGTTATTAAAAGAAAATTAATCTCCTGGCCCGCCCGCTCCAGTGGGGTGCAAGTGCACCCCCTTGCACCTGGCCTGCGGACGCCCTTGTTGGGTAGTGAGGGTACACTTAGTCATATAGACGACCTGTGTTTAAGGTGGACTTATGAAATATTACAATAAATGTGGCAGCCAGCAACAAAGACTACAATGCAGAGTCATCTATTTGATGCATGCAATATGGCAGCCTCAACAGTCATGTCAAAATGTTCCCTATGCAATGAAGAGGGTCGTATTTATATCAATCACCCAAGAAGCACACCAAAAGGCTATATATACAATGGTGAAGAGGAAACAGAATGATAAGGAAGAAGTGATGGAATAGGAATAAAATGGAAGAATGAACCTGGGAAGGAGTAGGAGCACCTGCAAAATGAGATTAGGTGAACTCATTTAAGAGTAAAGGTAAAAAAAAAAAAAAAAACGTGTCTTAGCACTGCAGTCAACCATCACAGCAGGTAGATGGAGAAGCAGGAAAGTTAAGAAATGAAAATAAAAAAGATGGTAGCAGCCAAAATGATCAGGTGCAACAGAAGTCATGGAAAGTGAAATTTTGATTAGTAAAATGCAGGAAATCTAAAGCACAGGAGAAAGCTGCAGTTGTGAAAGTACATAAAGTAGTAGAAAGCAGTGTGAAGGTAAAAGTTAAGAGAATATGGGAAAGTTGGCTAATTTGAGGAAGAGTGCTGCTGAAAAAAAGACTGTGGGGGGGGACTGAAAGGGAAAACATGATGGTCAGAATAATGAGGATGTTCTTTATGAAGTTCTTGGACTATGAGTGGGTATAAAAGGGGTCCACAGAAAACAGACCATCTTCTGCACAAGGACCAGATTTTAACAGGGAGTTGGTGCTCAGGAGTTAAGGGAGTTTTATTAATGAAAGAGAAATGGAGAACATTTTTTCAGAAAGATTAAAAAAATGAAAACTGTACAAAGAGTGAACACAAAGTAATGTCTGGAGTATCAAGACACCTGAGAATATCCATTTAAAAAATCAAATCCCTGTAGCCAGCCTGATGGCAAAGGGGCAAGGTGTCTGACCAAGAGGGTGATAACTCAGTTTGGGAATGGATTATGGGGCCAGTTGCATGGATGACTGGTAGGAAAAACGTGGATAGGATGATTTTTTTGCCACATGAAGAAGGATTGCGCAGTGTGCCACTTCTCTTTATATAACATAAATATAACTATATACATATATATGCATGAACCCTCCCCAGTGGAAGCTGGAGTGCTTACCTATATTACGTGCTTTGTCAGTGCAGAAGGGTGATGGCAGGTGTGCATCAGGACAGCACAGAGAAGACAATGTGCAGGTTTTTTTTTTAACACCACATATATCATCACATGGAGAAAAATGACATGTTGGTCCTTGGCATATGCTTTAAACTAAGTGTGAAGATACGGTATGGACTGCTAAGCAGAGGGTTGCTGGTGAAATTAAAGGGGCAGTGTTCACAAGAAAATGGGTGGAGTGGGCTTATCACAAAAATATATTACAAATCATCAGCTACCTGTAAAGAAATCACAACTTTGGCCCTGTGGTGACTCTAAGACAAACAAATACTGCTGTACTGCAATATCGAAGAGCAAATTCTTACCCTCATATAAAAGATGGACTAAAGGTCTGCGTAAATGGTTCTTAATGCTGGTCTTTTCCTGAGGAAAGTATTGATGTGGGGAAAGCATATTTATTACACAAGCTTGGAACATATTAAGTGTCCAAGGTATGAGTTGGAAGGCTGTTAAATTTAGATGTGAGTATACCAAGGCACAGGCACTAGATTAATAAATGTCCATGTTCCAAGGGGGTTAGAAGGCAAACAATAATGAAAGCAATTAAACCATTTTTGGCCATGTCATTGAGGAAGAAAAAAAAGGAAATGTTAAGGGAGGGCTACGCGGTTTGATTTTTTTTTTTTAATTTTTGCTTTGTCTTTGATTACTGGAAAATTCTGACTGGGCAAAGCCCCTTTTCAGAGGAGGCATAGAGAGAAAAACTCCACATTACATATATCGGTACAGTTAACAGTGAGTATTTCTGAGTAATACAGTCTGTTGCTGACATTGCATTCTCTTAGAAACTAATAAAGGGTGACTTTAAAAAGAAAGGAACTGTGTGAAGCTGAAATGATGAGCTTATGCTAAGGATCTTTGCTATGCTCCTATCCTGATTAAACTCACCTGTTTCTCTTCTGTTGCCAATATCTCTATCAATCACCCTGACTCTCTCACCTTTCTTATCCTTGTCTCATCCCCACTACTGCTCCTCCAACTAACCTACATCCTTAACCCTCTCCTAATACCTCCTTCCTTACTCACCTCATCACCTTACCTATCTACTGTTATCACAACTTCTCCAGAATCAGAACTTTTCTATTTTTGTTTCTATTGTTTACTTCTGCTTACTTCAACTGCTCTAGTGACACCCTACCTCATTAATGTGAATATATATATATATATATATATATATATATATATATATATATATATATATATATATATATATATATATATATATATATATATATATATACTGAACCTACGTGCATTATCATTGCTTTTTTATCTGCAGCTATTATGTTAACATGTCTTTGACATAAATAAATTTATATAACTTCTAAAGTATATGATAAATGTCTTTACTATTTGTCTTACTACTTGCAAAATAATGCTTAAATGTTTAATTTTTATTGTCATTAATTGTAAATATGTACTTTATGTGAAGCTTTTCTGCCTGGGTCTCTGCTTAAAATGAGACTTGTGTCCAATGAGGCTTTCCCATTAAACAAGAGACAATTAATCAGTAAATATTTTTTTTCCGAGGTCTTTAATGTAGAATCAGATTTCATTTTTTTTCCAGTGTGTGATCCAAAGAAAGGAACTGGAAATGGATATAGGGGAACAATCAATTTGGCTTTCTTAGGCCTAACATGATAGATTAGAACTGCTGGCTAAACCTATCCAAAGTTTTGGTGCCTAGTCTGGTGGGAACGTTACAAGATAATAGAATCACTATGCCCCCTGCTGGTGGAAGAGACAGCAAAGAACTCTACTGAAGGATTCATAGGTTCATAGGATGATACTAGGCTATTGGCCCAGAGACCCTTATAAGCCTAGCCAAAAATTTCAGCCATGTTCCCACAAAGTCAGCACCTGTTTTCCCTGTCCAGCAGGGACACAGGTGGGATCCCAGGGGGATATTTTCCGTTTCCCATCCAGTAGTCCAGGTTTCTCAAAGAGGGCTAGTGAGGTACTCTGCTTGACATGGAGAGGAAGTCTATTTCACAGATGGGTCATTGGGACACAAATGTATCCTGCCAACAAGCTCTATTAATGTCACAGACCTGGTTGAGACCTTGCGTATGAGTTGCATGAGTGGAGTTTGAATTACGGATAAGCAGCAACTCCATCAAGGCTGAGTGTCTGAGACAGCCTTGTATGCTTACTACATTATTATTAATGAGATAATTAGTGGAAACACCATTTTCCCCAAAGGGGATAATGATGCATTTCTTGCCATTCAGTTTGAGGTCATGCTTCTGGCACCAGTCATTAGGTTGGTTAAGGCCCTCTTGGAGGATGTTCACATCACTAGAGGAATTTATGACAGTACCCAGCTTGCAGTCATCTGCAAACTTGGTCAGCCACAGACCACTGGGTTTGGGCTAGCAGGATTGGGTAGCAATTTGAGCTTCTAGATTCTTCCATCTTTTCTGGTATTTAAACCCTGTGTCTGCAGGGGGCTGTGCTTGTTTTTACCAGGCCGAGGAGTGGTGATTCATCACTGTGACAAAGCAGAAATTCCCTGAGTCTCCAAGAGTAGAATATTTTTTCTTACATTTATTTCATTGAATTGCACTTCTTAATGCTTATAGTTGTGCTATACAGCTAAATCTACTACATTTTGCACTGTTATAAAGCTTTTTTTTACCGTTTCACTGCATTTGTGTACTGTTTTAACTGCATTTTCATTGCTAGATAGTGTTTCATGTCATATTCTTTTACCAGTCTTCAGGTGTACTTACCCTTTATGTACATGGATACACCACCACCTTTTGCCCTTTCATGTGCAGTGGGGGAATCAGAATGTATGAAAGGCATTATAGCCATAAACTGTAGAGATGCTTTCTGTGGCTTTGAACCATGCTTCAGTAATTGCACAGACATTGTCACCATTCTCCAGGGTCAGGAATACTTCCAGGGAGTTTAGCTTCTTGTAGAGACCTGAGCATTGCGCAGTAATACCTTTAGCTTATCCTGAGTAGCTTTGGCTATGTTGGAAGGTTTGTTTGTTTGACAATGCCTAGAAAATGCACTATAGGGGTGGATAATGTTTTGGCCAATATTCAAAAGCTTAGTGGTGACATCTAAAGCCAAGCTCTGGCAAAACAGTACTGCCTGTCAGTCATGTCCTCCCCGGCTGACAAATACTGGAACCCTCTGGAATGGCACCAGTAACCAAGCCAATCATCAACATTAATCATCTTCTGTTGGCATTGTGGCACCATCCAGGAAGATGGCAGAATACCGCTCAATGGCTGGCCCATACCTGCTTGTGTCACATATTCTGAGAGCTCAATCATGTCTCTCTCTTCATACAGTCCGGGGAGACACATCTCAGGCCACCCACACCCACATGGACCATGATCGAGTCACACCAGCACCTGAGGTTTACCGACATCACTGCATGCAATATGTGATGAATCCTGGCCCATAACAGGCAACCAACCGTATTCCTCTCCCTATCTAGTCCGGTGAGAGAGAAATCTGTGAGCCCACAATTGAGTCTCCTATGACTAAAATAGTGGGTTGTGTGATGTTATGCCTCATGGGCTTGACTGCTGAGGCACAATGAAATGTCCTTTTATATTCTTATATAGTGCTTGGTGTGGGTCAGCTGAAGGCCTAAATGAAAGGTTTGCATTTTGAAGATAGAAGAGCCAGTGCAAGGGTGGTTCAAGGCTGAAAAGAAGCCTTAAGTAAGGAAGGACAAGGCAAATGTAAAGTGACCCAAGGTTCTTCATTCATCATTCAAAGGCGCTGATTAAGCCATTTCAAGGAAAAAAAAGCATAACCACTATTCAATTTTGCAGAGGATCTTGTGAGCCAAAGGGTTTCCCTCAAAGCCACTCTGAAGTATTAATAAGAGAAGATGTATCGCCCCTGTTTCATGGACATGAACCTCCACCTCTTCAAATTCTTCTGCCTCAGAGAATCTGACAAGTATGTAGAAAAATCTTCTGGTATTAGCAATAGCAAAACTTACCTAAATGAGATGCTTTGAAGAAGTCCTGCCAATGGGCGGGAAGACACCAGCACCAAGACAGATGCCATCTAATGATAGAACTAAGGGTGGGGGAGGGGGTCCACAGAGGAATCTATGCCAGTATTAGCTGATATATGCTAACTAAGCGCTTCTTCACTTGCTTGGCCCTGTCCTTGAGGTGCTGAATAAGCTGCACAGATCCAAAACTGTATCTATAAGCAAGGGACCAGTAAGCAATGTGGGAGAGGGCCCTTGGGAGTCTGCTCAACATTTGCAAATAATTATCTGACCTAGGAGAAGGTGAAATGATCAGCTACTTCTGGGCCAAACTTCAACTTCAGTGACATGCCCCTGGGAATTGAGATGCAATCCATAAGAGATGGCAGCTGCCTGAGTACAATATGGATATGGCTTAGTCACTAGGGTCTCACTCCCAAGAGCAGGTATTGGGGTGCATCTCCAGTTATCCAGTCAGTCTCATGACAATTAATAACCAGCATGAGGAAGCTTAACCCTTCATTAACACAGGTCAAATCACCACCAGCAAAGGTCTGGAAGCCACTGAGGTGGCAAACCTTAAAGACAACCATGTTTAGACTATGATTTGACCTCCTGCTCAGTTCTTTCTCTCTTCTCTGTTACCTGTTTGGGACAGTGCAAGGGACCTCCCCTTGATGTGTGTATTAGCAGCAATCCACTGGAGCAACTCTCCCCAAGGTATAGGAAGGCTTTAAAAATCTCCTTTCTCCTGTAACAAATGGCCATAGTGAAATCTAATACTTGAATCAAGAATGGACACCTTGCTCCTTTCTCAAACAGCAGGTCAGCTCCTACCTATGTACCAACTTGTAATCCAGAGGTTGCAGGCACATTTCAAAGGCTTTTACATCTTAACTATCAAAAGTATTAACGTTCAAATAAAACATTTTAGGATCAAGATCAAAACCATACAAAAAAAGGAGAGAGAACTGTGAATGGATCACCCAGATGTACCCTCTTGTTCAAGTAAGGTGATATTAAAAGCATGATCCAGGAAGGCAATATATGGAAGCTACAGATACTGAGAAAATAACCAAAAAAAGTGAATCAGTAAGATCTAAGCTGCTTCCCACAGCATACAAAGGCCCTGACGCAAGACCTCTAGAATTATTTGCCTTTGCACATCATGGACCTTCAACCCCATTTATTTTATTCCTTCACAACATGAACATCACTTCTTTCTAGACCCTTTCAACTGCTTTTTTTCTGACACCTCTTCCGTGTAACTTATTGATCCAGTTGTTTATGTTACAAGCAATACTGTACTTTCTTTTGTCTACAAAGCAGTAGTACCTGGAGTTATATGCAATCTGTGTGCTTGATTAAAGTTATAAAATAGGAGAGAGACTTAAATTTTAAATCATTTCCAACTCTCCGCTCTCTATATTCTACTAATATTCTCCTCATTCAATGTAGGCTACTGTGAGGCTTGGAACTATTCAAAGCTGCCAATACATCTCTCCCAGCTCTATAGTATATAGGGATGGAGCCCTGATGATGACTTGGATGACCCATCTTCAATTAGCAACTTTGGAGGTGGAGGAGCCAGGGAAATGGGATGTGAATGCGTGGCTTATATCAATTTGTCCAGCCTGTAAAGAGTGGATAGGGATTCTGTCAATAGCTTGAGAACTCCTTAGTACAGTGTGAGGCAAATGACCAAAAACAGTCTACTATATGACAGCAGGGGTGGGAGGACAGCAGTGGACCAACATCATGGGTGATGATGTCTGTTGATACTGGCCTCTCTGTCCAGTCAAGATTACCTTCCCTTGCATATATAAAACCCCCACCCTGACTACATGTAATAGGTTTCTGTCTAGCTAAGGCACTGCCTTGTTGAAGGCCAGTGTGAATCCCTGACTGCAAAGACAGGTTACTATATGGCATCAAGGGCGGGGAAACAACAGAGACCAGTATCATGGGTGGTGATGCCTGTGATATTTGCTCGCTCTTTCCAGTCATGATTCTATCCCCTTACAGATCTAAAAAAGGCACCATTGGCTGCATGTGTGATTCTTGGTTCTTGAAGCTTTACCCTTAGCAAAACAGAGTGATGAAAATGCCATAAGGTACACACTTTTTGACAAGGAAGGTCCTTCCTGAAGAAAGAGATATAATACACCTTCACCAAGCCTAGTGGAGGGGGAACAAATGGGTTAATAGGGGATAAGGGTGAATGTCAGCAATGAATAGTAGGGGACCCAAAGAAAATGCCACTCAGATGACCACTGCAAACCATATAAGGAAGCTATAGTACAAGTTCATCCATATTCTACCTTGCCTTCCTAGCCAGGGCTAAAATATGTCCACATGGATAAGCTTGGCTACCCATTCAATAATTAGATGAATAAACACACAGCAGTAGTTTGCTATCACCTTGCATATAAGTAATCTGAAATCTACAATCTAAATTCAAAAACACTGCACAACAGCAACTATCATCCAAGAGACCACATCCACGTTTACAACAATATATATCCGGAGTCCCCTCTACTTACAGGTCTGCTTTTTGACTTATGAATGAGAAAGATGTTTTGTACTCTTTAGCCTTCTGCTTACCTTTGTTCCCATAACTGACTTCATTCTCCAAGTCTTTAGACCTTTCGCTTTAGGAATTAAATTGACTAAATTATTAATGAAATTCTTAAAAAAACAGACCTTTTATTAATGGCTGTGTTCAACACTTCACTGTCTTCTGGGTGAAAAATAAAAATAATATGGCAGTGAAATTAGAGGCCCTCACTTCTGAAACAGTTTATGACATAAGGAAGCAGCCTGTCACTGCATCACATAATGGCTTTTCGTTACAAAAACTGATTGGGCAAAACGGTCTGAAAAAATCATGGCTTTACACAGTATTCAATGCTTTATTTTTTATTTTAAATTTTAAGAAAACATGCTAATGGAAATAAACTACTCCCATATCATTACAACAATATTCATTAATCAGCTTTGAAGTTACATTGTATTAAGAGACCATTTTTCATTTCCTGTTCAACATGACAGGTGGGTGTCCTGCAATATCACATATACCCAACAACAGAAATGCAATCTCTAAACCTTCATCAAGTTGCTGGATAGTCTAAGACACAGAAATTTGAATTAAAATAACATACTTCAGATACTCTCTATACAATTTCTTTAGTGGAATATGAAAGAAAGCCAATCAAAGTCTCTGGCTTTTTTATCAGAATGTGTCATTTCCTCACAGTCTAAACAAAGGGATGAATGCTCTTGTTTTGATAGAATACGAGTCACCTTGAGGTGAGGATTGATTTCTCTGAAAGAAAGCCTTGTGAAAAGAAAAGTCTTAACACAATATGCACAGACTGCCCTGACATACTCATTCAAAAATGTGCATTTCAACATTAAGTACCACTCCCCTACTTTAAGGCCTAAGTCAGTTCAATGTGCCTGCTTTGTAATAAATATGAAAGCTGACATAACTGCTAAAAAATGTGATTTTATATTACTCACATGTTATACTGGTATTACTGTGGTGTAAACATTTATGCTCTAATGTCATACATGATGAAGATATTTCCATATGAAAATACCCGCCTGCTATCAAAAAAGGTTATACCCAGATCTATGGGACTTTACAAGATCACATACTTCAACGTCTTCTCTGCTATCACTCTCCCACCAAATATAACACAGAGGCTAGATTACTTATAGCCACAGGTTTAACTTAAATGTTTTTCTGTTATCTTTTTTACAGATTTCATATGTATAGCTTTTATATGATCATAGGTAAAAACATTTTCTGTTTCATTTTTTTAGTTGGTGCACAGGACTAAGACCATGAGCGGTTAACGGTCTTCTTATAACCCATGATACAGTGTTCATTTCCCTGCTGTGCGACTCTGAGTAAGTCACTTAACCAGTGTGTGCTCTCAGGTTCCCCTGAAAAGGAACCCACTTTTAGTGAGACATACCCAATTAAATGAATGAAGTAAATGTATAAACTATAAACAGAAAATGAAAAGTTTAAGTGTGAAGAAGCTGACCATGAGTTAGCTGCATTTCTGGAATGTGAACAGGCCTTTGCTTCCTTTCATCTGAAAATGAATATGTTAATAAAATAACTAAGAGGACTTAAACCCAGAAGGTGCTTGTTTTGATGACAGTCATGGATATGGACTGCTCTTTATCTTTTGCAAACAGTTCATTGGCTAATCGGTTAACCACTGGTTCAGTGGACCACACCCCCATTTTCTTTCAGCTGCTATGTATGTCAGGTGCATGTCAAAAGACAGCAACAAACAGGCACTTTGAAATAATCACTTGAAATTTGAGAATCATCATGTGTTTGGATCCCTAATCCTACCTTATTTTTACTTTAGCATAATCTAAGTTGAACAAAGGAGATAACCATTTCTTTAGTGGGTAAAGTCAGAGAACCACTCCTTTAGAAGGTAAATCAAAGGGTGTCCGTGTACTGCTGCTGAAACCAGGTTAACTCAACCCTTTCTATACTCTCCAAATGCATAGTATACTGAGACTGGACAGAAGCCTCTCTTGCCTGACAGAAGCCTGTGACTGACCATCAAACAGGGTTACAAAAATATGATCTTATAATAAAATACACATTATGTTTCCCGACAGTGGTAATTCTCAGCAACTGACAAGAGAAAAAGCAGCAGATGTACTTCACATTATGCTAGACATTTTTCAAACTTATTGGTATACAAAATTAAAAATAACCAGACGGTGCTTCGTGTACAACAGGGACTTTCAATTACTTTTTAATTATAACAACTAAAAAATATGAACAAATAATTTAGAAAAACACCATATGCTGGTTTACTGTTTTTAGTACAAATTCCAATAATTTACTAACATTAAAATTCACGTATAACTATGGATGCTTAAAAATAAAACATTCCAGGCAATTACTCAGTTCATGAATAAATCACATTCTCCTACTATATTAGGTAGTTCATTGCTTGATGGCCAGGTTAACTCTGCATTTCATTACAGCTGCTCATGTAAAGGGGTCAGGATCAAGCAGCAGCATTTAGCAGACGATGTGGGTAACAGAACTAACTACCCTATTTGATTTGTCTCTAGCCCATTTGAACAGAATAAGACTTAACAGATTGCATTCAACAGGCCAACTATTGTCTAGACTGGATCATCATGAAAATTCAGCAGGAAAGATTTTATAAGTACTACTGCCAAGACTCTGGCTGTGCCAGCACTAAAAAGGTTAATGGACATGAGCTGGAAGAAGGTCCATGGGTCCACAGTGGCATTCATATTTTATCACATACCTCAACCAAACATTAGCAATTTCAGATGCAAAAGATGAAAATCAAATTGCTTGCTACAACTGCAGAGTGTGATAACAAAGCTAAAGCTTGCATAATTATTCAAATTTGGCTTCTTCTGGGAGAACGGGTGTACACTGTTTTAATTATTTCATTTGTAGTTCAGCTTTGAAAAAAGCATGACATTTCACTATAAAATGTTCACCTATGCAGAAATAATGCAGCAGCTGCAACAGTATCTCATTAAGTATACAATAATCATAACACGCACATGATAAAATACTTAGCCCTCCATTGTCAAAGATTGTACATTTAAACATCTGCTGCTGCAGCTAAGTGTAATTTTCAGAACTTAAGAGCAGTGGGCATTTTGAAGAGCGTAGCAAAGCTCTTTCACAATGGTGGTATCTGTCATGGGCAGAAATAGTATTATTGGAAACTACTAACAGAAAAGGTTTACAAGCAATTGCTGTATAAAACTCGGACAAAACAAAAAATGGCTATTATTAGAGAAGCTGAATTCTAAGTCAATGGCATTTGCTTACTGCATCAAAAAGAAGGAAAATTAATCTCAAAGAAAAAGGAAATTACTATTTTACAACTGTGAAATTTCCCAGGTAAATTTAAAGCCAACAGCTATTAATTCTTTTTTTTACTGTGTTGGTAACAGTGGCTATTTTCACATAGCTGGCTACCACAAAAGGTTGCCAGTACATAAATGGCCAAGTAAGTGGACAACCATGATATGCAAGAGTAAACCGAGAATCAAATTTGTCTAGCAACAAGAAAACTGAAACGAAGCTTAAAACCGTGAATAGGACACATCATTAAGCTATGGCAAAAAAAATTAACAAGCACTTTTGAATACATGCACTAACCTTTTGTTGCTATGGTGAAGACAGATGGGAGCAGGAAGTCAATGCAGCATGTATAAAATGTAGAAAGGAAGTGTCAGTGTGACAGGTGCAGGCGAAAACATGTTTTGCCATCTGTACACTGTATTAAAGAATCAATATCTGAAATATATTTAAAGCAGAATTTACAGGCAGTATTACACAAATCAATGCATTACATGTGATAAAGAAGCAAAACCAGTGTTTCTTAAATTTTCAGGCACAGCCTTCAATCTTGTTTATGAGCCTCGAACCCCAATCTAAAGATATTTTTGTTAAACATCATTTGCTGGCATCATCAGAATGCAGTGGCTCAATTTCCGCAAATCTAATTTAAGAATGGTCTTTTTTAAAATGTTAAATGCATTTTTGTATATTTTATCCTTGTACACTATACGTTCCAGTTAATTATTTTTGACCTGGAGTCAGTTTTTTTTTTTGCTTATTGAGCAAAAGTACAATTTTGATTCACCAACAAAAAAATGCTGACTTGAAGTAGAAAGATACAGAAAAAAAAAAGATTAAAAGAGTACAGCTGTTTGATATTAAAAGGTAGATGATGTTCATTGTATGGCCTACCAAAATATTAAAAGGTAGATGATGTTCATTGTATGGCCTACCAAAAAAATAAAAATATATGCTGTAATAGAAAACTAAGGCTAAATCTGATGTTTTGACGAAGGCTTCAGAAAGAATCCAGAATACAAAATCAAGCGATGTGTTCTTTCATTTTTGGGAGTTCTTTTGGTTACCTGTGTTCCATCATCTTCAAGCATCCTTCCTGTTCAAGGTGGCTAATTTCACATCTCCTCAACATGATGTTTTGCCTCCATATGCCACATCACCTTTTCTTGTCTCTATGAAGAACAGCAGCAACTCATAAATACAGATTGTTTGGGATGTAGTCAGAGGTTTGACTCTGCGTCATGGGGCCAGGATCATCCTACACACCTTTCCATTTATTTATGGACTGCTCATACAAGGCTTGCACCCTACTCCTTATATAACCAATGAAAATGAGCATGATATTCAACATGTATACTCATCAAGGCCCACTGGAACACAAGAAATACTACTTTGCTTTTCATCCTTCTTTCTAAGGACATATTCCAGCATTCTCTTTCTTGCCATCATGACCCTCCCGCTCCTCTCTTAGTACTCCATTCTAGGTGTGTTTAAAATTTTCCAGGTCCTCTTCCTATTCACTGGCCAGAGGTTTTACTCACTCCATCACACACACTTCAAACCGGTGTTGCTCTGGTTCAAATAAGCTGCCCCATGTGTCTGCAATAAGTCTCAGTTGTCCACTTGATCAGCATCTATAAGTCTTTAGGTCTACCCCGATACCCCATCCCACTGCTGCACTTACTCTGCTGTCAGCAGCAAAGCTGATCCAGATACCTGCAGAAATTCAAAGGATGGCAACTTCAGTCTTTGAAATAACAGGAATTAACAGTACAAGTAAGGCAAATGTATACTGCTTCCAAGGTTAAATACCACACAGTAGTCCCCTTTCTTCACACCATAGTCATCTTACAGTTAAAGCAGCAAGGCTTTGGGAAAAGCACAGCCTACACATCATGATATAGAAGACAGACATTAAGTCCCCCTGCAAAAACCCTTCAGTGGCATTAAAGTGCCTTTTGATATTAGCTGTATTGCCCTGGCAGTAGCATTTAATTTTGCTCTAATTGTGGAACTCGCAATAACAGGTCTTCTACTTGCAACCTGATCCATTACTCTCCATCTGAATGCACATTGACAAGAGTACTAGATCCATAACCAACTGCTGTGCTGCTCTACTAGTCAATTCACTTGTTCTCCTCCATGGGACGTGCTTACTGGTTCTACTCCCTGTACCCCACTGACTCATTTGTTCCTCCAGGCATTCCCAGGAAACCGCAAGAGCCCTAAAAGCCTATATGTTCCCCTGTTAGACAAGGGCCATGCACTAGAGAGCAGGGAGGTCCCTCCCATTAGGCCAACTGTGGTTTTGAATATCTGCCTGGTTGGGGGAAGGAAGAGGATAGGAGAATGAATGTGCACTCCCCACATCATCTCACTAACTGCTTGGCCTCTAACTGTGGAGCATCTGCTCAGCTATAGCACTTGTCTAGCCACATCCCCCCCTCAAAGATGAGTGATCTAGCATCATCCTCTCAAGCTCACCCTCCCCCTGACTATTTCCTCCAGTGCCCACACCTAAGATGGTACGGCACCTAAACAGTGTTCATCTGGAGAGAATAAACTACTAGACTGAACTTCATTTGAACTTTGTACTTGTCTTTTCTTTTACCTTTGACCTCAAACAAAAAGGACTACAGAGACTTTAAACCAACCTACATTCTCCAATAGATGCTCTCACCACTGATCAGCTTATAAGGCAAGTTTCCTTGAATTATTTTGAATTTCCTTGTAACTATCACATTCACAACACAACCATGAAGTTGATCCCACAGTCAGTGATCTGGGATCTTATGTGAATAAACAACTGTCCTTTGATCACTATGTATCTATCCACTATTGGTAGGTAGTTCTTTTTCATAGCACAACTAACATCTAAAGGTTTAGCATCCAGGTACAGTAATGTAATCATTCTACTACACTCCAAAGTTTCAGTTATTATGCAACTCTCTAAACACTTGTCACAACTGGAGCAAGCCACAACATTTTCTCACAAAAATAAAATTATGGGCCTAAATCACAAAAACTATTCAGATCATCATGAAGCCTTGTTCCTCTTCATCTGTATGTTCCTCTTCATCTGTATCATACAGGCTACTAAGAGGAGACCCCTACTGAGTGTATAGAGCCAGAACACACACTATCCTTTCAGACCTACTACACATTCATATATCCAATGGTAGCATGAACTGCTCAAGGGATCTCAATCGCTTTTGCAACATAAACAGAACATGTTAAAGGTATATGTATGCACTGCAGTGGAAAATAAAAACAAAAAAGCATAGTTCATAATAAATTTAATAATAAATAAAATAAAAGCTTTCACATGTAAATTGCTTGAAATTGAGCCTAACACAAATAATTTTTATAGCAGATTAATATCATGTGATTGATCACGTTTAATGGTGCAATTCCCTAACTTTTTAAACAGGTTTAATAGTGCACACTTCATTAGTACTAAGATATGTAGCTGCATCCATTGGTACTACCTATATTCTGTAATATTCATAACATCTTGCCTTACACTCAAAACAGTGAGGTATTCAATGCTTGAGTAAGAAAAACTGGGTAGATTGTAAGTGATGTATAATGTTTGCAACTGGGAGTGTGTCAGTATCGTTTGTGATGTAAAATGCTTGCAACTAGGATTGTGTCAGCGTAATTTGTTTTCATTTATATACATGCATGATTGCCTATGTAATAAGTGATGGTTTAATAAAGATGTCTCTTGTTTAAAAAAAGGCAAGAATTGAATAATTTATGTAATATTGCATAGGTTATATGATATATAGCAATATATGTGAAGTATAATGTTTATATTAATATAGTCTGATTACTTTTATATTAATATAATTTTGCCTATGTCACAACTGATAATTCAATAAAGATGTCGGGGGTAGACAGTAACTTGTAAAAATACAGAACTTGAAATTATGGTCATGCCCTTTTTCACACGTTTTGCCAAGGCATTAGTAACATTTAGACCAGCTACTTCACAGGCAGGGACTAAAGGTAGAGGTGTCTCTATTTACATCAAAAATAAATAGAATTCAAGGCTGGTCAAACAGAACATGCACTTGAGCTGCTCCAAGTTCAAATCACCATAGATAAAATCCAATACCACTTCCTTGCAAGCTATAGGACCCGCCTACTGTGACCCAGAAAACCCATACCATGTATTTAAACTTATTAGAAACACTAACCAATCAACCCAATACCATATTCATGGGTAACTTTAATTACCCCACTATTAACTGGGAATCCTATATGACATCAAATGTACATGCACAGGGACTCCTGGATTTTGTAAACAGAAACTCCCTGGACCAGATGGTCAATACACCAACCAAGGGTGCAACCACACTGGATCTTGTTCTCGCTAACATGGGGGAGTGCTGCACACCCCCTACTGTAATGCCTTCCCTGGTAATGTCAGACCACAAAATGGTCTCCTTTGAAGTAAAAATAAAAACTGGACCCCCAGCTCAACTGGGAACGTTCAGGGACTACTCTAAGGCTAACCTCCTGTTAGTAAGTGAGAAACCGGAAAAATTTCAAGCCCCTATAAACCCTGAGAACACTTCTGCCTACGCACAACTGTTCACAGACACCCTGTACAAGTATGTTAATAGTTGCATAAAGGCAGCTGTACCCACCAGGAAGAAGTACAAAACTAACTCAAAAAACAAGCCACTCTGGTGGAATCGCAAAATCAATCAGAAGTATAACAGGAGGAAGAAACGAGGTGCAGCACTCAGAAGGATAAAAGCACTCTCATCAAACTAAACAACTCAGTCTACCAAAGCCAAATTTGAGGTAAGTTTGGCCTCCCAGGTCAAGGACAGCTACAAAGCATTCTTTAACCATGTTTGCAACCTCAAAGGCAATACACAATTGTGTGCAGAGCTCATTGTAAATGGAGCCACCTATACTGAGAGCCAGAAGATATAGCAAACCTCCTGGTTGACAAATTCAGCTCCAACTTCACTCCTCTCTCCCCCTCAACCTTCCCTCACAAAATATCATCAAATATAACTCCCCATACTATCACTAGGGAACAAGTCCTTAATGCTCTAAGACCAAGAACACTGTATCAATGGGTCCAGACAATATTCCAGGATGCCTTCTAAATAGCATGAAACATGACCTATCAGGGCTTCTGGAATTACTGTAACTGTAGCCTCCAAACAGGCTTCATGCCTCATGAATGGAGAAAGGCAACAGTCATCCATCTGCACAAAGGTGGAACATCTACAGACTCTAGAAACTACAGACCCATAAGTCTCACTAGTCTTATATATAAAGCGATGGAAATAATTATCATGGAGATGATCAATAGAGCTATAGTAAACCTCCAGACACTGGACCCAACCCAGTTTGGTTTCGTCAAGGGCAGATCATGCCTACTCAACCTGGTGGACTTCTTTGAGAAGGTCACCAAAGCAATGGATGAGGGCAAAACGGTTCACACTGCCTACCTTGACCTGGCCAAGTCATTTGACAATACCCTACTCGGGTATTGTTGACAAACTCAGGAGGTTAGGTACAAACCCATATGTCATCCTATGGATTGCCAACTGGCTCACAGACAGGACCCAGGATGTTAGAATTGGGGAGTCCACCTCTACAAAGAGGCTAGTCAAAAGTGGAGTCCCTCAGGGATCAGTCCTTGGACGGCTCCTTTTTGGCATTTGCTCCTCAGAAGTCAAGGCCAATGTCAGTGGTCTCTGGCTGACTAAATTTGCAGATGATTGCAAATCAGGAGCTGTCACTGAATCTCACACTGACACAAACGTTTCCAGGAGGGGCTGACAGACAAATAACTGGTGCCAGAGCCATGGACTATAACTAAATGCCAAGAAATGCATAACAGTTATCCTTTGGGAAGTGTTCCATCCCTGGTAGCTATCATATTGACAACATACCCTTAGAGATGACCCAGTAGTCAGGGTCGTAGGAACACACACAGATAGTAATCTAACCTTTGATCATCATGTGTCTATAGTGGTGAGGAAGTCATTCTATGCTGTGCGACTTATAAACAAAGGTATGGCATCTAAGTCCAAGGAAGTCACTGTTTCACTGTATTCGGCATTCATCAGACCTATCATTGAGTACAATGCACCCTTTGGTATGTTCTTAACCAGGCATATCCAACAACTGAAAGGTCCACAGAGGTTCCTCACTAAAAGAATACAGAGCGTAAGTAATACGTCTTACGCAGACCACCTCAAGGCCCTATCCCTGTATTCCGTCTCCTACAGGCTTTTGAGGGAAGATCTATATCTGGCATACGGGGCATTGCCGGACCCCACTCTGATGGACCTCCTGCAGATCCACAAAACAAACAGTAGCAGAATTACCCATTCTAAAGAATTAAACCTTACCTGTGATACAAATAGGACGTGCTAAAGAGATAGGTATGTATCCCAAAGACTACCCCATGTCTATGGAACCAGCTCCCTATCCATGTGAAGCAGAGTTCCTCCCTTACCCAATTCAAGTGCAATTTGGACAATTGGATGTGAAACTGGAAATTCATCCCTGGTTTGGCACCTATGTCTCTGATACAAACAGGTAAATGGTTCATCTTCCAGGCCAGGGTGTCATTTCAGCAGTGACAATCATCAGCAGCCAAGGTTTACACCACCGAATGGCTACACTGTTGTGGTATTTCTTCCACATCACAGACATGCATGCACAGCCATATTTATGGTCAGTTTAGAGTGTCGAATCCACCTACATAAATGAATTACAGGAAAAAAGAAGAGTAAGACAAACTGTGACAAAAAGGAAGTAAAATGAATAGAGTGAGTAGGGCAGAATGGGTTGGGCAGCGGGAAGGAGGCATGGAATATTTTCACCTAGGACACCAGTTTACCCAACGCCAGTCCTGCTATCAAGAAAGTAATAAGGTATAAAAAGTTCATTAAAGCAATTATCAGACAAATGTGTGCATGGATAGGCATTTAAATTATTTAAAAAATAGCTTAATGCACCAGTCAGGGCTCAAGTACCACAGGATTTATTACCCATTCAAACCCCTCCCTTTGGCTAAACTGCTACTTTAACATTACATCTTTATCCAAGTCCACCTAACCAAGCCTGGTTCCTCAGCTTGCACGGAAGCAACCCTGACTATGACGCAGGTGACTGGTATTCAGTTAGCAGCTGTGATACTCAGGCAGCACACAGAGTGTGAAGAAATATAATTTACTTGCCTCTCCCAAGGGGTGGAGACTTTTGCAAGCAATTAGGGATATAGGCAAGATGAGGTGGGAATATATTGGAAATAAACTGGCAAAGGAACCAAGTTATTGGAGGAAAATAACTAGAAAGGGAAAAGTAATAGGATGGGAAGATGCCAAAAACTTTTAGTTATGTATTACCATAACTTTAGATGTATGGGATCCATCTCGCCTACATTCTCTACAGATGGGTTCGGAGCCGATCCTCGGCTCCGACTCGGCACGCTATACTATAGAACGAAGTCTCTTATTGGCTGAGCTACCTCATATCCCAGGATGCCTCACTACTGCTTCCCCAGATCTTGTTTGTCCGCACACATGCACACACACATAGACTGTTGTTATAAGATTGCCAGGTGTTCCAAGAGAGGAAAACAGTTGTATTCGGACCGTCCGGTCTCTTCTGGCCTCCAAGGCAAGGGGAAGGAGGGTGGGTTATTAGGAATGTAGGCGAGATGGATCCCATACATCTAAAGTTATGGTAAGTACATAACTAAAAGATGTAATGTGATCCTATCTCGCCTACATTCTCTACAGATGGGACAGCATCCCTAGCACCTAATTCCTGGGTGGCTCACTGGAAAACGGTCCGGAGAACCGTGGAACCGAAGGCAGCTCGACCCCTAGATGCCACATCCAATTTGTAGTGAGAGATAAAGGTGTGTAGAGTAGACCACGTAGCAGCCGCACAGATGTCATTAATAGAGAGCTTGGAATGAAAGGCTGCCGAAGTGGCCATAGCCCTGGTAGAATGAGCTTTCACGGGGATTGTAAGGTCCTTATTTGAAATGCGGTAAATATGACTGATGCAGTCTCTGATCAATTTGGCAATAGTGACTTTCGTGACAGATTTGCCCAATTTATTGTCCGAGAAAGACACAAACAGTTGATCTGATTTTCGTGCTTGTTGTGTCCTATCCAAATAGAAACGTAATTGTCTTTGTACATCTAAGCTGTGAAAGGTATACTCAGCTCTGTTTGTATACTTAGAGAAAAAAAACGGTAATTCCAGTGATTGTTGCAAACAAAAGTTAGAACAAACCTTTGGTATTAAAGGATGGATTTGGTCTAAGAGATACTCTATCCTTGTGAAATACCAGGTATGGTGGTTTGACACATAAGGCTTGAAGTTCCGAAACTCGCCTGGCTGATGTGATAGCAACTAGGAGGGCAGTCTTCCAAGAAAGAAATTTCAAATCACAGTTTGCTGCCGGCTCAAAGGGGGGTGCTGTTAATGCGCATAACACTACATTAAGGTCCCACGGTGGTGCAGGATGCGATATAGGGGGCCGTAAAAGCCAAGCTCCTTTAATAAAAGCTTTGCACAACTTGTTGCTCATTAAAGATGGTTCTGTGTTCTCATGAAAATTAGAAATAGCTGCCAATTGAACTTTGATGGTAGACACTGAACAACCCTGGTTGAATAGGGAAGTTAAAACCTTCAGAACCTCTGACACAGAAGCAGTCATAGGGTCTAATCCTTGGAGTTGGGCCCAAATAGCAAATCTCTTCCATTTACTACTATACATCTTTTTAGTAGAAGTCTTGTGGGCCGAGGACAAAATATGCATGACTTCAGGGTCGAAAGAATGGCTCCTAACTATGGTCGGAAGAGGAGTAGCCAAGCTGCTAGCTTCAATGAATGGAGGGACTGATGGAGCTGTCCAGACTGATGCGTCAGGAGGTCCGGAACTTGGTCCAGGAAACAGGGACCATCCAATGCATACTTGCGAAGAAAAGGGAACCAAACTTGACGAGGCCAGTATGGGGCGATTAGAATCATTTTGCTTCTCAATCGGATCGCCTTCTGAATCAGCTTGGGGAGAAGGAGAACCGGTGGAAAGGCGTATAGCAGACTGGGGGGCCAAGCTTGGATCAGAGCATCCTTGGGGGTCTCCCCGGGAACTGGAATGAGAGAAAAGAACTGTTGGCATTTTGCGTTGAGGGGAGTTGCGAAAAGATTGCAACATGGAACTCCCCATCTCATGAAAATCTGTGTCGTTACTTTGTGATTCAAGAACCATTCGTGAGGGGAGAGAATAGTCCTGCTCAGTCTGTCGGCTATCACATTGGATGTTCCCGGAATGTGAGTTGCCACTAGAAAGCGTTTGGTAGCAATCGCCCAATCCCATACCTTCATGGCCTCTCTGCAAAGGGGGTAAGACCTGGTCCCTCCTTGCTTGTTCAAGTACCAAACAACCGACATGTTGTCGGACTGAATGGCAATCGTCCCCTGGGGGAGGTGATCGTGCAGTGCTTGCAACATTAGAAGCACTGCCCTCATTTCCAGGATATTGATGTGGAGAAGATGCTCGTCGGAGTGCCACGTGCCTTGGACCGACCTGCCCAGATAATGTCCCCCCCACCCTGTCTGGGAGGCGTCCGTAGTCAACGTGGCTGAGGGGGATGGGGGAATGAAGGGTCGCCCCTGATCCAGGTTGGAGGAAAGAAGCCACCAACGAAGATCCTGTTTGCACGTCTCTGTGATCACTATTTGGTGACTGAGGGGGAGGTCTTGATAAGACCACTGGACTGAGAGGAGCCACTGGAGTATCCTCATATGCAATCTTGCCAAGGGGACGAGAAGAATGGTGGCTGACATGGAACCTAACAGCTGTAGGACCATTCTCGCTGGAGCATGACGTCTGGGGAGTAACGCCCGAACCTGAGACTGCAATGTTGCTATCCTTTCCGCAGGAAGATAGACTCGCATCTGCCTTGAGTCTATTTCTGCACCAATAAACAGAATATGCTGTGATGGCAGCAATACGGATTTTGTCCAATTGAATGTGATTCCTAAGAAGCTGCCTAGGGAGATAGTGGCTGCTAGAGTTTTTAAGAGTAGATGCCTTGAAGTGGCAGTAAGGAGCCAGTCGTCTAGGTATGGAAACACCTGGAATCCTAGACTTCTCAGGTGAGCAGTCACCACTGCCAAACATTTGGTGAACACCCTGGGGGCTGTGGTGAGACCAAAGGGCAGTGCACGGAACTGAAAATGACTGTCCCCCAGGCTGAAGCGCAAGTGTCTCCTTGACGCCTGATCTATCAGAATGTGATAATAGGCGTCTTTGAGATCGATGGAGCACATCCAAACACCGTTCTCCAGAAGCAGGAGAATGGTTTGCAAGGTGACCATCCGAAATTTGGACTTTTTCACTGATCGGTTTAATCTGCTGAGATCCAAAATGGGCCTCAGGTCCCCGGTCTTTTTTGGTACCAAAAAGAATCTTGAGTAAGTCCCTGATCCGGCCTGATCTGCGGGGACAGGTTGGATGACTCCTTTTTGAAGCAGCTTTGAAATTTCGATGGCTGCCATATCCCATTGACTGGGTGGTGGGTCCGGGATTCTCTGGGATGGTGGAGGGGGTTGAGAGAAGGGAATGGAGTAACCTCCGGCGATGATTCGGAGCACCCATCGGTCCTGGGTGATACTTTCCCAGGCCTTTAGGTGCCTCGAAAAACGACCCCCGACTGGCTCCGGAGCTGCACAATCGGGCACTCCTTCAGGGATGCTGGAAGGAGGAGGAGCCATGAAAGGACTCGCGGTCTCCAGTGCTATGGGGGCCTCCGCCGCCTCTGGGACGGCGTCTCCCTGAAAAATTTCCCCTTCCTCTGCCTCTAGAAGGGGAATCGCTCTGCTGCGATGAGTAAGGCTTCTGAGACTTACGGAACCACATTTTCCCTCCTCTTCGAGCCTTGGGATAAGGTCTGAAGGGAGTGGAAAAACGGGCCCCTATGGCAGTTAAAGTCTTACCCTCCTGCTCGCAGCGAGTTAAAGTGTCCTTTACCTTGGGCCCAAAAAGGGAGGACCCATCGAAGGGGGCGTCGGCAAAGGAAGGCTTAAAGGCCTCCGCAAAATGACACAAGCGTAGCCAGGCTTGTCTCCGTTGAGCAACACCTGTGCCCGCCGCTCTGCTCGCTCCTTCGGCTGCATACGAAATGAGCCTCATGGACAAGTTGGATAGGGAGGAAAGGGTAGCCAACTGGGAGTTAACCGTCTGGGCTAACTGCTCCGGTAAGTTACCAGAGAGGGTATCCGACAGCTCCTTGACCAGATCCCTCTGCAGTCTCGTAAAGTGCGTCAGGTAATTCAGAGACCTTAATGTAAAGGTTGCTGAAGCAAGGGTGCGCTTCCCATACCGATCCATGCTCCTAGACTCCTTATTAGGAGGATGGACGGATGTTGAAGCCTCTGCCACATCTTGTTGGGCAGCAGATGCCACCACCAAGGCATCTACAGCCACAACTTTGGTAAGAAAGTCCTTATCAGGGGGTGCCGAAAGGAATTTATTGGGGCGAGCTGGCACCGGTTCAACAGAGTCTGGATGTTCCCACGCCCTTCGAGAGATCAAATCCAGGAGCTCATCGAAGGGCGGAGACACCCAAGAGGCGGAGGGTTGAGCCCTGAAGGCCTTGAGGAACACCGACTCCTCAGCAGAAGGGGGTTTGGACTGCCAGTCGCCTCGTTGCTTAAGGATTTCCAAGATGTCCGCAAAGGAGACATCATCCGAGGACGACTTGGGGGACCCTTCCGCATCATCGAGGTCGGTATCCGAGGTGAGAGACTCATCAGGGGAGTCAACGTGCTTCCTCTTGCATTGTCTTTTCCTCGGGGGTTCCTCCGAAGACGTTTCGGAGGAGCCTCCGGGAAGAAGGGAACCTCCAACGGGGGTAACCTCAGGCCCCAGGGCTCCGCTGTCGTGAGACAGGGGGATTGCAAAGGAACCAGTCTCCGTGCCAAGGGAAGGTGGTGGTGAGATGGTAGAAGTGGCCAGAGAGGATTTGGCCAGGGCACTCCTCATGGCCTTGAAGGCGGGACCCCCACAATCCTGGGAAGGTTCAACCCCCAAGGCCACAACAGCAGTCGGAGCTCCCGCCACCGACGCACCGAGAGGGAGGCTCGGAACCGAAAGGATCAGTCCCGAAGCATCCCCCCCGGGGCTGACAGAGGAGGTCCGCGTACCGAACACCGACCCGAAGGGCGGGGTTGGAGTTAGGGTCGGAACCGACCCGACAACCTCCACCGGCTCCACCAACACAAACTCCAACGGCGCCGAAACTGTTGGAGGAGGAACCAAGATGGCAGGGTGGGAAGACGGCTCCGGAGCTGACTGGGCTGGAGCAGAGACCAACTTTTGAAAGACCGGAGACTGAAACAGCCTTTGAAGCACCCTGTCTACATCCGAATTGGACATCCTCGAGGACCGAGAAGAGACCGACCGGGTCCGAGTCGACTTCGCCGGCTCCGAAAGACTGGGGGACCGGCTCCGAATGGTTTCGAGAAGTATCGGCGCCGAGGGAGATTACACCACTACTGCAATTTCCCTCGGAGCCGATGTGGACTTCGGCACCAAAGGGGAAGAGTCTGAGCGGGTAACCTTCATCGGCTCCGAAGGCAGTGGAGCCGATGGAGATGACTCGCCTCTCGATGCCCGAGCTGTTGGCTCCGAAACCAGTGGAGTCGAGGCTGGAGACATCGAGGCAGACCGTTCCACCCTCGGCTCCGAAGTCCGTGGAGCCGACGGAGAAGCCTGCCTTGACTTTTTTGCTGCTGGATCCGACGGGCTGGTCGGAGCCGAAGATTTTTTCTTCCTCGACGGGGAAGAAGAAGAAGATAGGGCTTCCTCAAAGGAAGGGGCAATAAGCCCTTTCAAAATCAATTTATTTTTCCTCTCTTGGAGCACGCGAGAGGAAAAAGCGTGGCAAACGCTACAGGATTCCTGTAGGTGCTTCGGCCCCAAACAGTATACACATAGCAAATGGTCATCCGTAATGGACATTTTGTAAGAACATTTTGAACATTTTTTAAACCCTGATGGCCTATGTTCTTTAGACATGGCTATCTATTTCCATTGAACTATAACACTGACTCTAAAGAAAAAATACACGAAAACTAAGGCAAGGTCCCTCTAAGTTAAGCGGGAACACTTGCTACCAAGTATAAAATACAATTTACCACAAAGTTGTAAAATATAGAATCACACAAAGAGAAAACTAAAGCGCGAGGGCTAGGCAAAGGCCCCTCTAACTTAAACGGGATCCTTGACCGTCGAAAAAACACAATTTTTACCATAAACTTTGAAGGAAAATCAGTCACACAACAACAAACAGCTGTTAAAACAGCTTTTGGGTAATTTTAGCAAAATTACTGACAGAAATTTAAGTACTAGAGGCACTTAGCTCAGCCAAGTCCGAGACAACGTCTATGCTGTAGAAGCGGCAAACGAGATCTGGGGAAGCAGTAGTGGGGCATCCTGGGATATGAGGTGGCTCAGCCAATAAGAGACTTCGTTCTATAGTATAGCGTGCCGAGTCGGAGCCGAGGATCGGCTCCAAACCCATCTGTAGAGAATGTAGGCGAGATGGGATCACATTACATCTTATTTTGACTGCAGGCTAGAGACTGCCTTCCATATAAAGGATTGATATCAGAGTATAGACAGAGAGAAAAAAAAATAGAGGGGTCCTAAATGAAAAACCAGCACTGGTAGAGCTTTTAGTAGAATCTAGAACACAAGTTCCTATTAAGAAGGGAATAATTAGTACAGCATATAAAATATTGCATGATAACTATAAGAATCAATCAGAAGAGGTTAGGAATGATTGGAAAGAGAAATTAGATAGGCAATTCACAAAGAAAGAATATGTCTCCCAATCATGCAACAAAAAGTAGACTATTTAGGATCTTTGCCTGAAGTGTTTACACAGTTATTTCATACCCCAAGCAGACTTCAAAGAATTTTTCCTCAGGTAGACAGCAAATGATGGAGGTGTGATAGAGAAGAAAGTGCTAACTAGGAACATATTTTCCGGGAGTGTAATGAGTTGGCAGACTTTAAAGATTACTTGCAGACTGAACCAAAATAAAAACACAGCCACCAGGCAGAAAGAGTCAAACCAGAATATAATACAAATTAAACACTTTCGTCCTCAATACAGACTTCTTCAGACAATTAAAACCATTACATGATACAATATATATATATATATATATATATATATATATATATACATATATATACTCTCTGCAAGCCACGTGACATAGTTCACATTTAAAAAAATTAAAGTAGTATCATCCAATAATTAATACAATACGGCTAAATAAGCTAAAATATATGAGACACACAAAAACACAATATAATCAGAGCAAAACTGATGATATAGTACATAAAAACCCACAATTTACTTCTCATATGCCTTCATTTTTCCTTGCAGACTGCTCTGTCAGAGATGCTGGGTGAGCAAACTGGTGTAACTAGGGAAATTATTGAGCTATGATACAGAATTGGAATTGCCTAGACACAGCAAGGCTTTGCTGAGTCTAATTATGATGGCTGCCAAAAAAGCAATTACTAGAAAATGGAAATCAAAGTCTAAACCAAATTTACTAGAAACAGTGAAGATAGTAACAGATAAAAACAACTGGAACTGGGATCTTTAGAAAAGGGTACAAGCAAATTACATAGGAAAAAATGGGAAACGCGGGATCTATACATGCAGAGGAGGAATGAGGTTTAAAAGAAAGCTACAGTTGTGTTGGCACAGTTTGGAATGTATAATGTTTGTAACAGATTTTGTCAAAATGGTTTATTTCATGTGTATAAATGTAGCATGGCCTATATCATGCATGATAAATTTAATAAAGATGTTTCTTGTTTAAAAAAAATACATTTATACCATACTCCCTGGATACATTAATTTTCAGGCTCTAGCTCTTAATGGTCTAGAAACAGATATACAATTCTACTCATGTTCACTGGGATTGACTAATACAAATTCTCAAAAATGGCGCAATATATTGATGTAAACTAGTCTGTAATATGCCTGTGATCTTTGAAATAAGATATATGCTTATCTCCACAAGAAATCATTTTTTCAATAAGTAATTCTACTAAGTTACTCAAAAGCATGTTAGAGGAATATTTTCAAGTATCAAAACTAAGACAAAACTTAATTATCTAATGCTATACTTTGCTAGTAACACACAAGACAGCTGGCAAATGCATAGCGTATGCACAGGAATAAATAAATTTAAAAAACTCAGGAGATTAGTAATTATGTGTATTTATTTAATAATCAATCTATCTGAATATCATTTACTGGGTAGTTCCACTCAGCCCAAGACCCATTTTCAAAAGATAGATCGGGGGGTGGGGGTGGGGGGGATCCTTACACAAAAAAGTTTGACTGCCAGTACAAAAATACTGCTTTTCAACCTTAAGATATAAACAGGTGCATTTTTTCAACACCTTTATTAAATTATCTAAGACACAGAGACACATTCATTAACAGAATATAAACCAACCATGTTACTCTTTGTCATTTACATGCATTATACATCACTTATATGTTTTCTTTCTAACAATTGTTATTCATTCCAATATTACATAAATTGCTCAATTTCCACCTTCCCTTAAACCTCACTCTTCCACATGAACATTATTCTGCATGTATTGTTCCCAAAAATTCTATTTATTGCTATGTAACTTGCTCCTTCCCCCAAAGATCCCAGCTCTGGTTCTTTTATCATCTCTTTAACAATGTTCAGTACTATAATTACAGACTGTTCAGATTTTGATTTCCATTTTCTAGTAGTTGCTTTTTTGACAGCTAACAGTGTCTAGGCAAATCAGATCCTGTATCTCAACTTAAAAATTATTTCCTGAGTTGCAGCCATTTGCTCAATATTTCTGGGGAATTTTTTAAATCAGTCAGCTCATTACACTCCCAGCAGGAGGTTCATAGGTAGGTACTAGGCTATTGTCCCTAGGGGCTATATAAGTCTAGCCAAAAGGTACCCTGGCTTTCGCAACCCAAGAAATTTAATTTCCTGTGCCACTGTCGAGCAGAGCCACAGAAATGATCCCTGTGGTGAATTTCCCATCCCCCATCCAATCATCAAGATTTTTCTTGAGGAGTGCTAATGAGAAGCTTTGTTTGATATAGATAGGTAGTTTGTTACAGAGTATGGGAAGTCCCTGGGACAGGAATCTATCCCTCCAGCATGTTCTGTTTATTGTGGTGACAAGGTTTAGGTCCCCTAGAGCATGTAGCTCGGAGGGATTGGGATTTCTTTTAGTGGAGCATGTACAAAAGCTCTGGGTTTGACATAGCTTTGTGTGTTAGGCAGAGATCGCCTCTGAGTAAGCGATATGCGACGGAGTAAAGCTGCGCTTTTTTGAGATGGTCTGCATAGGGCATCTGTTTGAGGCTGGTAATCTTTTTTGTAAGCCATTTCTGCAGCCTTTCCAGTTGTAGATGTCTTGTGAGGTACATACCAAAAGGGGCATTGTACTCTATAATGGATCTAATGAGTAACGAGTAGAGGGAAACAATGACCTCTTTTTTCCTGGATGAGAAACCTTTTGTGATGAGGTGTCCCACGTAGAAGGATTTCCTGACTACTGTGGCGATGTGATGATCAAAGGAGAGACTACTGTCCAACTGTGTCCCAAGGTCTCTTAACATACTTTTGGTGTTAAGTAGACTACCGCCTATGTGGTAGTTCATGGGTACAAAGTGTTTACCAAAAAGGATGACAATGCACTTTCTGGCACTGAGCTTGAGGCCATGGCTTTGACACCAGGCATCTGTCTCAGTGAGGCCCTTTTGTAGGATGTCCACATCTTTTGGAATTTTGATTATGGCTCCTAGTTTGCAGTCATCTGCAAACTTTGTTTGCCAAAGACCTTCTGTGTTAGCCCCTACTTCAGAGAAGTAGATACCAAACAGGAGAGGACCCAGGACTGAACCCTGTGGTACTCCACTTGTCAATGGTCTGAAATTGGATTTGGAGTCTGCTACTTTCACAGTGTGGGTTCTGTCAGTGAGCCAGTTGGCAACCCATCTTGTGACATAGGGATTTATACCTACTTTATTGAGTTTATCTATAATTCCAGAGTGGGGGATGGTGTCACAAATCTTGGCGAGATCGAGATAGGCTGTGTGAACCACCTTACCCTCATCTACGGCTTTGGTGACCGCTTCAAAGAAGTCTATCAGGTTTAGGAGACATGACCTGCCCTTTACAAACCCAAACTGGGTGGGGTCCAGAGTTTGGAGATTACCAAAGTAATTGTTTATAAGTTCCATGATGATACGTTCCACAGCCTTGCAGACCAGGCTTGTCAGGCTACTGGGGCGGTAGTTCACGGGGTCCGTGGTGGCTCCCCCTTTGTGGAGTGGGATAACCGTCGCTGTGCACCATTCAGTGGGCACATAGCCCGAGGTGAGGCTATGACTGAACATGGTACTTAGGTGGGGTGCCAGTTTGTTCTGTAGTTCATGTAGAATGCAGCCTGGGATGTTGTCAGGTCCCATGGATGTTGTGTTCTTGGCTTTGGAGAGTGTTTTTTTTTTTTTTTTTTTTTTTTACCTGTGCAGCCGTGATTACAGGAACTTTGCATTCTTCTGGTATAGAGACTAGGGCAGTCTCTATACTGGAAGAATGCAAAGTTCCTATAATCACGGCTGATGAGAGGGAGGTAAAGTTAGCACTGAACCTATCTGCCAGGATGTTGGCAATATCAGTTGGTTCTGTATATTTAGTGCCATTGTGCTGTAACTCAGAGCAGACCTGAGTGTTGCCATTGAGATTCTTGATACAACTATAGAATGCTTTGTGGTTGTCTTTAGAGTCAGTGGCGATTTTGTTTTCGTAACTAGCTTTGGAGGATTTTATGAGGGATCTCAGCTTCTTACTGAGACTGACCAGGGAGTTACTCCAATCATGGGATGTTACTCTTTTTTGCAACAGTTTCTTTCTTCTGTTGTAGAGTTTGTTTATGGCAGGGGACCACCAGATTGGCTTCCTTTTTTTGGAGGATAGCATCTTGATTCTGTTAGGAATTGCACGATCCGTGCACTCGTGTAAGTGCTTATAAAGTGCATTTGTGTAGGATTCAGCAATCATACCTCTATTGTCCGTCAGCAAGGGTGTCGTGAAGTTTGCCACTTCTGTCTTAAGAAGCATGAAGTTGGCTTTGGAGAAATGTTTTATGGATGTTTTCCTAATGGGGAGTGGAGGCAGGATGTGGATGTCTAGGGTGATTCGCTTGTGGTCAGATCTGACCAACAAGGAATTGACCTCTTGTGTGGAACACCGGTCACCCATGTTGGTAATGACCAGGTCTAGGATACTGTTGCCACTGGTGGGGGTGTGGAAAAATTGATCCAAGGCATTGGAATTTATGAATTCCAGAAAACATTGAGCACAAGAGTTGGTACATGAGTAGTTTTCCCAGTTAATGGTGGGGTAGTTGAAATCGCCCATTATTAGGGTATTAGGTTGTACCCTAATATTTTCCAGTGTATCAAGAAATGAGGAGTGGGAATCCTGGGGCATGGTGGGGGATATTTAGCAAGCTACAATTTGGATTGCGGTATTGCCCAGTGTTAGTTGCACTTTGATAATCTCGGATGCATTATGCTGAGCAACTAGCCTGGAGGTGTGGATATCCTTAATGAATATGGACACGCCTCCGCCTTTAGTGTTTCAGTCCAGGTTAGGCGGCCAAAAGGTGTGATATGAATTATAGCCTGATAATGCAGGGGTACTCTCTGGAGCCTTGAACCAGGTCTCTGTCATTGCACAGATGTCGATATTCTCCACTTTAAGGAGTGCCTCGAGTGAGTGCATTCTGAGGTTTAGACTTCTAGCACTGAGTAGCAATACCCTCAGATATTTCTTGCTTGTACCTGTTACGGTGGTGAATTTGTCATTTGAACCTTGCCTAAAAAAGGCACTATAGGGGTGGCTAGAGCCTTAGCCAGTATCCAGAATCCCAGGGGCGACAGGTGCAGGCCATCTCTGGCAAAGCATCATGGTTTGTCGATCATGTCATCCCAGGCAGACAGATACTAGATCCCCTTAGAATGACACCAGAAGCTTAGCCAATTGTTGAAGTCGATCATTTTGTCCTTGTACTGTGGTATCATTCTGGGTGATGGCAAGATGCTACTCAAGGCTAGGGTCATACCTGCCTGGGCTACAAGATCGAACAGCTCCTTCATGTCCCTTTTCATGTAGTCCAGGGAGGTACATCTCAGGTCATTCACACCGACATGGACAATGACAGAGCCATATTTGTACTTGTTGTGGAATGACCTGAGTGCATGCATTATGTGGCGGATCCTGGCACCCGACAGGCAGCTGGCAATAACTTTCTCCTTGTTTAGCCTGGTGAGTGGAACATCAATGTGCCTGACTATAGAGTCACCTATGTCTAGAGTGTCGGGTACGTTGTTATGCCTTATGGGCTGTAGTTGAGTGGCACACCGAGTTTGTGGGTTATGTGTTATTTGGGTTGTGTTGGGGGGTGGAGGTTGCTTGTGCTGCTGCTTTGGAGGTCCCTGTTGCTTGGACAGGTTTTTACTGAGAGCCTCCGCGAATGTAGGTGTGTGTTTTATGTTTCTATGTCTGTGTTTTGATGGTGTAGGTTTTGGGGGACTATGTGATGAGTGTGGTGTAGTGCAAGTGTTTACCTTCTCCTCTTGACTGTCTAGTCTGGTCTTGGGTGAAGAGAGCTTTGCTTCCAGTTTGGCTATATAAGTGCATCTCTCACAGGTTGTAGTGTTGGGTGGTAGGAGGAGAGGGTTGCCTGTGTATATGAGATAATTGCTGCATTGCCCCAAGATATCCAGATTCATCAGGTTTTCAGGAGAAAACACTGGGAGCTAATCCTTAGACATGCCTGGATAGGTGCATATTTGTTAAGTACTAAAAACTATTTTCTTCTAGACAAGTGAGGAAAGTTGAGTGTTGTAGTAATTTGTAGCTTATTTAGTGCTTACAACGAGTTTTGAACAAGTGCTGAGCTCAAAGTGTTAAAGGAAAAAACTTCAAAGACCAATTCACGTTAGGTTCAAGCAAGGCACCCTTTATTACTTGCAGCAAGGAGACAAAGCATGTGGGCACAAGGTTTGTCTAGCTCTTTGGTGATCAGTATGTTATTCTTATACAGTTCTCTTCACGTCACACAGAAAATGTTACTATTCTATTGCTGATGTAGTTAGACACAGCTTTCTGTATTGTTCTACAGAAAATGTTACTAGACTTATTGCTGACTAGGTTAGATTATTTGCTAGCTTGCAAAACATTTTGAGAAAAACAACCTGGCCTTGGGCTTATTTTAGCCTACCTTAACTTTTCAATTCTTCAATTGTGCAGTTCTAATACATGTGTTACATTTTGCCTAGATTCAAGGTACATTTCTAGCTTTGGTACAAGTAATGCTGACTATGGTTTAAACTTTCAAGCATCTATTGTTTTCTTTATCAAAGATTGTAGCAGCTGCATACTTTCTCATGGCATAAGCAGAAATGAATATCTCTTTGTTAAGTTTCATGACATTAGCAGAAATGAAATGTCTCTTGTTATTTTCATGACAATAGCAGAAATGAAATGCCTCAAGTTTCTAATAGCTGTGCAGATTCATGCAGTGTGAACAGAATAAGTGTATTAACCCTTTTACACCTCGAATGCAATAAGCATGCATATTACTATTATATATTTTTCTAACACAAAGAAACAGACTTGAGTGCTGAAACTAAAAAAAACTGGCTAGTTCTAAAAAAACAAAATTAAGCTAGAAGGCTTCCTTCCAACACAGAAAGGCTTGGGGCCTCAGAAGACCACAAACAGTTCTGGACACAGCAAATCTGTATCCAGACTGGACTACCCACAGGAAAGGCAGGAAACAAGGTTATAATTTTTCTTTTTTTTTATTAAGTGGAAAGAGAGAAAGGAGAATCAGAAACTAAGTGGACTGGCCTTCTCACATGTTCTCCCTGTATTAGGTAGAGTGAGTTAATAACACTAGACTGGGAGGAGTGTCCCACATCAAATTTACAGTAGGGACGGGCAACTGCAAAGCCACCAACTATAAGAACAGCATACAAATAGGGAGGACGGGTGGGAAACAAACTGCAGAAATGTTTCTCACAGCAAAAAAGCAGCAGTGAGCCTTTAAATGAAAGTTTTAAACAGATAAAGGAGCCTCTAGAGAAAGCTTTTAACTTCAAACAAGTTATATGACACTCTCCTTGGCAGTAGATCAGAATCAAACAACCCAAACAAATGCTTAATAAACGTGGGCAATTTCCAATTAATACCTCACACAGTGAAACTAGCTAGAAAAGTATGCAGTAGACAAAGTGCTATAAATAACCTGAAAAAATAAGCAAAAAAACTGGATACTTAATGTTATATATTATAGATCCGAGTTTGCTCAATGTCCTTCCTTCGATTAGCTCAGTGTGAAATGGCAGAAACACTCACAAACTTAACTTCTTAGGTAACAGAAAGTTGAAACCTGAGGCAACTTTAAAAAAAAGCTAAAAAAAAAACAATGAGGTGCTTACTCTAAGCTATAGTCCAGGTGACCCCAGTCAGCCAATGACCATAAATAATCCCCTCTCACTGAAATGCCTAATGGCTTTGGCTAAACCAAGATGTCCTTGAACATGTGCTCAGACACAGCCTTATTTGCTATTTATCCAAGGAAAATTTTCTTAAGTCTGCTTGGTGTATGAAAAACCCATTCAAACACTTCAAAGAAAATATCCTAAACCTTCTTGACTTTGTTGCATACTTCGAAGCCATACAAAAGTCGTCTGACTGTTCCTTTGTAAATTGCCTTTCCAGTCTCTCTCTCTAATCTAACCTCCTCCGATAGCTTCTTACAGTCATCATGCAATATTTTATATGCTCTACTAATTATCCTTTCTTCTGTTCTAGACTCAACTGAAATTCCACCAGAACTGGCCTTTCACTTCAAACTCCCCATCCATTTTTCTTTGCCTATACTCTTAACAATCCCTGGTACAGAAGGCAGTCTCTAAACTACTAGCCACAATTTCTGTATGGCCTCATCCAACTCTACCTTTCTTTCTGAAGTTACTTGCTCCCCATATCTTGGTTCCTTTGCCAAGTTTCTCCAGTAAATTCTAGCCCCAAATTGCATACCTTCTATACTCTACTTGTAGTCATTCTAATGAGGCAGAAAGATTAAGAATACAAGTCAACACACTAGATTTCCAAGGGTCCAAAGATAGCAATAAATTTTAGCATAAAATGCATCTCATCGCTATTCAACACACTAGCTGGCAACTTGCATGCCTATAAATAGTTAAGAAATTATCTTGTAAGGATGCGCTGAAGGTGCGAGTGGAACTCAGTACTTTTAATTTGTTTGGGGAGGCAAGGAATTCTACAAGGAGGGATATGCTACATGAGAGACTATTACCTCCAACTTTGCATATAGTAGGGGTGCAAAGAACAGAAGTGACAAAGTATGCAAGGTCCAAAGTGGGATGCAACTAATAACAGAGAAGATAAATCAGAAAAAAGTACAATTGTGTAAAATCTTACCATGAGTAGATGTCCTTCTCTTCTCTTTTGCAGTATTCCTTCTAGAAGGGATTTCCGCCCAAAGATGGTCCAACTTCCAGCTAGTATAGCAAAGCCTTTAGTATTTACAGGTGCTGTGCATCACAAGGACACTCCCCGCCACAAGGCATAGGGCATAAAGGTAATGTACGGACAAACACATTCAGAACTGAAAAAAGTCTCATGTGGAACAGAATGTCCCTAGGGACAAGGAAGAACATGTGCATCCAGAAGGAGAAAAGAGAAGACCCCCTTGTCCAGGAGGGCAAGAAGAACAGGTTAGAGCAGAAGGGGCAGGAAAGAGGGAGGAAATACTGCAAACTGAAGATAAAGACATCTACTGTTATGGTAAGATTTTTCACAACTGTACTATGTCCTTCCATATCACGGTTGCAGTATTCCTAACAGAAGGGAGAGTGCAAAGTTCAAGAGGAAACTTGGGAGGAGGAAGGAACTGAAGAGTCCTATATAAATCAATGCAGGATAGCCCTGCAAAGCCAGTTCTAGCTTTGGGGATAACATCCAACTTGTAATGCTTAGTGAAGAAATGGAGAGAAGACCAAGTAGCAGCCTCAGGGATGGAATTTGTATCCAGTACCTTGAAAAAAACACCAGAGGAAGCAACAGTTCTGGTAGAATGAGCCTTTACTTAAGAGGAAAGGCATTTACCATGAAAAAGAATTAATAAAAAAAGGAATGGCTTTAGAAATCCAGGAAGAGATTATCTGCTTAGAAATAGCTGAACCCAATGACCTGAATGAAAGGAAAGTAAAAGCTGCTAAAATCTGAGAATAACTTTAGTTTTTACCTAAATAATATGTGAACTGCCTTTGTAAATCCAGGGAGTAAAGAACCATCTCACTGGCAGACTGCAGAGAATGAAAAAAGAAAGGCAAATGATTAGACAGATTAAGAGAATACTTATTGACTACCCTGGCCATAAAAGAAGGGTCAGTATGAAGATACACCCTGTCTCTGTGAGGAGCTAATAAAAGCAGAAAGTACAGTTTTGTACCTACCATAAATGTAGATGTTCTAGTATTCTTACAGCTGCAGTCATTACAGATGGGTTATCCTGTCGTCAGGCGGGTCCTCGGTCTGCCGAATTCCAAAGTCTAGGTCTGGCGTCGGTTGTCGTCGCTTCTTCCCTGACGTCAGTGCGGCAGGGGTATAAAAGAGGCAGCCGACACCATTTTCTTCATTTTTTCTTGCCCCAGATGTCAGGTGCCCCCAGAAGGAAGGCAAAACATAATGTTATGCAAACATGCAATATAGAAAAATCAAAAAACAGTAGTTGCAAGCAAATGCACCATAAAAGAATACCCCAAATAGGTTGTATGATAAAGGTGTTTGTCATAAGGCCTGTCCTAAGAGGGGACGGAGGGGGGGGGTAACTTGGACTGCAGCTGTATGAGCACTCGAACATCTACATTTATGGTAGGTACAAAACTGTACTATGTTCATCATGCATACAGCTGCAGTCATTACAGATGGGAAGAATCCCAAAGCTAACTAAGGGTGGTAGGCACTAAGTGGAACTAGGAGGAGCGAGGATGCCCTGCAAGACTTCTGTGAAAGCCCGCTCTAGATTTAGAGTATAGTGGAAGGTGATAGTGCTTGGAGAAAGTGTGCACTGAACTCCAAGTGGCTGTTTCCAAAATGTCCTTGGAAGGGACCCCCCCCCCCCCGAGGAAAGCTGCAGAGGTAGCTGTGGCCCTGGTGGAGTGGGATCTGATGCATGTAGGCACAGTTTTTCCATGAAATGAGTAACAAAAGCGTATGCAGTGGGCTATCCATTTTGAAATTGTCTGTTTGGAAATAGCCTTTCCTTGAGCACCTGTAGCATAGGACACAAAGAGTTGCTCAGATTTCCTGAATGGCTTTGTCCTGTCCAAATAATAACGAAGTTGTCTGTGAATGTCCAAGGAATGTAGTAGTCTTTCCCCTTTGTTTCGTGGATTTGGATCAAAGGTAGGTAAGTGGATAGTCTGATTCAAAGCTACACTGGATACTACCTTTGGCATAAAGGTAGGGTTGGTTCGTAAGGAAACTGTCCTGATGGAAAATGATGAATGGTTGCACAGCCATGAGGGCCTGTAGCTCCGAAACCCTGCATGCTGAGGTGATAGCCAGAAGAAAGGCTGTTTTCCATGACAAGTATTGTAGTTCTGTTGAAGAAGCTGGCTCAAAGGGGGGAAGGGTCAGCTTTTTCAATACGAAGTTGAGGTCCCAAGCAGGGACTGGTGGTTTCCTTGGGGGGTTTTATATTTTTTGCCCCTCTGAGGAACTGCCTTAAGAGAGGATGTGAGAATAAAGGAGGATCTGTGTTGTATTGTGCAGAAATGGCTGAAGCATGGATCTTGATGGAGGAGAAGGAAAGTCCACTGTTTAACATTTCAGCTAGGTACTGTGAAATTTGAGGTATATTTATTACCCAAGGATTCTGGCCCTTTTCTTGATTCCAGGCACAAAATCGTTTCCATTTGGTGGAGTAGGCTTTTCTATTAGAAGGTCTTCTGGCCTCCAAGATGACATCCTGCACCTCCTTGGAAAGGAGAGTCTGTTGGGAAATTAAGGAATTCTCCATGCAGCTAGATTTAGGGTTTTGAGCTGGCTGTGAAGGGTTTTGTAGTTGTGCTGGGACAACAGAAGAGGGACTAGAGGTAGGATCCATGGTGGGGAATGTGTCAGGCTCTTCAGGAGCGGATACCAGTGTTGTCTTGGCCAGTCTGGAGCAATGAGAATCATTTGCGGCCTCTCTGCTCTGGCTTTTAATAGAACTTTGGTCAGTAGAGGAAGAGGCGGGAAGGCATAAACTGTCAATGTTGTTCAATTGAAAGAGAGTGCATCCACTTTCCAGGCCTGTGGATGATAGGTCCTTGAAGAAAATGTTTTCAACTGGTAATTTCTGTGGGTAGCAAATAGATCTATGTCTGGCTGTCCCCATGCCTGTGTTATCTTTGTGAAAACTTGAGGATGCAACTTCTATTCGTGTGGATCTGTCATATTTATGCTTAGGTTGTGTGCCAGTGTGTTTTCCTTCCCTGGCAGGAATTGTGCCTGTAGTTGAATTTGCAATTCCAGTGCTGTGTTCCATAGGGTCATGGCTTGCCTGCACAGGGGGTATGAATGAGTTCCCCCCTGTTTGTTTATGTACCACATCACTGTGGTGTTGACTGTCCTTGTCCTTATCAATAACTGGCCTGGATGCAGTAGGTCTTTGAAGGTTATAAGAGCATTTTGCATGGCTAGCATCTCCTTTTGGTTGATGTGTAGGTGCTTTTCATTTTGGGACCATTTTCTCTGAATGCACTGATCTGCCATGTGTGCTCCCCAGGCGTAGTCTGAGGCGTCTGTTGTGATTATTTGAGTTGCTTGAGGTACACAGAAAGGGAGACCTGTGTTTCTTTGGCATGCTTGAGCCCACCACAAAAATTCCTTTTGAAGGCATGGAATGAGTGGTATAATTGTTTCCAAGCTGTGGCTGTGTTGAGACCATAAGTTTTTTTAGGTACCATTGAAGTTTCCTCATATGCAGCTTTGCACATGGGATTAGTAGGATGCAAGATGCCATGAATCCCAGAGCCAAGCAACAAAATCGAAACTAAAGAAAAATGAGCCGAACAGGAGAAAGCGCTCCTATACACAAACCACTTTATTCACGATAATCCAAACAAACAGTCTTGAATTGTGCAAGATAAACATATACTTTTCGTCGCCTTAAGTTACTGCAACTTCCTCAGAAGACAAGTTACTGTAATTGGTGATACGTTTAAATAGTAAATGCAGTAAGTAATTATGGACTGGTTAATTAATTAATTAATTAATTACAACCAGTTCTCATCACTGATAGTCAATAAAATTTTAAAAGCCAAAGCATTTCCTAAAGCTCTGAAAAAAACCCATTATAAAACAATATTTAAAAACTTTAAAAACAAGAATGTATAAGTTTTACATACATTATGTTATGCTTTTACGTCAAACTACTAAGGGGAATCAATTATTTCAAGCACTTGCAATGGTAATAAAACATGAAATCAAGTAAAGAACAAGTAAAGAAGGTACATGCATTTTTAAAACTCCACTAGAGACTGGCTTAAATTAATTCAAACTACTATACTCAAAGTCAGTCATACCAGAATAAATACAACCTATTTGTTAAAATCACTAAATATATGCTATAAAAAAAAATTGCAACAATGGTATCAAAAAATAGATAAATTATTAAATTCTTAATTATAGGGATATTTTATAAAATAGAATATTTATAATAAATCAATACTGTAAAAGTGTTTAATATATACAAAAATAAATTCAACTATGTTATAAACCATTTAAAATGGATATAACAGTAGGTATAAAAGTAGATATAACAGTAGTTGGTAAGGCTTTTAATATTAAAATATTAATGTATTAGTAGTAGGTATCAAGTGTACTCTTCGTCTATCCATGCTAGTATGCACAAATAGCGAGTATAATAAATGAGACAAAAATATGTTAAAAATATGTATGTTAGTATAAATAAATTAATTAAAATATTATATTAAAGAAATAATGAATAAGTATCCCTCATAAATAACTATACTCATTTATATACGAAAGTTATTAGTATATAATTGATGTAATACCATATTAGTATATTAATACATCATAGTATTAAACTACTGCTAAAAATGTAGTATCCAAATGCATTATTAACCATTATATTTAATGTATTTAGTTCAATTTATATATATGATTAATACTAGTACATATACTCACTATTTGTGTATGTCAGCATGTTGGTGTTACCTTTCCAAATGTTTTAATCTTAAAATACACTTGATGGATGACATCTCATTGATACCAGGGGGTTGGTTGTCATTTGTTGTAAGTTGCCAAATTAATTCTTTCCGTTCAAGTTTTAATGGTTCATAGGGGCATCTACGATCAGGTGTTACTTGGTCGATGATCTTAAATTTAAAAGTGTGGCCTTCATTCAGGTGACAGTGTCTAGCCAGGGCATTATCCAATTTAATTCTAGTGATACTGTAAATGTGTTCATATATTCTCTCATGTAGTTTCCTATCTGTTTTCCCTATGTAGAAGGCTGCACACTTTTCACACTTTGCCATGTATACCACTTGGCGACTACTACAATTAAATTTTTCTCTTATTTTATAAATTTGATTCCTTATTTTAAAAATGTTGCCTTCTTCAATAAATTTACAATAGTTACACATATTACATTTGGACATGCCTCCATTAGGTTTAAAATTAGGCCTCTTACACTGTAAAATTTCCTTAAAGTTCTGGCTTCTCCTATACACTAATTTAGGTTTATCTGGTAGTAGATCTCTGAAACTACTATCTGAAACCAAGAGGTGCCAATTCTTATTTAAAATATTATTAATGTCAAATGCGTCCAAGTTAAAACAAGTAATGAAACTATAAGTAAGGGTCAATCTTGTTTCTTTCCTTACCATTTGGACTGGTTCATTACTTTCTGTTAACATTGTACCTAATATTGGGGAATAAATGCCTTCCCACCGTTTATTCTTAACTTCAGTAAATATATTAGCAATAAATTCCGCAGGGTAACCCCTCTGTAGAAAAAACTTTTCAAGAAGATTACATTCATCTAGAAAGTCGGTGTCATTTGTGGTCATCCTTGCCGCCCTAACAAGTTGACCCTTTACTACTGCTTTTTTCTGGGATAGTGGGTGACTACTGGAGAAATGAAGAAATGTGTTAGAGTAAGTCTCCTTTCTATATATAGTAGCTACGTACCTTCCATTCATATAGTCTTTTTTTAAATTAACATCCAAGTAATTAATATTGTCTTTACTATAATTGGATGTAAATTCTAGGAAGTCAGTACTATGGTTAAAGGTAGACATAAGCTCATCTATGCCTCCTAATTGCCCATCAACTATCATAAGAATATCATCAAGAAATCTCGTATAAAAAATAATTTTATCTTTAAACATTTCATTCTCCAGTACAGTAGACCTTTCCCATCGTGCCATTACCAAGTTTGCGATGCTGGCACCACATGGGGACCCCATGGCGACACCAATCTTTTGGTGGTAAATGTCTTTGTTAAACAAAATAAAGTTATAGGAAAGAACTGTGTCAATCAGTTCTCCTATAAGCTGAATTTCGTCAATGGGTGCACCCAGCAGCCTCATCATGTCACTGACCCATTCAATTGCCTTATTATGAGGAATACAGGAGTACAGGTCCTTGACGTCAACTGTGACAAACAATCCCGTAGTTGAAAACTGTAAGTCATTAATAGATCTAAGAAATGACCACAAGTCCTTTGAAATCTGTTTCTCTAACTTTATATACTTCTGAAGAATCTTATCACTTTAGCACTAGTATAAGTCATACTCCCTCTTCCGTCGACCAATGGTCTCATAGGTGGGCCTTCCTGGTTTTTATGTACCTTAGGGATACCAAATAGAACAGGTGTCCTAACATGTGCTTGTTGTAAAAAATTATATAGGTCATTGTCTATCCTCCTTTCAATAAATAATTCTTCAAAAAGTGATTTAATTCTATTGGCAGCGATATTCATTTCATTCAAGGATGATTTCATATAGGTATTACTTTCTAGGATTGCTGTCATTTTGTCCTCATAGTCACTGTTAAACATTATTACTAACCCCCCACCCTTATCAGGCTTCATAACTCGAATTGGAGCCTGCTTTAAGAGGTTTAATAAGTCCCTTTCTTCTTTTGTCAAGTTATACTTATACCTATTTTTGGATTCCTTCAAATTCCTTAAATCTACTTCCATAATTTTTTTAAATAGAAGTAATGAAGGATGAAGGGGGGGTTATACACACTTGAAACAAAGAAATCAGATCTTTCATTAAGATTCTCTCCCATCAAGAATAATAGGTTTAATTTCCTTGTAAAAAGCTTCAGATCTATCAAAGTATGAGCGACATTAAATGTTGTACTAGGGACAAAAGTGTAACCTTTACTCAGTAAGGCCACAGTTTCTTCACATATATCTAAACTTGTATAATTATATATTTTAAAATCCGCCTCTACATTCGTTATAACTGTACACTTTTGTTGGTAATGTCCAAGTGTCAGGGTAGTATCATCATTTACTACCACTTCCTCCTCTTGTTCTTCTGGTTCCTCTTGTTCTGATAATTGGACTTAGAGGCTGGACCCCGAAAATTTTGATTCCCAAACCTTGTACGATTATTATTGTGTTGGTTTGGTCTATCAGAATTATTTTCATTTGTGGTATTTCTTTGTTGGGCAAGTCTTTCACTCCTCCTAACGTCACTGTCATTATTAGAGGATAGTCTAGGTCGAGGTGGGAGTGGTAGATGGGATTCAGGCTGTTGTACATCTGGGCTTGTTCTTTGCCCAGCATGGGTCTCAGTTTCTGACACATCCCAGAATCCCAGAGCCTGCAGGACCTTCCTTGCAGTTAGCCTGGTGAAAGTTGCCATTTTGCTGAAGTATTGAGACAGTTGCCCTTGTTTGTCTGGCGTGAGGTAGGCCATCTGAGTGGTTGTATTCAAGCTGGAACCCAGGAAAATAATCTGTTGAGAAGGTATTACTTTTGATTTCTTTTTGTTCACTGTGTATCCCAGGAAGTTTAACAGTTTTATTACAAACGCCAGATGCTGCAATAGTATGTCCTTGCTGTCCGCTTGGATCAGACAGTCGTCCAGATATGGGTAGATTTGTTTTCCTTGTAGTCTGCAGAAGGCGATTACTGATGCCAGGCATTTCGTAAACACTCTGGGCGGAGTAGATAAGCCAAAGGGCAATGCAGAGAATTGGTAATCGGTTGAACCTGCAAGAAATCTGAGGTATCTTCTGCAATCTTGTCTGATAGGGACATGCAGGTATGCCTCCTTGAGGTCCAATGTTACCAGCCAAGACTCCTTGCCCAGCATGGGAAGAAGCTGCTGTAATGTGAGCATCTTGAATTTTGGCACCTGTAGATATGTGTTTAGGATGGATAGGTCTAAGGTAGGTCTCCAATCTTTCTCTTTCCTTGGTACCAGAAATAGTCTGGAATAAAAACCTTGAACTTGTTCTTCTGCAGGTACCTCTTGAATCGCTTTCATGTCCATGAGAGCGGAAATTTGTCTTTGTGCCTCTGCCCTTTGATTTTGTGGCAGGTTTGGCATGCCTCTCATTTTTGGAAGGGTGTGAAAGTGGAACCTGTAGCCTCTGTCTATAATGTCCAGAATCCATTTGTCTTTTGTAACAATATGCCAATTTTTTGAGAATAATGCCAGTTTTTCCGCCCAAAGGTGCTGCCATTAAAGCTTTGCTTGGCAGGTATAGGGGGAAGTCATTATGTCTGTTTTCTAAATGACTGTGATCTATCTTCTCCACCTCTTGGGGTTGGTGCTTGCCACTGTCTTGCTCTGTAAGATCCTTGAGGTTGCCCTCTACCCCTTGGGCATCTGTATCTGCCCCTTTGAGGTCTGTCCATGGCTGGAAAGGACCAATTTTTTGAAGGCCAGTTTCTGCTGAAATGTGGAGGTTGTACCTGCAAGAAATCTTTCACTGTTTGCATTGATTTCGCTTTTTCCTCCATTTTCTTTAGTACCTCCTCAGCTTTAACACCAAACAATACATCTTTTTGAAGTGGTGCATCTAGTAATTTTATAACACAAACCTAGATGGATATGCTGTAGAACACACTGCTCGTACACCAGGATGCAGCAAAAGAATTTTTATTAATCCACACGACATATAAAACTCCGGTTAAGCGCTTTCAACTGTTTGCCACAGCCTTCCTCAGAACAATAAATTCAGCAAATTCATTCCATTTTATAGTCACCTAAATTGAATGATTACATGCTGAAAACCGCCAAAAACTTTAAAGGCATACTGTCTGTAAGGAAGCCTTCATATTAAAATCAACTATTCAAATAAATAAACTTATTTCCTTTTAAAAAAGCCTTAAAAACACATATATTCTTATAAAAATATTATTAATATACACAAATTCATATAAGTACATGCAAGTTACACGAGTTTAAAACCCATATGTTAATAAAACATTATTATAATCAAAAATTAATTATATGTATATAATAATACATTGTTGTAATCAAAAATTGATTATATATGTATTGTGTGTAACTATATGTAATGCGTAAATTTGGTTTTGCATTATGAATGAAAATGTATAATAATACAGTATATATAAATGTAATGAAAAATATAATAAAAAATCTAAATATCTACTTGAACAAATGTGTGTCATCACAATCTAATTGTACATGATGTCCTACGATGCAGTAATATGTGTTTGACTGAAATGTGGACTGAAAAATATATGGGCTGAAAATAGTGTGCCCTGAAACTAGCAATATATTTCCCAAACATGTATAGATCATAAATTACCTAATTTCATAAGAGAGCTAAAAATGGTTTGATGCTGATAAAATCATTCAAACCAGGTTTTCTAGTCGAGTCAGTAAGTATCTGCCATCTACTTTCCCTAAGGGCCAACTCCATTTTCCAATTTCCTCCGAATGGTAAGAAATGGACCTGATCAATGATGGTAAACTGAAAATTATGGTCAGTGCCTTTCTCTGAGATGTGTCTATATAGGGCGTTTTTTGTGTCACATTTTTGTATCCTGTACTGGTGTTCATACATGCGCTTCTTCAGCTGCCTTTCCGTTTTCCCTATATAGTGTGCATTACATCGTGTACATTATTAGCTACTCTGGATATGGAAGAGATACTAGGCAAATTTCCCAAATATGTATATAAGACCGCTCCTAATGTTAAACGCCTGTTGGAGAGGACAAGTTTTACCAGGTATAAAGACAAAAGTGAAGGTCACAAAGGAACAACTAAATGTGGTAGGTGCAAACAATGTAGATATATAAATGAAGCAAAAACCTTTAGGCTGGATGATATCAATTGCACCCACATCACAAGTATGATGGGGAACTGTAATTCCAAAGGGATAGTATACGTGGCTTTATGTACACAATGTAATGCACACTATATAGGGAAAACGGAAAGGCAGCTGAAGAAGCGCATGTATGAACACCAGTACAGGATACAAAAATGTGACACAAAAAACGCCCTATATAGACACATCTCAGAGAAAGGCACTGACCATAATTTTCAGTTTACCATCATTGATCAGGTCCATTTTTTACCATTCGGAGGAAATTGGAAAATGGAGTTGGTCCTTAGGGAAAGTAGATGGCAGATACTTACTGACTCAACTAGAAAACCTGGTTTGAATGATTTTATCAGCATCAAACCATTTTTAGCTCTCTTATGAAATTAGGTAATTTATGATCTATACATGTTTGGGAAATATATTGCTAGTTTCAGGGCACACTATTTTCAGCCCATATATTTTTCAGTCCACATTTCAGTCAAACACATATTACTGCATCGTAGGACATCATGTACAATTAGATTGTGATGACACACATTTGTTCAAGTAGATATTTAGATTTTTTATTATATTTTTCATTACATTTATATATACTGTATTATTATACATTTTCATTCATAATGCAAAACCAAATTTACGCATTACATATAGTTACACACAATACATATATAATCAATTTTTGATTACAACAATGTATTATTATATACATATAATTAATTTTTGATTATAATAATGTTTTATTAACATATGGGTTTTAAACTCGTGTAATTTACATGTACTTATATGAATTTGTGTATATTAATAATATTTTTATAAGAATATATGTGTTTTTAAGGCTTTTTTAAAAGGAAATAAGTTTATTTATTTGAATAGTTGATTTTAATATGAAGGCTTCCTTACAGACAGTATGCCTTTAAAGTTTTTGGCGGTTTTCAGCATGTAATCATTCAATTTAGGTGACTATAAAATGGAATGAATTTGCTGAATTTATTGTTCTGAGGAAGGCTGTGGCAAACAGTTGAAAGCGCTTAACCGGAGTTTTATATGTCGTGTGGATTAATAAAAATTCTTTTGCTGCATCCTGGTGTACGAGCAGTGTGTTCTACAACATATCCATCTAGGTTTGTGTTATCTAGTTGCTATTCTTTTTCGTTTCATCTAGTAATTTTGCTTTGAGATGATCTGGTAAGGTTTGCTCTTTGAGCCAAGCATGTCTACATATAACAGACCCCGTAACAGCAGCTCTACAAGAGGCCTCTAAGGCATCAAAACCACACTGCAAGGTATGTTTACCCACTTGCTCTGCACCATGCAACAAATCCTGCAACTCTTTCAAATCTGGTTGTTCTGGTTGTGTCAATTTGCTTTTCAACTGAGTTAACAAAAACTGTTGGTACTTTAACATATGGAATTGACAGTTTAATGCCCTCATGGTTAAAGTGGCCGAGGTATACACCTTTTTCCTCCACCTTTCTAATGCTCTGGAATCTCTCTCTGAAGGTAATGGGTTTTTAGCAGTAGAGGCCTTAATTCCCTTGGGACCCTGTGAAATAGTTTCTGGGTCAGCAGTATGGCTTTTATAAAGGAACTGGTGAGAATCAGGAGCCCGGTAATACCTGTCTGGTTTAACAGGAGCTGGAAGTAAAGAATCTGGATTAAGGCTGGCTAGTGTGTACACATCATCCAGAATATCTAAAACAGGAGGGATAGCCAGGGGCCTATGCTGGGGAGCAGTAGAAATTCCCTGAGCCTTTTCTTGGAATCCGAGTAATCTTGGCCTTCCCAGGGAAAGTGTTCCCTCAATGTATGCAGGGTTTCCCCAAGAGAGTAGTCCTCAGGGGGGGGGAGACCGAGGGAATAGACTCCTCAGCATCAGAGTCTTCGAAAGGGGAATAGGCGTAATCCTGGTCCTCAGAGTGTTCTGAGGTAATAGAAGCCTGGTCTGAGGAAGGGTAGTCTTCCTCCAATCTGGGTCTTTTGTCAGAGGGGGGTTGAAAAGCCCTGATAAGAGTAATCAAATCCTCAGCCATTTTAAGCATCTGCTTTTTAGGCATGGGGCCTTGACAGGAGGTCTGAGGACCCTGTTTTTTAGTTTTCATGGCTGCTTTAGATTTTGTGAAAGATTTAATGGAGAAGGTGGAAGGCCTGAAGACGCCTTCAGAAATGGCAGGCCTGTCTAAATTCTGAGTTTCCCCGCCAGGAGTGGCGTCGGTATCTGCAGTAGGAATGGGGACCGAGGAGCCTGCGACCTCGGGTACTGAAGTCACCGGTAATGTAGTTTCATCAGTACTCAGGGGCTGCGTAGGTGCCTCGCTGAGAACTGGAGAACCAGTAGTCAGCCTAAGCGTGGTCTCACTACTCGGTCCGGACCTCGGATGTCGGTCCTTATCTTTGTGTCTTTTGCTCAAAACTGAAGTCGGAGTATCCGACGACATGATATAATTAAATTTTTTGCCAAAATAATGAAGGGCGAACTCCACCCGGCGCTTAATAGTGCGCTTGTTGAATCTAGCACAAAAACGACAGGCCGAGACGTCGTGGTCTGGGCCTAAGCAAGGTATACAGAAAGAGTGGAAATCCTTATGCGGTATTTGCTTCCCACAAGAAATGCAATTATTAACTTTGTCTGAGGCAAGAAGTGTTTCCCCAACGGGGTACTTAGCTTTAAAGAAGACTTCGGCTGAAATACTTTCGTAAATCTCAGGAGCTGGCCGACCGGCACTTGCGAACTGCTTCTGCTTCGGGCACCGCACGGCAAGAAAGACTGAAGAAAATGGCGTTGGCTGCCTCTTTTATACCCCTGCCACACTGACATCAGGGAAGAAGCGACGACAACTGACGCCGGACCTAGACTTTGGAATTCGGCCGACCGAGGACCCGCCTGACGGCAGGATAACCCATCTGTAATGACCGCAGCTGCATGCATGATGAACATCAGCTATGAGAGCCTGAAGTTCAGATACCCTCTTGGCCACAAGCTGAATCAATTTTTCAAGAACAAAATTGAGGCCCCAAAAAGGCAGGGCAGGCCTTCTGAGAGGTCGGATATGAAGGACACCTTTAAAAAATTGCTTGACCTCATATCTAGAGGCCAGAAGAGGATTCAAGAGCAGACAAGCAGAAATTGCTGACAGATGAGTTTTTATTTATTATTTATTTATTGCATTTGTTTACCGGGAAAGTCCACTGGGCCTTGGAGAGCACATTTTCAGTGGAGGCCCAGGGAGAAAAGCTCCACATACAAATTATACAGAAAATACAATTTCAGTTACATAAATGGCTAGAAGGCTGTACAGTAACAATAACAGACAGGATTTTAAGATAATGTACATGTTTTAAATGAAGACTATGCCAACTCAACATGCAGCA